>NW_009259429.1:387747-395417 GCF_000687185.1 Egretta garzetta | reverse complement strand
TTCCTTGGTGGCTCAGCCCCGGGTCTCTGGTTTCATTTCCTTTTTCCTGATCACGATTCAAATACAATAGAAGGAAATCACACTTAAAGAGACAGCTGCCCGTTTCTGAACCGGACTCCCGGGGCTTGAGCAACACGGCCAGCAGTATCGCGACTCGCTGGGCTTCTTAAAGAGACAGCGCCGGGGCTCCCCAGGGCCAGGGCTGGGAGCTGGCGTTGCACATTCACCTTCCAAGGGCATTTAACGACACTTTCTCGGGGGACCGGGGGGTGCTCAGGTAGGTAGGCAACCTGAAAATGATCCCAAGGGCTGGAAAAGAATCAATGCCTGGTCCCCTACTACCGCCTCCTTCTCAGCTCCACACAGGACCAACGCGACAGTGACGGTCTCCCTCTTCTCCTTCTCCTACAGATATATATGCACATGCCCATGCGCACACATATTTCTGTACGCTGCTTTGAGATCCACAGGTAAAGAACCCAAAGTGTTATTCTTCTACCTAGGATTCAAACCAGTGTGCTAAATTGTGTCTCGTTCATAACCCCCAGCGAACATTTACGGGTGCCTGCTTCTAGACATCCTCTAGCTCTTGGCAAGCAATATAACAAATTTATGTCTTGACACCACTTGATGTTAACGAGCTATAAAAGCTGGAGAGTACGAAGTATCGATCGGTAATTAATCACGGAGAAGCTAAAGATGGGAAAGCTTTGCCTGAATATCTCTATTTCCCCTCCCACCCTTCCTCCTCTCCATCAGCACCGCACGTCCCGGAAAGGACTGATGTGCACTGCCAGGGTGAAAACTGTTACAGCAACTTGAGCGTTTCCCAGTCTCCGTGGCATTAGATACTGGCCGTTGCTGGAGGCAGAGCGCCGGATGAGATGAACTCCTTGCCCTCTTTAATTCCTTTAAAAACACTAAGAAAATATCTGTATTAAAGCACTGGAGAACAGTAGTAGAAATACTGCACTTCTGTATTCATTCCCAGAAGAGAAATGTATTTGATGTCTATTTTTGTGACTACATTCTAATTTTTTCAGCTTTTTGGCAGCTAGGGATATGATATCCGCAACGCATTAATGAGCCCGATTCAGAGATTAGCAATGTCGGCAGAAGGGCTGTTGCTCATTTCGAGGGGCTTTGAACCAGGCTCTCGCAATACTTTGGAGCCATCACTGGTCGTTAGAACACATCTTTCTTATTCTTTAAAAACATTATCTCCCATGTATTTTAGGCTACTACAGTATGGCGGTCACTCTTATTTCTGTTGGAGGCGAAGGCTCTTTTGTTAGGTTTTCACAGACAGGACTGAATTATATCATGACTATTTAACTGCTGATGTATTTACACTGCGATCAGAAAAGTAAAATGTTGAAAGTAGAGGCTAATACGGGTACCCCCACCCCCCACCCCCCAATAATTCTTCTAGGAACTTTATTATGTCGGTTTAAAAAAATCAGGAATTGAATGTAAAGGTGGATCGAAAACATGCATAAGGACTTCAAATCTGTTAAAAAAACCAAAAAAAAAGACATTTCTATGTGCTTGGTTTCTTCTGGCTGTGTCTCAAGGTTTGATAAAGTATAAACTCCGAGTCAGAATCCCCCTGATGATTGGGGTATTCAGATTCTGAACAGCTCCTGATGGAATAATGCGAACAATTCCCTGGTGCCAGGTGAATTTTCTGGTTTCAGACGACACAGTTGTGCATACGCTGCAGACATACTGGCATGCTGCCCCCTTCTATTTATTTCTCCAAAATTCACAGGAAATTAATAACTCGAAGACCTCTGTCCCTTTGTCTGTCTAAAAGAGACAGTTCAAAAGTTTCGGTGGGGGACAAAAACATCGACACTGGCACATAAAGAATTACTTAATTCCTTAGAAAAACAACATAAAAATGGTGACTTCTAATACACAGTGGCCAGTGGTTATTGGAAAACACAACTTTTAAGCTTTTGCAATGCCTGTATTCCTTGCTTTGGTCAGACCACCTCAGGTCTAGCAGATGATTTCGCTGAAGCTAATGAGATATTTCTCATATTCATAGTTGAGTACAGGCATTGCTGGGCACACCAAGAACACTCTCTGCTTTGCAAGAGAACCTTAACCTGCAGGAAGCTTTTCTGCATAAAAACAGTGGAACAAGGTGCAATAAAGACACTGACGAGGACAATTTGTAGGCGTTTTATCGTCCTCCTTTTCAGTCAGATCCAGAACAAACTTCCTAGGAAAAGTCAGATCTTTAAGCACAGCGCTCATGATAGTGCTGGGATCGCTCCGTGGTCCGGCAGACGCCACCTCTCTCCTTCGCTAAAAAGAATTGTAATCAAACTCACAAGTTTATTTCTCATATTCTCTCTTTCCTATGAAGGAGAGATGCTAGGCAAAGTCGTGAGCTGAGAAAAGTGAAAAAGAAAGCTGTCAATTTGCTGGCAGGTAACATAATGAATGTGTTGCTTCACCATATTTAATGGGACAGCGCTCGAACTCGAGCTGCTGAGATGAAGAGTACTCAGAAAATGGAGCGTGAGGACGAGAGTCGTCAGGGTGTCTGGAACAAGCTGCAAAGACACCAGGCAGCACCATGCATCAGGTTGGGTTTCAAACTAAACCAAAGCACGGCTTTGCAGGAGCTGGTGTGGCAGAAGGTAAACAGAAGCTGCCAAGCAGCAGTGTCCTGGCCTGGTGGGTGTCCACCAAACTGCTGGGGGGTGTTCTGCCCTGGCGGCATTTCTGGAAGAACCTTTTCTTCACATTTCTGTGCTGGCGTTTCGTGCCAGTTCCCACTGGGTTTGCAGTGAAAAGCCCAGCAAGAAGGTCCTCAGCATGCTAACCAAGAGTTGCATCTTCTAAAACCTTTGAGCAACAAAGACATACGCTCTTTTGGGACAATTCAATTTTTATTTATTGGGTTTAGCTATAGTAAACTCTTGCTCTGGACAGTGAAATTTGGCATTTCCAGCTGAGGACTCCTGTGTCCCACCAGAACAGATGACCAGTAATCAAAAGCGACTGATTTTTTTCACCTTGAGCAAGTCCCTTAATGACTCTTTGCCTCAATTTTCCCATCTGCAAATGTTTACTTCCCTCAGCAGAATTGGCTGTTGATTTACTTTTGCCTCCCGCTGAATAACGTTCCCGAAGACAAAGCGTTACTCAGGGCTAGGATTGGTGGTGCCGACGTTTCCTGCACAGGGACAAAAAGACTAGCACTATTTTTAGTCAGGGCTTTTCTTTCCATTGTCCCTTTCTCTGTGAAGCAGTATTTTCCAGGGCTTTTTAGTGCAGCTTTTTTTGGTGTTCATTGATTGAAAATCCTGAAAGATGAATTTTGGTTTCAATTAACTTTTATTAATAAAGATCACGCTATAAACTAATTCTTGGAGCATGGCTGAGATCAAATCCACTCTTAGGAACTGCATTTAGCATTCAGGGCTTGTGCCATGTATAAGTTGGCTGGACTTTTCTAGATTTTTATCAGTAAGAACATTTGATGTAAACCCGCATCGTTTCTCCAAGTGGTGTCATCTAAAGAAATGCTCTCTTGGCCTCAGTCAGCATTTGCAGCTTGGTTTTGGAAGGCCACAAGATCATCATCATCATCGTCACCGCTTAGTCTCAGGTTGCTCCTACCTTTATTTCTTCAGTATATCCCAGGTTTAGTCCCCCTAGAGCTTATGGATGCTATTGAACTATTTCAGGTCACCCTTGTTTAGAGAAGCCTGTGTTCAGTAAGATTAACTTTGCTGCCCTTAATAGCCACTAATGCTGGTTGCCTGAAATGCAGTTTATGAAGATTGAAGTCTCTGCATAGATACAAAAATTAAATCTCAGTAATGGTGGCCTAGATTTTCTGTTAACGCTTTCTGTGGGATTGAAAAGTCAAGACCCTGGGTAAAGGTGAGTGATTAACATGAAAGGTGGCAAAGAGGAATAAGGATTTCTGTAGTTCAGGCCACGTTCTGCCACTGACCCACCGTTTGATGTTAGAATAATCACTGCTCCACTCCAATCCTCAGTTTACCTCTTTGCAAGCAGAAGAACCCTCCTCCTTCCCACCGCACGCTGGACCGAAGCTTTGACATGCCAGCCCTTTGGATGACACTATAAAGAAATGGAAACTTGGGGTTGGTTTGAGTTTTTTGAACACAGCTTTGACACTGCAGAACAAGTTGAGATCTTGGTCTCTGTTACAGGACATGGAGTACCTGAGCAGGACTATCAAGCAGCTACTGTTAAGGACACTTGACTATGCCACCGGAGAATCGATGCTGTATCAATAGCTACTCATATCACCAATTTGTAATACCAATGGCATGAAAGACACCACATAATTCAGGGGAAATAAATACGTGCTTACTGCCTTTTCATGGATCTGGAAATGTGTTTTTTAGCTGGTAATTTCTGTTCTGGTCTCTGCAGTCTCCACAAGTGCTGTTTAGGTTGTTTGGTTTTTTTTTCATATGGAAGACTCCACATCATTCTTCTAGATAGCATATTTTCTAATTTTCCTGGGGACAGAAGTGGTGCTAGCAAGGATAAGGAGTTTTCCTTGAGTGATGACCACATGCACTAACTTGAATGTACTTTGGAGGCTTTTGGTAAAGTGTGACTCAGAGGACTTAAAGACTCCTGACCAAGGATGCACTTCTCTTTTTGGGGGTTAGCCTTTCCTTTGAACTGGAAGAAAACAAACCAGAACAATAAAAACCACACTGGGGGTGAGGTTTGCCCTGGGATTGTGAGGTCCAGATGTCAGATAAGATGCCTGGTGCATAAAGAAGTTTGAGCAGTTACAAAGTTTTGGTTTGTTCTGCCTTATTTTCTTCAATGAGCAACAAAGATGGAGAACCCCCCCCACCCTACCCAGTCTGTGTTTATAGCTGAGAGATATCTTCAACTGCAGGTCACACCACAGATGATGAAAAGTAAGTTACAGGCAGGCAGATGAAGGGATATTTCACCGCAAAAATGTGAAAGGTTCCCCCTCCCCATTTCCTCTCTCCGCTTTTATTGATTTCGCTTGCTCCCATCAAGCCCTTGCTGCCTTGCACACCAGCCAGATCCAATTACCCTGTCATGGTCTTCATAAGGCCCCTGCTCTCCAGTACAGTCTTTTCAAGCAATTTTGCCTTTTTCCATGGTAAGTCCTCTCTCCGATGCTTATGCATGGGAATCACCCCAGCAGGGCACTGGGGACAGTTTTTACTTTGGTATTAAATATCTCATCCCAACCCATACATGTCAGAGGAGGGACACGGCTGAACCAAAAGGGGCTTATACTTTTAGTCTGGAAAATAACCAGTGACTGGGAAAACAATTCCCTCAGGGAAAATTTCAGAGGGAATCATAGACCAACCAGAAACTGCAGCTCAGGCTCCCTTGTTTATATACACGTACACACATATGTGTATATAAATATTTATATGTTTATGTATTTATAGATATACACATTTGTACCTGCATGTCTATGTAATGTGTGTATAATTATATATTTTTGTCTGTGTGTGCAAGTATTTGTAAGCACACAGAGACACATACAGACTTGCATGTCAGGTACTTTCATCTTTTGCTGCTTTCCAGGCTGTTTCCCAAACAAAAGTAGCTTTTCAAGATTACTGCTGGCTCTAGCCGACACACAATTTCATATTATCACCCGAGAGAGTCACCAGGTAGATGTTGTAACCTTGGCACCAGCTGGCAAGACACCAGAAAGTCTAACATCATTCCAGGAATGCATTAGTCCTCTTGTTCCCCTATGTAATGTTGTTATTTCTGCTTTTAATTCCTTCTGGGGCTTTAACATGCGATAAAGCCATCATCCCAAATTAAATGTAATGGGAGGTAGTTCTAATGAGCAGGTCTGGCGTCACTTAGTTCACAGGACCATCCTGGTGCCACCAAGGAGGCAGGTCTAACAGGCGGCAGGCAGCAGATACGAGAGATGAGTTTTGCTTCCCGCTCTGCCACCGAGTAGAGAAACTTGGGCAAGATTTTTTGCCTCAGTTTCTCTGTTCCTGCCCACGTCCTCCTTTTCCAGCCTCCAAACTTCAACTAGGCAAATCACCGTGTTCGCCTGGCGTTGCTGGATGTGCCGCTGACTGGCCATGGAAACAGTGCAACCTCCTGCTGAGTGGCTGTCCCATCCCACTGCGTGTGCATGCCCCCAAAAATACGTGGCCTGGGAACTATATAACGGGCATACACTTTGTGTGCAAGTACCATGGACCTCTGGAAAAAATGTCCAGAAGAAAAAAAACCAGCTCAATTCAGTGTTGTTACTGCAGCATAGGGGAGCCAAGTTCCCCTCTTCATTTCAGAAGCTGGAGCTCAGCGTCAAATCTCATCGCTCACTTTCCCACATTCCCTATGGAAATTCATCTAACATGCTTCATAACTGCAAGTCTGTCCAAGCTTAGGCCGGCGTGCTGGACCACTTCATATTCACTACTTCACCCTACTTCACCAGCCCACCTTCAGCAGATCTTCTAACCCTCTGCAGAAATTTCATCGCTTGGGAACGTCTGATGCAACCTTTAAATTGCTGCCTTTTTTTCTACGTAACAAGGCTCTGTCACAGGCATACCAGCCACCTAATTATTAACCTTGACCTTGGGAAAAAAAGAAGCAGAGTGCATTTAATAACAGCCCCAGTGAGCTGAACCGGCTTTACAATTACGTTGCATAATGTAGTAATGAGAAGAGGGTTACCAGGGAGATAGTGGTAAACATCAGCCTTAATTTTGTCTGAAAAATAATTGGAGTGATCTCCCTTTGTGGCTGGGGCAGAGGAGAAAATTGGATGGGTAAATTTCCAGTTACCACAGCTGTTAGTAAAACACGCTGCGTTCCACCATTCACCAAATTATTAGCTACCTCAAAATGCTGTGGGTACCAATTGTCTGGCTTCCTCTCCATGCACACAAGTCCGCAGGTAAGCATCATTTAAATGAGAAAACAGCACTGGTTGCAGCACAACTGGTACCTTTCCATGCTGTTACTACATCTCCTGGTTACAGTGGCCCTACCAAACTCTTCTATTTGTCGGAGTATTCATCGATCCTGACCCATTTTTAAAATACAAAGCCCTTACAGCCCTTTGCAACCTGGTCCACAAGGGTTGAAATTACCCTGGTGCCATCCTTTTGCCTTCACTGGGTTGCAGCATGCAACGCACAGGGGAATCTGCCGCTGGCAGCTGCCCGTTGTCCTGCCTCCTTGCTCCCTGCTCCAGCTACGGCTTTTAAGCACCTGGCTCATCCCTGGAGCACCTCCACAGCTATTAGCAGTGCCATCTCCTTGCTCTGGCAGGATGCAGGGAAGTCAGGTGCATGCCAAAGGAGGAGAGCTGGGATGCCAAGAGGCTTGCTGGCAAAGTATTCAGTCCTTTCCCACCCCATCCGGTCCCCATCACCCCTTGCCGATTTTTGCTCCTCTGCTGTTACCAACAGAAGCTCTGTGTAGTCTTGGTGCCACTGGCAGCACGGTCAGGGCCTTTCTCAGTTTGGAAATACACCCAGGAGAAGAACAATGGACATTTTGCTCTGGAGCGCACCCTTCCCTGGAGCTCTCCTTTCTAGTTTCTTACCCCCTTTTGGGACCTTTAGACTCTGATGTCACCTACTCAAATTATCACCACCAAGCTGCAGCTTCTCTTCCCGGTC
>NW_009259429.1:358690-387617 GCF_000687185.1 Egretta garzetta | reverse complement strand
GAATAACAGCAAAGCCTGACAAGGTCTGGGCATGCTTGCCTGCATCTTCTGCTCCACCTGAGGCCAGGTGCCTCTCATCCTGCCTGTGCTCCAGCTCGCTCTCCAGACTTTTTAGGCAGTGGGTTCTTCAGCCTGTATTTCTATTTAGAGCAGGCATTTAATTCCATGGCCACAGGGGCCGAGCGTTTTCAGATTAAACTGTGGTTTCAATTCCTCATTCACCTAGTTCTAGAGTTAACTGAGCAGGTGCAGCAACTCCGTGCACAGCACGTATGTATCAGCTGGCCTACTTGGTCACTCCAACTTCTTCCATCAAGGTCTCAAGGTGGACTTATTCAGCATCTCCTGTTAATATTTAAATGCAAGCAGTATTAGAAAGTTGCCTGTGTTTTCCAGTGTGAAGTTTTTGTCAGCTCTGCTGCTGCTTTGCAGTGTCTTTGGAGAAGCAGGGGCTGACACAGGAGGTCCCGGTGGATTTAGGTGACTGGATCCCAGCAATGCAGCAGGTAGCATTGGAAGTGCTGGTGGTTATGTGGTATGGAGCAAGAGAACTGGAGGACCAGTTGACAAACCTGTGGTGTGCATATGCTTCCCAGTGCTTGCAGCTCTTGCATCTCCCACCTTCTAGGCAATTTGTGAGCTCGAGTCCCATTGCCGGGACACAGAGACCTCTTTTTGGCAGAGCAGCCAGGCTATCCACTTCCAATTGCTTCTGGTTCCAGTCAAACAACAGCTTTGCCACCATAGCTTTCCACCAGCTACGGTTAACCTCAGCACGATCAAGCTCTGCTGGCTGTGAAACCCAAGCCCTGCTCGGCTCGGACAGCATCCAGCACTGCGGTATGGCTGTACTCTCCCTCGCCGTTCCTCAACAGATCTCTCTTGGTGTCGAGCCACGCTTGTTGGCACAAACACCTCCGTCAGGGCTGCTTTCTACTACCCAATTAGAAGGCTGTCAGCGACAAGGCCATCACTCCTCCTGCAGCTTCTGACAAGCCCGGACACCGCTATACTGCTGCAGAAGATTAAAGGAGTCTTGCCTTTGTATTACCCAGCGGCTGTGTGCTAGCCAGAAACTAATTCCCCTTCCCAGTGAATGTGTATGTGGAAGAACTAATAGGCTCTGTAAGCCTGTCTTCATTCCTTATTAAAAGGAACATACTCTCTGAAGAAGAACAGAGCTGTCTAATAGACATTTCCCCCCCACACCCCCCTGCCCCATCTCCCCTTCCGCCAAGCCTCAAGAGAGTTGCAGTTCCTGAGAATTAGAGACTTCGGGGGGTGGAGGTGCCTTCTAGTAGTTACGACAGGGCTGAGCATCATGAATCCAAGATTCTTTCTTTAATGGTTCATTTAGAAGCGGCAGTAATTGTGTTCGCTCTGCATCTCCTCCGAAACTGAGGACCGGATGGGTATGCGATGCTTTTACCTCTATAGCGCTGCCTCGGATCTGCTCTAGGCTGGTAGCGACAGAACCTCACTGTGCTCTGAAGGCTCTTTGGCAGCCAGTGTGAAATGAGTTGAATGACAATCCCGTACATTAACTTTACCACCGAGCATAAAGATTACTGGCTAGTACAAAAGAAATGTTGCTTTAATCTCCTGCAGCAGCACAGAGGTGCTAGGATTTGTCAGGCACTGGCAGAAGGAGTGATGGCCAGGGGGGGGACCAGATCTCAACAGCATCCCAGGGTGCATCTGAGCCCACGCTTGGCCCATTAACTTCCAAATTCTGGCTGCATTACACGGTAAACCTGATTGATGGAATACATAGAGCTGAGACACAACTAAAATGACTGATTACCTATAAATTCCATCTAACTCCCCAAGAAGTGGAACAAGCCTGTACGGACTACTTGCAAATTCACTTAGCGTCAGATAAAGCGTACCTACTTCCACAGGTGTAAATCTGGAGTAATTCCACTGAAGTATAGGAAATGTAAGGTTAGTGGAGTTGCCTAGCATTAAACTAGCATCATTGAGAATCATTTTTTAGCTATAAAGAATGACAGATAAATGTCCTTTGAATTCCTGACCACACTATGAAAATGAAATACAAGATGTGGAAACGCTTTGAAACCGATGGAAATGTCTCCGTCTTACATCTCTCTCCGTTAATCAAAACAAGGCACTGTAATCAGCTCCGATTCTAGGTCTATCTGTAAGGAACAAAGTGAACTTAGAAAATTAAATCATTTAACACATTATTTCCTTCCTCATTTCGGCGCCGATTGAGCTTATTGCACAATTTCTCCCTTCCCCGCCCTGCAGCTGGGTTATTCCTCAGCCGGCAAGGGCTGCGGGCTCTGTGGCAGGGCAGGAAGGTACCCCATGTTCCTGTTTACTGGAGGGATCGCTGCTTTGGGAGATTCCCTTTTAGGCTTAGAGATTTCTTTGCTGCCTTCCTGACGTCTGATTTCCTATTTCCTTTACTACCTGCTGAGTAGGAAACTTGGGACAGACCTAAATGGGGAATATTCACCTACACCGTTGTACCATAACTGGCAAAATACTGATTTTGTAGCCATAACTTAAACCTTAAGCATCTTCTGGAGGAGTTTCTTCCAGCCTTACTCAGGTGAAACACACTGTGTTGGCAAAAGTGCAGTGGGATGAATTATTCTGTGCTAGGAGCTTTTGCCAACACTGCCGTGTTGATCGGGCATCATTTCTCCCTCCGCCTCTGCCTGAGCCAGCTGAAGTTTGTAATGCAGGCTGCGACTGATAAAGTTTATTTTATAGCTGTAGGGTTTTTTAGATTTTAGATTTATTTTACAAATTTACAGTTTCAATCTAGGAGGATTTTTATGAACAGCAACTGCTCAGGGACTATTCAAAAGGTATTTTGGTTATTTTACATAATAGGAAACATAATAATTACATAGCCAGTGGCCTGGGCAGAGGAAAAAATATTTAGAATCATTTAAATTGTTTAGGTTGGAAAAGACCTTTAAGATCATCAAGTCCAACTGTTAACCTAACTCTGTCCTTAAACCTAACCCTGCCCTTAAACTTAACACTTCCATTTCCAAGGTGGGGGGGAGTATTTCCAATATTCCCATAATATTTCAACACCGGTTGTGAACAATATGAGAGTTTGCAAGATCAGCATCATTTTCTGTATATTTTCTTCCTACTACCCTGTGGGTGTTGTAGAATTAATGGACATTTCAGTCATTCTTTAGCCATGGAAAAGACATCATTTTAATTTGGAAGGCAGGATTGGCTTTGCTTTCTTAGGAGAGCATCCACTGAGACCCTACAGGTGCATTCTGTACTAATGCTTTCCCGTGACTTGTTTAAAATTTTTATCAGACTTTGTCCACTAATTGATTTTTTCTCCTATTCTCTTCAGCCCTCTTTCTAACCTTTCTGTGTTTTCGAGAATCCACCAAAACACTGAGCATGAATTTCTGGCCAGACAAAAATTACTCTTCTCAGGGAAAGCTGGACGGTTGGACTTCATAATATTAAAGATCTTTTCCAACCTCAATGATTCTATGATTCCAAAAGCGCCCACTGTACTTTTCTAATTATTTCTATTTCAAATAGATTTCCTGTTAACTACGCCTACAGGAAATAAATGCAAATCTGTTACGCATTGGTTTCTTAACTCAAGTACTTTGCATTCCGCGGCTAATAATAAGTGATGATTTTCAATTGACAACTTACTTCCTCCCCGGTGTCGTTTAGGGAAAGTGTCAAGGAGAAAACTGTCAGGGAGAGAAATAATAATAAAAAATGGCTGCTGGCCTGGCTGGGTTTCCTGCGAAGGCTGCCCTTGCACAGATGGCTTCCTGCGATAGCTCTGGCCGGGCACCGCAGCTTGCAGGGTACAGGCTCATATATATCAGCAGTGAAGGTTTGATGGCTGTAAAACATCTGCGGGCTAGGGCTCAGGCTGCGGTTGGGTCATTTGGGCTTCTTGGACCTATCTCAGAAGCTGGATGAAATATTTGCCCCTGCGTTCCTCTGATTTCTCACAGCAATGAAGGGTCAATGGTTTAAACCTCTCAGTTTTCTGTATTTATACAGGATGGATACAAAGCTGTAAACTGAGGCATGGAGCAATTGAGTACTTTGTTCCCGGGGCTGTATGAGCAGAGGTGGGCCATGAACTACGCGACTTAGTGTGACGTGCTACCCAATAGCTTATATTTCTTATTTCTATTATGCTTTCCTGGCAAACCCCTGCCTCTTACCTTCACCATTTTAGGTGAAGGAAAGTAGGACATATTTCTGTTGTCACAGGTCTTTGCATTTTTACTCCCAGAGTTTCTTCCCTCCTAATGTTCTTGTTGCTTTCCAAGCCAAAGGAAATGCAGCCCGGGACCACTGCACGTTTGCTGCTGTAACATAGGCATCACGATCAGACATAAGGCAATTCCCACATTGCTTAGCAGTGAAACCTCCCTCTTTGCAACAACACGAGCCATTCTACTGGGACTGGCTGGAAGCAGGAGAGATGTCTCCCTATCACCAAATATGAGGATGACTAAAATAACAATGAGGGCAAATTTGGACCCCACAGCAACACAAACTGCAGCGGAGCTTGTAAATCCATCTTTCCATGCCATGCAGTTTACGCTGTGCTTCTCAGAAGATGTAGGTATCTGGCTTTCCTTGTCAGTGCTTCTGCCATTTCTTCCATGCACTCTTCCCAGGACTTCACCAACCGCTCTCCAGGGTGGGTAGAACAGGTTCCTAAATGCTGCAGGCAATACCTGGCCTTGACTTCCTGCAGGTTCAGGAAAGGTACAGGCTTCCTGCTGTGACCAAAGGAGGGCGAACACATTGGTAGGGCATGGAAACTTGCTTAATATCTGACTGTAGATGTTTAGGGCTACAAATCTTTTGCTCCCATTGCATTTTTACATAATTAGTCTTCACACAAAAATTTTATTTGCTGAAATAAAATGTGAATGTAGAAGAGAGAGCTTGACCATTTGCTTCCCAGCATCAGTGACCTGACCAGGTTTAAGATACCCAGGCTACTTTTCACCTCAGCTGCAGTGAAGTGGGAGAGATTGATTGTAGATGCCCCATCCCTGGGAACATTCAAGGCCAGGTTGGACAGGGCTCTGAGCAACCTGCTCTGGTTGAAGATGTCCCTGCTCACTGCAGGAAGGTTGGACTAGATGGCCTCTAAACATCCCTTCCAACCCAAACCATTCTGTGATTGTATGAATGTACATCCCAGGAGAATGTGGCAGCACAGAAGGATGCAGAGGATTTAGCCCACAGTATAAATCGCAAAGAGGAATTATTTCAGTAGGCACAACCACCCCCAGATGAGAACAGAAATAAGTAAGAATGGAACATAGAGATGCAGCTTGAGACCGTCTTCATTTACGATGCACATGTGAGGCAGGACCAAGGCTACAGGTCCTTCCAGTCGCTTTTAGCATGGAGGAGCAAGATCCTCACTCCAACCTGCAAGTCAGAGCTGCTAATGTCTCCTGTAATTGATGCCAAGTGGATGGGCTCCATCATGAACAAAAATTCTGGATTCTGAGAGGGGTCAGAAGTAGGCCCATATCTCGCAAGCCTTTCCTTTTTAAAGGAATCATTGGCTCACATATTTACAGCAAAAGTGGAGAAAAGGGAGAGTGTCTGACAATTCCCTACCAAGATCTACAGCAGCAGTCAGTTTATCTTGAAGAGACTTTGATAGCATGCAAGTCAAAGGACAACTATTTATCAAGACTATTTCAGCTTTAATAAGCTTTGGGGGTTATCAAATGACTTCCTAGGCAGTGTGGGCAAAATTCACTCTATCTTCATACAGTCCAGGCTTGTACTTCTGCCTCTTGGGTAAGTAAGAAAACCTCTTCATCCATGTACATACATTGTACAACCCCAGCCCTACTCAAATGCTTCTGCTGTGGCTTAGAGAGAAATCCTGGTTTAGAAAGACTTCCCAAGCCATTCTGCCAGTGGTCCCCTGCTTAACAGTTCTGTGGATTCAGTTCTTCTACGTGAAGACTCATTTTACAGTTTCTGAGTTTAAAGTGAGTTTAACTGTGGTCTCAGTTACACCTTTGGTAACTCAAATATTGAATTTGTCCTGCTATTCCCTCTGGAAGCGCGTACATTTCATTAATGTTAGGACAAGTGTGGTCTTGTGCAATGAAAATATTTGAAAGTTTGAAAATTAGTCTAAGACCATGAAATCAAGCTGGATTTTCATGGGGAACAAAAAGGCCTCAGTCCCACTGGCTACAGCTCCAGCAAGGTACGTTTCATTCATTATGAAAGCCTGACTTTTCTTCCTTCTAAAGATTTTCTTTTGCTTGAGTTTGAATGATTGTATGACTGATTGGCAGATGGAGAGACAGACATGCAGCCAGAGGGCTGCTATTAGGGACAACCTCTTCCAAGTTGCCTTGGGCAACATTTACCTGCAGCCTATCACCTCTTGCCTGTACTGCCTTAGTGATGAGATGGCTCACATCTAACCGAACTTGCCGAAAACTTGAAGGAGCTTGAATTTCTGGCAGAAATCACTAAGCTTGTATGCACACATTTATTATAAGTCTTTAACACTCTCTTTTTCACCTCCTTTCTCTGAAATTTTAGTTTTCTAACAAGCTGCCTACATTCCTTTAATTACACAGCAAAAGCCCCTATCTTCAATATCCACGCTGGACTCTTTTATCACCATGATATTTATTGCTAACTGACCCGTGGAACCTATTCAGCATATAACCCTCCTTTTTTTTTTTTTTCTTTTTGACCACAATCCATTTCCCCTGTGTGCACACGTTTCTCTCGCTCCCTGTATCTCATCCCATCCCATTAGCTCTCTGTGCTGAATAGCCTGTTCCAGGACATCAAACTTTAATTTAAACAGAAGATGATCAATAAGCTTAGCAAATTGCCTATGGCAACATCAGCAGTTTGAATCAAAGGGTTTTATAGGTAATTTAAAGGGCATCCTCATTCACACACACACACCCCCCCGATGTGGCATATACCTATCACTTGCTTTACCAATTATGGCTCAGTTGGCTGAACAAGAGGAATAAGAGCTTCTTCTCCACAGACAAGCTGGGAAATGGTACGCAGCATCCATTCCTGGTGGTTTTGATAGTGTGTTTTGAAACCACAAAAGGCAGGGCATCTCAGGGGGAAAAAAATTTCTAACTCACAAGACTTGTTAAAAAAACCTCACACCAGAGCTTATAATCAGTATCAGCACTAAAGAAACAAAGATGTAAAAGGAAAATACATGCACTCCTCAGTCCAACCCTGTTCTGCTGGTGCTGTGGCTTGGGACCACTGTATTTTCATATAAGGGAGGAGAGACTATATTTTAATCCGTTTCTAGAATCTCGCCAGTTTGATTTTTGGACATCCTAGGTAAATCCACAATGTTTGCATCAGAGAGTTTACATAAGAAAAGCTGCCTTTGTAACCACAGTTTTGAAGATGCTTTCTTTGTACCAAGTTCCATGTCCACTGACCTGGATGATGATAATTTAACGTTGCAAATAAATCTCTATTGAACTTTCCTGAACTTTCCTTGAGGACACAAAGAGCTAGTTTGAATACAACTGTGAAGAAAATGAATTGGTGAGCTGGACTGATGGCTCAATAAAGCCAACGGCTGCCCAACACATGGGTGACGGTTCCCAGCTTCCCTCCATCTTTTATCTTCTGTACCAGCAGCAGGTAAATATTGTACACCTGCTGCATTGGCTTGAGCTACCAGCTATCCCTGTTGGAAGAAGAAACCTGTTACTGTGTATGGGAGAGAGGAAAAGAAATGCCACGAAAATGGGCATCAGTCAGAGTGCGGCGCAGGAGGTGGTGCCAGTCAGCCCGTGGGAGAAAGCAAAAAGCTCTTGAGAAGGTATTCTGCAGGATTCATGAAAGCTTGTGTTACAGATGGGGGGTCTTGAGGCAGGGGGTAGAAGTGGCAAACATCTCTGGCCTGTGTTTCAGACTCATAAACATTGTGCCCTGTTATTTAGGAGCACAGGGGGCCCAATAAGGCCCTCATAAGAGGGGATATACGGTTCTAAAGGCACTTAGCTCCTAGCTGGCTCTAGGTCGGAAATTACACAATGGATGTTGAAATGTTGGCTTGTTGAAAAGTTGTCATTTGAGTAATGGATGCTTTATTTCCTGTTTTTGCTGAAAGCTAAAGCGAAATATAATTAGCAAGCGAGAAAGCAACCTTGGCAGCCAAACAAAAAAAGCACATTTGGGGCGCCTGAGCCAATTAAAATTGTTTATGTAGCCCATGAACAATATTTTTCCCCAAATCATTATAACTGAGAGAATTCATCATAACACAGCCAGGCTTGCTTCTCGCAGACCTGATCCTGTGCCGTGCCGTCAGCTCCCAAGGATGAACCAAGGGCACGCTGCAATGTCCAAGGCATTTGTAGGGATGAAAGACAACAGGCTTGTGACTGGAAAGCTCAGCTGCCATTTCTTTTGGTTCTGGGTAGATTCCGAGCACACGAGAACTTTAATTTGCCTTCACCATTGAAGTGTATATTAATTTTAGATTACAAAACTCTTTTTTTCAGCCTGTCTTGCATTGCAGGAGCTGAGATCCTCTCCTTTTTATTCTGCAGACTCATAGTTTAAGAAACCTGCACCGTCTTCCTTTTGATACTTGAATCCATACTCTGCTTGATTCTCGCATGGATGCTCAGAGATTGAGTTTCTGATGATTTAAGGTCTGGCTTCTTTTCTTGCTATATGAGAAAATAACCCTTTAGGAGAAACCAGTAGGTGGACAAATACTACTGCTATTCAGTATGATACTCATCTGCTCTTCTTGTAAAATATTATTGTGTTTTCCATTTGTTCCTGAATTCTCAGCTTTCATTCCTGGATGTGTAGTCATTTTATGTGCAATATTTTAATGTTTTTTTTATGAACTGGCCTGTTTCAATGTTTTGCTTGTTTCTGAAGCAAAGTTAAATCTGGTTGTGAAAATTATCACCACCCTTTGGTAAAAGTTATACGTGTCCTGAAATAAACAGAAGTGAATGGATCGATACAGAGGAGAAGAAAGACTTTTTCTACCACATAGCCCATCACCAAGCAATGAACATTAAGTGCATACATGTGCAAAATGAATGCTGTCTGTGTCTAGACTTGCCCAAAGTTGTGTTTTTCTGTAAATGTGTTTTGCTTGCTGCCTATTTCTGGCCGTGTTCAGTGTGTGCGTGTTTATGTTACTGAGCACAGCTTGTTTTGATTCAAGACTTTCAGAAAGAAAAACGAATTGGGTGTGACTTACTCTGGGAACGTTCTCAAAACAAAACGTTGGGTGGGTGTTCAGTCTGTTTTGACTTGCCCTTGGTATGGAGTCTAGAGCACAAATGGGGTGAGTGGACTCATGGATCATAGCTGCTGGAAGCAGAAACCCTGGGCTCATGCTCCAAACCCCACTGAACTGAAGTGCTTGAAATGCTGGGAGAAGCCAGTGTAGGAGCAGCTCTTGCACTTAAATACATGTCTAGGCATTTATTTAGCACTGGCAGCTTATGTATTAGTCCTGGAGCCGTGTTCAGCTGGCAGAACTGGCACTGTATCTGGTACTGAGAAGCTGAAAGCACCATGGTTGTGTCCGCAAAGGTCTGTACCTGTTCTTGGACAAGGGGAAGTGTCTCTCCTCATCCAGATCTAGTTATAATCAAAAAGGGGACAGAAATGCAGACGAGAGATTCCCCTCTCCTTCATGCAGTAATTCTCAGGCTTCTTCCATTAATAATGAATACAACTATATAAACACACAAACCTGGAGGAAGGAATGAATTAATCATAGTCTTCCAGGATGGGCCAGTGAGAGCATTGAGTGACCAGAAGCAATAAAAGAAAGATCATCACGGTGGAAGTAACTGTAGAGGACAGCAGGCCCAAACGAAGCTGGGATGATACTTTTGCAGATACACCAGTGAGGGCCGACGAGGGTGAAATAGGTGTTGCTGGCAGTCGTATGGCGACAGGGATACTTGCCAAAGAGTGTGATGCATTGGGACAATCACCAAGAGGCTCTAGGAAAACGTGGAGCTGAATGTCATCGTTCTAACTAACCTGTGGCTCATAGGGTTGCAAGGGTCTCAGCTCAGCCTGTGCTGAGAAATTCTGTTCCCACCTCAGTCAGCAAAACAGGGCCAGTCATCTCTTCTGGAATAACCAGACCTGAAGCGCTGGCAGACAAAAGCAGTGGCATGACCTATGCTCAAGCTGGTGTGAATCTACTTCCCAAAGAAGAATTCTCCTTGATGTATTCCTCCAGTTCTCTTACTTTACTCAGAAGCATGTTCCTAGGTCCTGAAAGAATATGTCTACTTTGTCAACAAATGGTTTTAAACTAAATGGGTAATGGTTTTAAACTAAAACAGGGTATGTTTAGACTGGATATAAGGGAGAAATTCTTTACAATGAGGGTAGTGAAACACTGGAATGGGTTGCCCAGGGAGGTAGTGGAGGCCCCATCCCTGGAAACATTCAAGACCAGGTTGGATGGGGCTCTGAGCAACCTGATCTAGTTAGCGGTGTCCCTGCTCACTGCAGGGGGGTTGGACTAGATGACCTCTAAAGGTCTCTTCCAACCCAAAACATTCTATGATTCTATATTTTTTTTGCATAGGAAAAAAAAAGCCATGTGAAATGTTACCACTTCTGTTAGCCAGAGTCTTATATACCAAGAAAGGTTTTGTTCCAGAAAATAAGCAGTATTATTTAGTAACAGAGTGGCGAGTATAAAATCAGTAATGAATCACGATGTGCACGCTCCTACCTGATCAAACAAGATATTATTTTCTATGGAATGTATTAGCCCCGAGTGGGTCTAGCAGTTTTCTTTGATAAATGCATCTCACTGGAATAGTCTATGATGAGGTAGAGAAAGGAGCATCCTGGCAAGACCACGATAGCCTACAAAACACTTTAAATGAAACAATTGCTTGTCTAAAAGCTAATGATTCGGTCAAATCATTGCTATTGTGAGGTTGTGGGTTTCGTATTGCTGTCATTGTGGCATTAATACACTGAGAAATTCAGATAGTTTATCAGCATCCATTAAGGAATGGAAGGAAATTAGGACAAAAGCCTGTTGTTTATTCAAGGTTGTGTTTTATTTATCCTTTGGCTTTTAAAAGCCTCTTGTTTTATGTGCCTTCTGGGCACACAGGCTTCAATTTAAAAACATTGCCACTAAAACAAACAACCAAACTGACAAAAGTCATCTCAGGGAGAGCAACTGAGATGTAAAAGCAACTCGGTACTCGCAATTCCCCTTGAGGTTAAAGCCTTCTGCTGAGGTTTGAAGGATGATGACCCCTAGGTCAGACCAAATGGAGAAATCGTGACTCTGGCAAGGAGGATGTTCTTACTTTGGCTCTTCAGGCTTTATATCTGTGAACTCTTAGCAGTCTAGGCTCCTGAGATGGAGGTTAAGAGGTTGTGTGGGGGATGCGGGACTGGGGGATGTGATCACATCCCCTTGCATACTGCCACCAACCTAGTATGGGGGCTCAATAAAGCAGTGAGCACTTCCATGTATAATAGACGGGAAAAAAACAGGCAGGAAAAGTAGAGATAGAAGGACAAATATTTCTATTTCTGTGGGCAGATGATAAATGTAAAATGCTATGAGCTTTCTCCTCGATGCTATCTGATTTTCCAGTCTCTTCTCTGACAGCTCAAGGCTCGCATATTTTCCTGTTTGTTACCCATAGGTAAACTCACCGAACAGCAAAATATTGGAACATTCCAAAATGGTCCATCGATGGAATTTTTTGTTTCCTCTTTTATTACTTCCTTTCCTGACCCATCAGCGATTGTCAGAAGGTCTGTGCTGAGGATAGACTCAGCTGAGTAGAAACAGCTATTAAAATTCTCCTCCAGGAGACTCTCCTGAATTTGTTTTCATGAATTTCAGTTTCTCCTTCACCACCACCCGATGGCCCCAGATCCTCCTGCCCAGGGTGGGACCTATAAGTCCCTACCTGTATTCCAGCAAGACAGGACACCCTTTCTGACCTGCAGCCCGTTGACACCATCCTAGTGCTCCCTGGCCATCTCTCCAAAACCAACTGGTATCCAGGGACCAGCTTACATGTGATGGACAGCAGTAGAGTCCTGCGTGCAGTGCTGAGAATATGGGGACTCTTGCAAGCAGCATTTTGCAGGTCCAAGACTCTCAAGCAGTATTCCAGTCCTGGGAAACCACTCTAGCAGGTCAACTAACAATTTGAAGTTCACTCACTGATGCTCATCATAGTAGAGAAAAATCTAAGAGCATCTCAAAATCTCTTCTTTGGGAATCTCAGATGTTACTTTCAGAGGATGAAGAGGCCCTCAGTGAGTTTGAAATTGTTACCTGCTGTCATCTTCTTTCAAGCAGATACTTTTAGGAGGCTAGTGTTGCATTTTGTTGCAGGGGATTCTCTTCCTTGCTTTGTCTACTTCAATTAAAATCTTGACATTCTCTCACACAACCGGCCCTGAGGATTGCCTTTTTTTTTTTTACCCTTTGGTAAAAGTCTATCTATTCCAGACAGTCGTGAGGTTGAGGCTTCAGTGTAGTGTTACGAAGCCCTCCCTTTGTGACCAACCCCTGCGTGACTCTGAGATTGCAATGAGTGATGAGCGACTGTCCCTTTTCATCTGTGTCAAGATGGGAACACATCCCGCAATGGCCGTCAAGCCGAACATCGACAGATGCAGCAGTTTTCCTGGATTCCTGATATCTCCGATTCTCACTGTTGGACCAGTGCATATCGTTTAAAAAAAAATAGATATGATCTGAAGACACAGGGAGGAACTTGGACAGATCACCAGTAGACCTCATCTCTGCACATCCCTACAAATCCTGAAACACACAGCTAGCAGAAGCAGAGCAAAACAGCACTTCAGTAGAATTTAGCTTAAAAGACCAGGTGAGTTTTCCAGTCAGATTCTGTATTATTAACCAGATTATGTGTTTCTATTTCCTTTTGTAGAACATGCTGACAGCAGGCTGGCTTTCACTACGTAATCCAAATGAAAGCACTCCACAGAGTTCTCATAGCGTCTGCTTAGGGGTGGGGGTGTGTGTTTACGTATGGATGAGTGGATGTGTAGGTCCTGGTCAGTCTAACAGTGAAATGATACTGATGTGCCTCACGATGGAGAGTAGATGAAATTAAGCTGCCTTACAACTTGGACAGTGTTAAGAGGCCATTATGTCAACTAGTTTTGTAAAAGAACCAACTTTACACCCACCATTGCTCCTGTGCCATATTCATACACGTTGGGGCATACCTGTCTTTTAGAAAGAACTTCAAAGGAAGGTGACCTGAAAGGGAATAAAGCACTGGGGGTTGGACTAGATGACCTTTAAAGGTCCCTTCCAACCCAAACTATTCTATGATTCTATAGCAATTGTGTCACCCAAGGACCTTCATCATCTTGCTACTCTAGGGCAGCTCTTCCCCTTGACTAACGTTGCCCGATGAGGGCAGCTTTCCCAGTGCAAACTGGTGGAGCATTCAGGGAAGGGGTGGCACCAGTCTGCAAAATAACCCTTTGGGTGGAAGGCCTCTGTGCTGCGTTCCTGCACACACCAAGGGTTTCTTTTTATTATGTTCTGTTGAGGAAATACAGCAATGTTTGGAGAAGCCAAGCAGGGAGGCAAAGAGGAACTAGGCCTCGTTTAAAATACTTTGGCCACAAACAAAAGTCCTAAAATGCTTTTTTCCTGCACTCTGTCCCCTCGGCACGGAGGGACCAGCAGCCAATTGCATTATAGTGCTGCTGATTACTTATGATTCCCTTCCTGTGAGGACAGGCCCTGATGTGTTGGTTTTTGATAACACTGGCTCCTTTAGAGCAATAATGCTGGTACAGTTTCCTGCCTAATCGGAGAGCAATTACAGTACCTCGAAAGGGAAAACATTTAGAAGAATCCAGTTTTAGCTCAGAAGTGATAACAGGAACATTTTCTTGCTAAGCCATGGTTGGACTTGAGCTCATGCAAGCATCTCCCATGGCAACACGTGACAAAAATTAAAGAGATAGGAGAGGTTGGGGGTTGTTCTTATCTACCTTGTTCCTATATGATCAGGATCCCCTGCTGCTCGCATGGTGTAGGATCTGGGATTTTGTTGGTGCCCATCAGTTGTAAGAGCACATGGAATCTTTTTCCTCTAAGTCCCTAATCTGAATTTGCTGTAGTTTATGAATGAAGAGCGTTTGCTATTACTGATTTCTGAGCTGTGTTAACTGAGCTAGTGGCCTTGGTCAGCTCTTCACTGGTGGTGGGTGACCACGTCCAGAAGCAGAGGGTTGTACTCCAGTGGTTTGCAGAGGTGCTGTTAGAGCTGCCTTTGCTTAGCTGCTAAACCCATTGCTATTTTCAAATAGAATCATAGAATCATTTAGGTTGAAAAAGACTTTAAGGTCATCGAGTCCATGTAAATTAATTTGCCAAACCTGTATGGGAACAAAAAGCAAAGTTTAAAGGGTTGAAAGGTTATTCCAGCAGAGTGGTGTAGCCAAAGACAGTATTATCCTGTAGTTTTGGAAGGGGACTGGCAAACAGCATATCTGGGGGAAAAAAATAGTCTCTGCTTGGACTCTCGGCACATTTCTGGTGATTCAGTGCTTTCTTTAGGGCTCACATGCTCAGGCATTTCCACCTAAAGCTGAGGCATGTGCTGCTGACCTCCTTGCTGGAGAAGTCTCTGGCTACAAAGGGTGTGTGTCTGTGGGGAGAGAAGCGCTATCTCACTGACGTCGAGCAGGGAAAGGAAATGACTCAATCATCAAAAGGCCCTCCTTCCTCAGGGAACTGTCCTTAATCAGTATTATCCCGTTACAATAATACTATTTCAGCAGGACTGTGAAGCAGAGCACGGCGTAGCCATGTAAACTGCTTCCTGTATTTGCCAAACAAAACAGCATTCAGCAATTAATAGAATTTAGCTATTAGTCCTGCTATGATAAAACAACAAATGTGGTTGTTCATCCTGCAACCCGACCTGGTGCAATCCTTCCCCCAGGAAGAGTCCTTTTCTTTTGGATCTGCATTACCTGCTGCTCCAGGAAAGAATAAATAAGAATAGACAAGATTGCTCATGTTTTTCTTGGCTTAAAGTGTCATAGCTATGAAAATTGTCCTCGTTACCCTTGCAAGAGCTATTGCAAAGCTTCCTCCTGGGATGCTCTGATTAGTCATTGCTTTAGTATTAAGCCGGCATACTTTGTGTTGCTTGCCAGGGATCCTGTACAATCGCTACCTTTTGGTGCTTGATAATAGGCAGCTCCCAAAGTTGGCAGTAGAAGCTGCAGAATAAAGCAGTGGGTCCTTCAGAGCTCGGGGAACAGGGGTATTACAGAGACTCAGCTCACCATAATTAACTCTGATTAGACACAGCCACAGATGGGCAGCATCTTAGCAACAAATGGACCATTTGTTCCTCTTTGATTTGATAGGAGAGTAGCTCGTAATGCGACAAGAAAATGCCACTTGTAACTCGCTTTCCTCTCCCAGTTGCCTTTTTAGCACTGTCCACCAGTCACCTCTGCGGCCGAGTACGGAGGGTTTGCAGGTTGACTTTTGTATGTGCCTGGCAGTAAAATCATACCAGGGATGAAATGAAAATATCTGTTGCTGTGATTGAGACACCTGCTGCTGCATTCGTAATTGCAGTAGCGTCCCAGGTCTGATGTAGGAACCGAGACTCCATGGCAGCAGTATGGTTCACCCATCCAGTGAGCGGACAGACTCTAATTAGGAAAGCTTTTGTAACAGTATCAGAAAGGACGCAACAGGTGAATACAGCAAACAGGGCTGGCTAAATGCTAAGTAATAATAGCGGATAGCTAGATAAGAGCAACAAGAGTTATTAAACACACACAGGATGAAAAGCATTCTTGCACAAGTTAATTTTGACATGGAAGTTTTCAAATATGCAAAGGAATCTGAAAAACCTACTTAGTGCAACTTGAAAGCTTTTTTCTTTTTTTGCAGATGCCAAAAAAAAATTTAATATATCAGTCAGAGAGTTATTTGTCCAAAAAAATCATTCAGGATGCCCAGTTACCCGGGATGACTTCACCAGTGTGGGTTTTACTCCTGAGAATAAATTAGCTGATAACCAAACAGACTTAGTATGGGCATTTCTATCGGCTTTGTAAACATTTGCTTTGAAGCCTTTCTGCACAGGCTGCATGGGCATACGGGAGACCAACTGCCAGGACAGAGCTTTGGCTAGGGGGGGGTTCAGAACAAAACCACAGAGCCAACCTTTGGGTTTGGGTTTGGTACTAGGGGTTTTTTTTTTGCCAAACGTGGGAATTAGATGTTGCAAACGCACAAGGATTAGAATAAGAATAGGACAGAGAACACAGGTCTTTGCTTTTCTTGGAAATACAGGGTACCAACCATAGATTCTGCCTCGTCGGGTTTCTCATTACTGCCTTGATGGGAATGATAAAAATGCAAAATCGGTACAGTGAGTCTTCTCATCGCAAGAGATGAAACTAATGGCCTAAATTTATGGCTGATGTAATTTCACTGAAGTCAGTAGATTTACACTACAGAGTCTAACCATATGTTTGGGCTTTTTTATACATGATAAAGTTGAATGATGTGGATGATACCGTGACAGCTCTGATGTCTTGTTTCAACTCCAAAATGCCTCAAAACTTTCCACTCTATAATATTCCAGAGGGGATGTGTGGTTATAGTGAAGTTGTATATTTGATGCTCAAGGTTATATATTGGATTTGCCTGAATAGCATCACTGAATTTGTCAAAAAATACTTTCCTTTGAGTACTCTGTATACAAGTAAGATGTGAGCTGAGCAAAAATACCATGTCCGAATTCAGACTGCAAAGTTCAGAAGGAGAGAATGATGGTACCAATATAACCCATGTGAGACATGGCTAATGACAAGAAGCAACAAAAATAAATAATTTTCTTACTACCCTGACTGCCAGAAAGGGTGCTGACCTCTTGCAGATCTACTTTAGCCGAACTTCTGGGCATAAGTTGACAAAGTAGAGGTTAAAATTCTTCTCTGCATTGGATAAGGTCTTATCTTTATGTTGTTTGGGAAAACAACAATGGATTTTTAGGGGCATTTGGGATTCTGTTCAAACACCACTGAAATCAAAGGGTTCTTTCCACCAGCTTTGGATTAGAAAATAAACTGATGGAGTGAGGTAGGATTATCTCTGAAGGACTTGGAAGATGTTAATTCAGGTCTTGACTGTGCCAGAGGTTTCCAGGGTGATCTTAGGAAGACCACCTCGTCTGTCCATGGAAGCGTGTCCTTTCTACCACCTTTTGCCTGGCTTGTCCTTGGAAACTACATGTGTAGGATCCATCTCAGACTCGTATCTGTACAGCATCTATCACGAGCTGAGGTAAAATTGCAAAGAAGGACATTGGAGTGAACAGAGTAAGTGATTTGGTGGGAAGAAGGTTAATTATGAAATATTATCTTTAAAATGAGCAGTTTAACTAGCAAAACTTTGCAATGTTTTGTACTGCACTAGTACTCTTCATTTTAAATCCTTGAGCCAGATTCATCTCAATTTGTGTGCTGGAGTTAAAAACCAAGATATAATCCTTTATAAACAATTACCTGTGTCTTATATTATAATCTTGGATGTGAAGAAGAAGGCTGGGATTTCATAGCTTGGTGTAAACCTGAAACATGCAAGTGCAACTTTCATTTTCTACAGATAAAAGACTAGACTATTCTCCTGAATCTGCTCCTATAAATACGAACAACACTTCTAAAACTAAAAAAGGTTATGTCTATAACTCAAAGAAAAAACAGGGTCAAGGTTTAGTCAGAGAAAATTCATTACAGACTCAATGAAACAGCAAAGAAACAAGAGCATCAAGAATATCAGCAGGGCTTTCCAGAATTTATTTTGGTATTTATACAAAAGTATTCAAACAAAACATGACAGAAAATCCTAGATAGGTTGCATTCTTTGACCATGCTGCAACTATGTAGCTGAAAGCCATTCAAAAAAGTAGGTATATCTAAAATTATAAATCCACGCCTTGTCCCACGTCAGCCTTCCCCGGCCTGGCCTGTAGGCAGCATCTCTGGGATGAGGCTCAGGCTTTTGGGAGGGTGAAAGTGGCGGGTGATTTTCAACCTAACTAGACTCAGATACCTCACACACTGTCCCTGTCTCCAAGTTGGCACAACCACGGTAAAACTCCATTGAGCTACTTCATGCCAGCACTGGAGTGGTAGTAAGCAGCAGCAGCAGACCCCACCACAAAACAAGCCCTACTGGTTTAGAATAAAAAGGCAGCAGGTTGTGACTTCTCCTTTCCACTGAGGTAGCCAAAGGATGACGGTCTGGCACCTCCCTCCGTCCTGCATATTTGATAGGAACAAGCTTGCATTCCATCTTGTCGGTAGCATGATATTTGGCATCTCCAGGGCTAGATTCAATAGCAGGAGCCAGAAAGGCTTCTTGTTTGCTATTGCTGCCACATATTATCCGAAGAATCAAAATCATGAACCACCTTCAAACAGTTTTCTGTAGAGATGAGTCAGTAATTAACAGTAGCAGCACCAGCAAGCCTGAGAGGTTGTTTCTAACAAGCAGGCACATTTTAAATGAAGGGTGACATTTTTGGGGAGCTATTTGAAGAGATTCTCCTTCTCCATTAGAATATAGAAATAACATCCTTTCTGCATCTCTCACCATTCCCCTCTACTTAGTTTCACTGGCCTGATTGGGATAGGAGCTCTTTTTCCCCTCTAAATTTGCTAGCCATGCATCCCATAGGTACATTGTCATTCATAATAAATCATAAGCAATAGGGATCCAAATGTGCTTAAAGTCTGTAATCACCCATGGCAGATTTGCAAATGAAACCTTTGTTTATTATGGCAACTGATCAGGAAAATCATCTTTCAAGATAATAACATTAGCTCAGAAAGAGCAGAGGCACAATAGACAAAATCTTTGGCAATACGAAGGGAAAAAAATGTTGGCATGCTTGGATAGAAGATAGAAGCCCAGGTGGGTAACTATTGCACCTAACATGGCACAAAGCCAGTCTTTCCTGGGAGTAAAATGGTGTTTGGTGAGATAGCCACACAGTAAAAAGCTAACTTTTCTAGCTTTAAGGGCAAAGAACACAAAGGGTCAAATCCATCATGCCTTTGTTAAACCAAGCCCATAGAGACTTTTCTTGACACAACCAAATCTACCAAAAGAGGAAGAAAACACAGTTAGCTGCCAGTAGTAACAGATTCTCATCAGGTTCCCCCAAATTACTTTGAAAATATCTTTTTCTTCAATGCTAGACTTGTCCCTGGCTATTAAACATCTGCTCAACTGTAGAAATACTTGAAAGATTACTTGGTGATAAAACTCAGAATAAAATCAAAAGTTTTCTAGTGCTGGCTGATAACGTGTATACATATCTAGCAATCTGATGGCCTTACAAGACAGCAGGAAAGAGACTCAGGCGGAATTTGTCTACGGTTAAGTTACACAGCCAATGTTAATTTAGGAAAGCTCCCTTTGAGACCATGATAATGTCTGCTCTGAGCAAAAAGGGGGGAACTTTCTCTGCCTGTGGGAACATTCACATCATCTGGACCACGTTTCAACTCCTCCCTTGTTCCCTGAATTTCTTTCTAGATCATCACAGCAATCTGTAGGGGCTTCAGCTGTCAGGTGTACACCTATGATACCAACCATGCCATAAAAAAATGGTTGCTGGCCTAAACCATTTGCAGCTGAAAGCCTAGTCCTACAAAGATTCTCATAATGTGCAAATATTTGGGCAGAACTCAATAGGGATGAATAAAATCTCTTGGTTAATTAGGTACCTAGATCGTTCCAGATAGGGAACATCAATAGCAATAAGCAGAGAATCAGTTTTCTCTAACCAAACCTAGTATTTAAAAGAACTACCAGAGTGGAATATCTAAGAAAGGTGATATATACAACTGAAACAAAATCACCTGCCTGATAGAAGTGCAGTGACAATGACTTGGAATGAGAAATATTCAGAAAGAAGGGTTACAAACCTGTCACCCACTCTGCTAGCGGGGGAAAAAAACCTCAACATTATGGGAAGAGAAGGGGCTTATGGTGATGTTTTGGATTAGCACAGAGGGACTAAGAGCCATGTTGCTGGGAATATGGGATTGCCTGCCTGCCTATTGCCATCCGAAGTGGCTCCCCTTGAAGGGGAGGGTGTGAGCTCCCAGAAGAAGGTTGGTTGTTGTTCCCACCAGACCCTAGCTGTGGGAAGGTGAGAAGAAATCAGCTCAATGTCTGGTATTCCCTTGAGATCCTTAGAGGCTAAAAGCTTTTG
Organism: Egretta garzetta; assembly: GCF_000687185.1. NCBI lineage: Eukaryota > Metazoa > Chordata > Aves > Pelecaniformes > Ardeidae > Egretta > Egretta garzetta. Next base: position 367,290 of record NW_009259429.1, on the reverse strand, counting down.
AAGAGGGATGGTGGGAGGATTAAAAGATATTTCTGGCACATCCCTGACTGATGAAGGAAACTGCTAGAAGGCAGCCTGGTCTCCTGAAAATGTAGTGACAGCAGTCACTAGAAATATACAGTACTGCTCGCCTGAGCCCACAATCCCCACCTGATGCCACCCTTTCCCGAAATTCTGCATGCATAGGGCTGTAGGTCTGAGCTTCCCAAACATGCTGCAAAGTTGTCCCCTGAGTGGACAACCTGTGTGTCACTGACGAGCAGCTGAAGGAGCTGATAAAGTTCCTTAACAACAGAGCTGGGAACACAACGTATAAACACAGCTAGCGAAGCTCGGGCAGATGTTGCCGAGTGCTTTCTCTGCAGCGCAACGATAATGAGGAGGCGGCCATCCCTCCTCCCATATGTCCCGGCATCTCAGAGAGAGCGAGTGGAGGAGGAAAGGGAAAGGCTGTGTGGTCAGCGGGTGGGGTGAGACCACCACCTCTCACGCATCCTTATCAGCCTCCGCAGAGACACAAACACTCCTTTCACAAGGGTGTGTAAAATAGTCTTCAAAGCGATAGCAACGGAACCAACTGAGAAATGGCCCGTAAAAAGAATGAAAAACAAAAACTTGGGGTTTGGGGTTTTTTTTCCTGGTTGCTTTTTTCTCTAAACCCATCCTGAAGGCGGAATCGGCAGCCCATGGCCCCACGTGATGAAACATCTACGTTAAGCAAGTCATCTCGGAGGGCCCTTTTCTCTTAGGATACCCCTGTACACCCTTCCGTCAAATGTCACAGTATGTGTCACATCTATATTTCACACTGACAGCGAAAAAGGGAAGTGCACAAAATGTACTAAGCTCTGAGAAACCCAAATACTTGCTCTGCGAGTTGCTGACCATCTCCACCTGTGCTGCAGTGGGAGCTGCAGGGGCTCAGCAGCTTCACTGAAGGCGCACACAGATATAAAAAATTAGGGGTTCACAGGAGGGAGGGGGTTCTTGGAGCTCTGAAAGTGAAAATATTATGGGCAGGGGAAGAGAGGGAGGGAGAGGAGGGGAAAATAACAATGAAAGGAGGTGAAGGGAGCTAGTGGAGAGAATAGAGAGAAAAGTTAAGGAATGAGATGCTATATATGATTAAGGTCGAAAGTGTAGCTGGAACACAATGAAAAGAAACCATGTGGTTTACTGTCACAGAAGTAACTGAGTGCATCTCTTTTTATAATCAACCATATTTATAGGAACAATACACAGAAGGACTTTAAAACTCAAATAGTAAATACTTAGTGCTTATTTTTTTGCCCGTGACAAAGATGTGAATAATAACGAACAACAGGAGAAGTCACAGTAAAGTCAAAGTCACAGCCCAGTCTGCCCTCCCCGTAGTACAAAAGTAAGGAGACATTGCATGACGTTGAAAGAAAATGCATTTTTTTAATGGCCAAAGATTCTTTTTCTTTTTTTTTATCTGATGAATAGTTAATCTATGTAACTTGTTGCCACAATGTTTAAAAACTGATATGTACAGAGATTTCAGACTGGACCTGCCAACACTTATACAAATAATGCATGTATTCCCATAGACACCAGGCAAAAAATAGAAGTCCTATTTTTTTTTCAACTTTTTGACTACTGAGAGACAGACCCTGAAAGGAAAGTGTCCTGGTGGTGGGTTTTTTCATTCCATAGTTGCCCCCTAAATTGTTGAGTACCCTTTCCACCCAGGCTGTCGTTATTCATGGACTCCAGGGAACGGGGCCATGGGGATGAAATCTGGAAGGCTAGCATAGTATGATCCTCCCATTTTAAAAAAGACATCGCTTCAAGAATTAAGCCATCCTTTCTTGTACAGTGGTCTTGTTATAGTTCACATGTTGAAGAAGATCAGTGCTTGCTGAAGACCCCCAGAAAACACCAGTTAATGGCAATGACTGGTTATGGTGGGCTGGTAGAAGTCAGTTGTACATTAAGCGTGAAGGATCAAAGATGGCATTGGCACGGTGAACATCATACCTGAATGATCTAATGACACTTTGCAAGAGCAGACTTGTTAACTTGTAAGGCAGTGCTGAATCGGTATTTAGCCAGGATCATAAGAGCAACCAGAGCAGTGAATCAGTTAAAAATGAGGAAGATTGTGGAGCATGTACAAGAATACATGTGATTGTGGGAGCGAGAGAGGATATCAGGTGACTAGCTGAAGGCAATAGTTGTCCCAATCCTGAAAAAAGGAGATCCTGCTGATCAAAATAATAATGGAGGTGAAAGCTTATTGTCAGTACTGAGAAAAATTCTGATGAAAGTAATAGTCAACAGATCAAAGCTGGTTTTAGAGGGAGCAGTGAGAGCAAAACAGTGTGGCTTCAGATCAGGATGAAGTTGCATCAATCAGATATGCAGATTTTTACAGTTGATGGAAAAAGGAAGAATAGGGTTTCAAAGTGCCTGTTGTTTTCCTGGATGCTATGGAGACATTTTATTTGGAAGGAGCCATTACGGAATGCAGCAAAAATGATACGACATTCAGATAAGCACACTGGTCGTACAAATGCTGGGAACTCCTGCAGTGCTGTAGGAATTGGCAGAAAATTAAGCAACTGGTTCAAACCAAGTCTGGTGTGAAACAAAGGACTATGAATTTGCCAGTGCTTCCATCATGTACTTCAAATGGACATTAGGATAGTAAATGAGTTGAAGCATGTGACAATGGAAGATCTAAATTTCACATTATGCAAATGACATTGCATAATTGTCAGATAAATTAGGTAAAGTTGATTCTCTTTGCTAATTGACAAAATTGCTGCAGTCATCTCGGGGTTTAAAATCCATCAATAAGAGAGAGCGTTTCTGTCTTGGAAAGAATAGGCTTTTTTTTTTATATGCCTAGGGAGTTTAATTGGTGCTAAGGAAAAGGAGGAAAAAGTAAAAAGATGTGCTTAGCCAAAAGCTTAAAACATGAAAGCAGATATGTACTGAGAGGGAGCACTAACAGTCTATGGGCCAGAAGTGGCTGCATTAAATAAGAGAGATCTGATCACTGCTGATGTAGGAGTTCTTCCAAAGGCAGCAGGCATTCCACAGCATAGGAATGACACAGAAATTAGGAGCCAGCAAGGATGCCAAGTCAAGGTTTGGGACTGGCTATGGTGGAAAAAACGTGACAATGAGGAGGGATCCTGGACAAGGGACTCAGATGAGAGAACACCAAAGACATTCACACACGCATATGGCTAAGGGCTAAACTGATCCTCAGCCCCATGGCCAGACCTTGCTGATGGGAAGGGGACTGAAAAGGATTTGACAAAGGCATAAGCTCTAGACGAGGGTGTTATACGACTCCTGAGTCTGCAAAAAAAAAAAATGAGCCAGGACAGAAGACATATTAAAGTCTCTGACTTGGCCAAATTCCAACTCAATTAATTACAATCTGCCTTTTAAAATTCCCCCTGAAGTTTCAGCTAGATAATGCATTCTTCCATGCATGTCCTGCGAGGCTAAGAAGTGTCGCAGCCCACCACTGAGCTACCATTTGCAGGTAGCATGGTTTCTGCATGCAATACTTATGTTAGGTCAAGCTTGTGAAGGCCTTGGGACCCTTGAAAATGAGAAGTGCTTGGCAGAACGAAGATGATGAAACTGTAGAAAAACTGTGGCAGTCACTTTGCTATAAATCTTCCTGATGTGCAATTTTTTGGTGAATGTGCTCATAAAACGTCACTTCTGCCTTCTAGTGGATAAAAGATAGGAAAGCATTGCAGCAGAATAAGAAGAGAGAACTACTGGAAGGAAAATTAGCTTTGGATTCCTCAAGATCATTATTAATAAGCCCTGAAGATCAGACCCAAGCAAAAATCTTGTCATTTTTACTCATAACAATTCACTTTTCACCTTGACTTCCATTGACTGGAATGGTACAAAGCCCAACTCCTCTCTTTTAGTATGAACCCAACCCTAGGGTTGGTTTGGGAGACAGGCCTTGGGACCTCCCTGAGGTCCCTTCCAACCTGAACTATTCTGTGATTCTCCAATTCTCTGATTTCAGGTTTCCCTGAGCATAAAAACTATTCATAGTCACAGGGGTTTGAGATGTCCTGTTACAACAAAGACATTTCTGATCCTTGCCTATCAACTCCAAAGGCCTCAGGAGGAAACATCTCTTTTTTGCAGCCAGTGAAAGTTTTGACATTAAATGGTGCCAAAGCTTTGCCCTTTGGCTCAAATCCTCGCTCTGCCACTTTGGCTTGTCTTTTGGGGGCTGTGATGGAAGCCAGCCTTGGCTTGGGGTCAGGCATTGCAGGTCTGTGTCCAAGCCTCACCTCTTAGCACACCTTAAGTCCATTAAAACTGCAGCACCGGGTGAAGGTTAACAATCCCCTGCCTTCTTCCCTTCTGTGGTAAATCACTTACAAATCCTTCTAGCGGACAGTAAAAACTGATAGAGGTCAAGTACATAACAAGCATTTGAAAAGGGCAGGACCTTAAAAAGAGAGGCTGCAGCAATGGTTATGGAGCATAGGTTTGGTGTGAAATTGTGAAATCTCTGGGGACAGTAAGAAATGGGGGAGCAGAGCTGTTTTCCAAGACAGTCTGCTAGTCCCATTCCCTTCCCTCTCCCCTCATACTTTTCCCCTTTTCCGCAAGGAGACTGCTTGCTCCAGAATTGGCTTCTGCCACATCCCCATTTGTTCCCCACACATGCAAAGAGAAAGGGCAAGCTGAAAAACTTCTGCTGGACTTGGGTAATTATCTAGAAGTGAATTGGGAATGTGGGCCATTTCAAAGGTGAGGTGAGTGGAGTTTCATGGAGTTTGTTTATAGAAATTTGGCTTCTTACACTGACTTTCACATGAAGAAAGCATGCTCAGTAGATCCCTAAGGTTTCCCATGAGACTTACATCCAGCCAGTGCGATGAGGAATGCCAGGCTGCTGGTCTTTAGCTCTGGTGCACCATCGCTTGCAGAGCAAGGCGGTAACGCGAGTCAAATTTCCAGTGAGCATCACCAAGGTCTCTTCCACCCACTCCCACTTGTAAAGAAGAAAAAATAAGACCAGTCCCTCCGGCCACCTCCACTCTTACCATCTGATACTCATTATTAAAGCTGAGTTTATTCTTCCTACACCTTCCCATTGTACCAAGTAAGGCAATGCTCTCGCTTCTGTCCTTGACTTCTCCGGTTAACTCTCCCTTCTCCAGTTAAATCAGGGGGGTTTCAAGTGTTATGAGTAGGGTTGTTAACCTAACAGAAATTTGTTTTCATCTAATTCTTACACTACCAGTTCAGATTATTTGTCATTGTTTACAATTAAATATTGGTATGGGGTGCCAAATGATAGCATATATTTGTGTTCTGATGAAGTTGCTGGTCTGAGCAGGCAGCAAGGACTGGAAAAATTTAGAAACTGATGTTTGGGACCAGGAAAGATGAGGGGAAGAAGGTTTTTTTTTTCCTAGCAGAGAGCATAAACCACCTGGAGGCCACCCAATACATTCCTACAAGGGAGGAAGAGATCCCCAGTGAATGTGCAGGTAGTGGTTCAGAGTTCTTTCCTGCCTTTGCTAATGAGACATATTTGCTGCTTTAATAAAACTGGCTTTGGAAATTGCAGAAGAGGAAGGACAATCTGCAGCACCTGGTAGCAGTCATGCCACTGAAGGGCTTCATTGGCTTTTTATTCTCTGTAGAGGTCCCAGTGGTAATTTTTGGTCTCTGTCAGCCAAAACACTAATATGATGACAAATTTTACAAACAATGAAAAAGTTAAGATATCAGTCCTGAGTTAATAAAATGGCATTGCTTACTCATCCTCAGAATATGCAATCTGTACCTTAATAAAACTAAACCAAAAAATACACCCTTCAGGACAAACACTTCCAAGATTATTTTTTCCTAAGGATCGTCTCTGATTGTGCTGTTTGCCACTAGGGATGTGCATGCCTGATGGCATGTCACCTGCTGAGGAGCATTGTGACAGGACGTCAAAAAGTTGAGGATTGCCTCCATTCCTTCATTGTACTCTTCTTCACTGGCATGCATAGGCCAGCAGAATTCAGAGCTGAGCCCCTCTTTGAGATGTGGTGAGGGGTCTGGAGCCCAAGGCTGATGGGGAGCGGCTGGGGGAGCTGCGGGTGTTCAGCCTGGAGAAAAGGAGGCTGAGGGGAGACCTTATCACTCCCTACAACTGCCTGACGGGGGGGGGAGCTGGGGGGGGTCGGGCTCTGCTCCTAGGTAACAGGCAATGGGATGACAGGAAACGGCCTCAAGTTGTGCCAGGGGAGGTTTAGGTTGGACATTAGGAAAAATGTCTTCCCCAAAAGGGTTGTCAAGCACTGGAATGGGCTGCCCAGGGAAGGGGTCGAGTCCCCATCCCTGGGGGTATTTAAAAGACAGGCAGATGAGGTGCTTAGGGACAGGGTTTAGCGGTGGGACAGAAGGGTTCGGGTAACGGTTGGGCTTGATCTTAAAGGTCTTTTCCAACCTAAACGATTCTAAGATTCTATGCCTCCCTATTTCTCCTGCAAACCACAGTGACTATCCCATGCATCTCAGAGCATCCCTGCTTTGGAGTTCAAGAGAGGAGTTAAAAATGGATTTTGAAAGCAGCTCTTGAACGCTCTCTAGTGGTTAAAATAGCAAATACTTTTAATGTCACCTATTGCCTTTTCAATCCAATTTTTATTAATAAATCACTCACAGTGACTCATGTATCTCCAAGTTTAAAACATTTTTAACTTATGGTTATAATTATTGTGATAATTATGATAATATTTTATTATAATTAGGCACTAGAGTAGTGTTTTTCACTATGCAATGTACAAAGAGTGAGTCTAATATCATTTCTGAGCATCAAGTAACAGTTTTCTTTTTCTTTGGCCAACTAACAATTTTCATCTTAGCCTGTGTTTGCAAAGGTCAGCGGTCACTAAAAATTCATGTTATCCACAAATATGAACTCATTCCTTCCTGCATATTTTCCCACATATTTCAGGATTCCTTACTTTCTAGAGTAGCCATTCAAGCTCTTCATAGAAGGCCCGAACGCATGTCACAGGAAATGTTAATTTTTCATTTCAGAGCAGAAAGCAAAGTTGGGAAAGAACTAGGTGACCCAGTTATGGAAATCTGGCAGCTCCAAGAGCAAAGGACAGATTAAAGCAAAGAATATGCCGCAGACAGTACTGACAAAATGCTTGCATTAGTTTTGAATAATTAATAGATCACAAGCCTGTGTCCAAGGAAATATTTGCATGAAACATTATTTACATACTTTTTCAAATGCTAATTGCAACCTGTCTTGCGAAAACACACACACTGGTTCACAGACACACGTTATTTGAATGTTTTCATTTTTTTTTGTCTACCCTCTGTTTATTTAAAGACTGTGTCTTCTTGTGTGTCTGCCTTTCTCATCACAGTTACAACCTTAATCATCATCACCATCCATTTAAACATCAGACTGCTTTTCAAGTAGTCTGAAGCAACTCAGAAAGTTGCTTCACTAACAATCCTACACAAAAATCCTGGGTCATATAAGGTCCTTGGTAAGCATTGTATCCCCCAAACTTATTCCAAATCACACATTTGGCAGATGTAGATTTTGATGCAGTATTCCTTCATCGCAGGCAATGCTACACATCTCTCATGGCATGAGCCATAATCTGCCAAATGGCGTTTTTGTAGGCTCTTGAGTTCCAGACCAAACTAGCTCCCACCGCAGCACCGAGCATGCCTGACATTGCTGTGAATTACATCAGCCTTTGCTGACTTCCTGGCAGGGATTTGTAGTCCCAAAATAACTGGAATTCAGTGCTCCTCTTTCTCCAGTCTCATCTTCCACTTCCAGCTTCCTCCAGCTCGTTGTTAGACCTGGGCTTTCTCCCTCTCTAGCACCCATCCAACATACTGCTGCCAACCACAGGTCTCAGCTCTTGCTTTCAGCTCTTCAGGTCCAACATGGCCCCCTGTCCCCAAATGGAGTCTGCTACAGACGTGGTGACACAAAATGAAATTCCGTGGTGGGCCTGTGAGGACCTGATGCAAGCCTGCTTCCAAACTTCATGTTTGCAAGGAAAACTTTCTGCTAACCAGCAAATTGCACTCCCTGATAATTTTTCATGACATTTCCCAACCTTCATCCTGATGACAATTTCTCAGTTATTAAGTAATTACATGATGTAATTAATTTTACTAATTAGATAATTGTTCTGTCACTGCAATTCTCAGAGTGTAACATGTTATTATTGCAATATGTTAGTTACTAATGTCAGTGAATCAAAAAAAATTTTTTTTAAAAACCTTAAATCCTGTGTTGGTCCTCAGATAAACTGGGTGGTGCCACAGCCTCCTTAGGGAAAGCTGTTCCCAAATTTCTTATTTCCTCAGCTGCAGTAGGGTCTTACCTTGTGTTTATGTCTTGGATAGCTGCCTGGTGAAGAGCTCTATTGCTCTTCAAAGACATTTATAACTCGTTCGTCACTGGGGTGCTGGGGAATAGAATCACAGAATCACAGAATGGCAAGGGTTGGAAGGGACCTCAGGAGATCATCTAGTCCAACCCCCCTGCTAAAGCAGGTTCTCCTAGAGCAATCTACACAGGACTTCATCCAGGCGGG
>NW_009259429.1:349058-358076 GCF_000687185.1 Egretta garzetta | reverse complement strand
AACTTGCTGATGGTACACTCCGTCCCCTCGTCCAGGTCATTGATGAACAAGTTGAACAAGACTGTGCCGAGTACCGAGCCCTGGGGAGCTCCACTAGCTACCGGCATCCAACTGGACTCTGCCCTGCTGATCAGAACCCTCTGAGCCCTGCCATTCAGCCAGTTCCCAATCCACCTCACTGTCCACTCATCTACTCATGAATTGCTCAGTGGATGTGAAGAGTTTGGACTTGAAGAGTCTTTAAACTTATTTTCATGACTGCAAAAGTCATCATGCCAAAAGTGACTGGCTAAAGTCACATAAAGGCTATCGGGGACTGCTCCGTGAAGGAAGGAGAGCCAGGAGCCATGCTCAAGAACAGAATAGGGGCAGTGACCCCATTGACCAGAAGTACCAATGTGGGGCTGGGTTGGTGACAGTGATGGCTTCCATTGAGAAGACAAGGTGAGGGGACAAGTCAGGGTCCAGCCAGGAGGTCCAGTCATGATGAGCAGGTGACAGGGCTGAGCGGGGGCCTTCTACGACATAGTTGAGGCTCAGTGGCTTGAAAAAAAAAACCCTCTGAAGCACAGGCAAAAATTAGGAAGAAATCTGAATTTATGTAGGTGATCTCTTTATCTGTTTTTACATGGCTTGGGGTTTGTTTGGTTTCGTTTGGTTTTTTTGTTTGTTTGTGGCTTTTTTGAGCAGAAGCATTTGCAGTTCTTTAGTGGAAGAAATGTTCAGCTTCCCTGGGATGTGTATGGCCTTCAGGAACATATTTATGTATGCCTCTACAAGTGCTGAGCAGTCAAGAAGAAAAAAGGCTACAGTGCCAGTGGGGACTCCTAAAGACAGCTAACACCAACATATTTGGAAATATTTGTTTAATGCAACCATTAATTTTTCTTCAGATAGACCTTCAGCATAAGGTCTGTGATTAGTCTTCCTCAAAATGGCCCAGCTGAGCCTCAAATATTGACTGTAGCGTGAGAGTTATCAACCCATCCTTTCTCTCCTCTGGACTGGAGGTATTTTATACCTATCAGGATAAAGGCTTTCTGAGTCCTTTTCATGCATGTATTCATTGTGAGATCCATTCACTGTAAGGAAACGCCATCTATATTATTTCTTTATCTTCTAAACAGACAGATAGGTAGACACTACAGCAGTAGATAAATACTGAGATAGACCGACAGAAAAGTATTTAAATATGGCCAGTACATCGTGAACCTTAAAATACACCTGACTTGCACAAGAACTGTAGTCCTCAGAATCTTTGAAAGATAGGACATTTGTGCTTAAATGTGATATAAAAAGAGCCATAAAACATCCTGTGATTTTCTTTTCTTTTACTTCGTGGTCACATTAATAGGATTTAAAGGTTGTACAGTGGAATTGTAATGTGCAACCTGTATCTGTCTTTGTTAAGTGCAGAGGTTTCAAATACTGTTGTTTACAGCAGCTTCCAGGTCTTTTAGTCATGCTTACAAAGGACACTTATTTTCCACCTAAGAGTATTTTGTATAACAGGTTTTAAGTATTTCCTGCTCCTTTCAGACTATGCCGCACTAGAAAACAGACATTAGGTTAAGAAGTGTAAATGAAATGATAAAGCCTGAGATAAACAGGTCCATATAAACAAGTTCACAAGAGCCAGACTGCAGCGAGGCATCTTCTCATCTCAGTGCACAGGGATTTCCTCATCAGCACTACTTTCTGTTTTCTCACTGGGAGAACCTTTGCCATTTGAAAGCTCATAAGAAGAGTTTTTCAGCAGGCAAACAAAATGAAAGCAACAAGTTGACCTAGCCACTTGCAAATTGAGCTGTATACTAGGTCTTTCTAAATTCAGTTAGAGATGCTCTACCTTTATTCATGAAACCTCGTAAGTGATGGGTAAATAAAGGAGACAAGTATGCCAACATAAATTTGTCAAAACCAAACTGTGTCAAATGATTTAATTTCCTTCCATGAAGAATATCACATGGACAGAGGGCAAGCAGGTGACATATTCTGGCTTTAATAAGGCTTCTAATACTTTCTTACATGACTCATAAGCAAGCTAAGAAAACATGACCTAAATGAAACTACTGTAAAGTGGGTGCAAAGCTAGTCTGCTTAAAGAATAATTGCCAGCGATTCTCTGTCAAAATGAAAGGAGGTATGAAGCTAAGTGTCACCGGAATTTGTTGATGTCTCCATGCTAGTTAGGATTTTCATTATGACTTAGATGGTAGGACAGAGGGTATGAAAGCTGGGGGGGAAAAAGTCAAGTACTTTGGAGACAAAACGTGAAATGGTCAAAAAAAGAGATGTAACTCAATGTGGACAAGTCCACTTAGAGGGCAATAAGCGACTTCATAAACTCATGCTGGGGGGTAATGTGTTATGCAGTATTTATGCAGAAAAAGATCTGGATGTGATAATGAATTACAAGCTGAACCTCAGTGCACAGTGTGATTTTGTTGCAGAAAAAGTAAGCATCGTATCTAGGTGCGTGTATCCTATGAGACACATCATGATGTTATATCATGACATATCATGATGTTAATAAGGACTTGGCTGATGTAATGTATCCCGGTTTAAGCACTACATTCAAAGGTACATACAGACCAATCAGAGATAGCACTGAGGAAAACATCAAGAATAGTCAGAGGTCTAATAAACCGCAACTCTATGGGAAGTTGAAAGAACTGCTGTTGCTTGACCCAGCAAAGAACACGGTGAATAAATACAACTGTATTACCAATTTGCATTAGAAAGATGGCTTCAAAGAGAAAGAAAAAAAAAAAAAGGTAGTATCTGTGTCCAGGATATTTAGAATGAGAAGAAGCAGCGTCAACACTGCAGTAACAGAGATTCAGATTACACGCAAAGACAATCAGTAAGAATCATGAAGCATTAAAATAACCTGCCTGGGAGGCTGCCATTAGCAGTCCATCCTGCGACTAACCTGCATCCTGAGTCCAGCCCATCCTATATCAGCATCCTGGATTCCTTAAAATAACCAGTCACCCTTCACCTTCAAGTTACTTTCAAATTTACTCCTCCTATCCCTTCCTTATGTATGTGTTATGCAGGAAGATTTTGATGTGCCAGTTGGATAGCAGGAGGTTTGGTTAGCAATCTTCAGGTTCACTGGGAAACTATGTGTCATGACCATGAATAAATTATTCATATCATCAGAAAAAACCCTTTGTTTTTCTAGTGACTGTGCATGACCAAATCAGCTGAGGAGATGAAGAGCTTAGGCACAAATTTACTGGGAGCTAAGTGGACAGGCAGTAGCTGGATCTGGCCATTTGTGTGTGAAGAACTATTTGGACAACTCCATTCATAGATTCATAGAAATAAAGAGAAAAAGTTGGTATTAGACTGGCCCTTGCTGCTCCCTGACAGTATGTTTGCCCCCCAACTATCAATTTTTATGATAACCTTTCAGCACTGGATTGAACATCCTTTCAGTAAGCACCATTTTATCTCCACAGTTAGGGAGAATAGCTTTTTGAAACAAAAAGGATTTTTTTTTTTGAAGTGATTACAAGTTTTGGATGACAATCATTCTAGATGTTCTCCAGAAGTAGAGGTCTAAGATACTTAGACTGACATAAGCCTAAGTTTGACTTACAGCCTTGTGATACTCTCATTTAAACTGGTGTGATACAGTGAAGTGACTGAGAGGTGCAAAAAAATCTCCAAAACTGAATAGAAAATTGCTGGTTAGGAAGATATTTTGGTTGGAGCTGCAGCATTTGTTGTAACACTACCCAATATTTTCCTTAACAGTAAGGAAATAAATACAGAATTACTTGATTCTGAAATACTAGAAATACAAAAAGATGACTGGAAAAGTAATTTAGAGGGAGGACAGACATAGAATAGTCTGGATAGTGTGGTAAGCTGAGCCCATTCAAATGAGCTAATTCAGGCAAATATAAAGCCCTAAGCCGTTCTGAGCTGCTTTTCAGTGTTGAGACTTCTTTGGTATGTATGCCCAACCTACTCTCTTCCCGTGTCAGGACTTTGTACGTGAAAATGAATGCTTGATCGACTTTGCATATAGTTTATGTAGCAAAGTAGCCTCCCAGCCTGGTTATTTACTTCTGTAAGTTGAAGACTTTTGTAAACAACTGCTTCATGAAAGGCCTGAAGAACTGTGTGACATCAGTAGCAGCAGAAATAGGTTTTATAATGATTTCCCATCAATGGCTCGGTAGGGAAATCTATCATTTAGTGCCATTTAATCAATTTTTTGCTGTATTGGATTGGACTTATGCTAGTTTTGACTAAACATACCATTAGACATCATTTAATCTCCTTTGAACCCAAATATATTTTGAATTTTTTATCAATCTTGCTGCTAGCACATCAATGTTTAACATTTGTGATACAAAACTTGCAATTTAATTTTATTCAGACAAAAACATATACCGAGCTTTCAATCCTTAATCAGAGAGGTTTATTTTGTCTGGGTTTAATTTTATTATGAAAGTTAGCCTGTCTGTGGGTTTAGATAGAATGAGAATTTCTCTCCTCTGAGGAAATTCCTTTGGGAAAAGGAAACCTAAATAAAAACAAAGCTATAACCTTCTAAAACTGCCTGATAAGCAGGAGGAACCACAGCTTTTGAAATTTGCAGAGTGGGCCGCTCTTAAGACAGTAAAAATTAGTGAAAGTTCAGATTCTCCCAGGCTCCTCTTCCCAAGCATGACTCCTGCTCTGGGTTGGTATTGCTGTAGATACAGTTCTACTCTCCAAGGTAAGTTTGTAACCTCAACAGTAAATAAAAGATATTGTTGACTCCTCTTCATTGTTCTAGTTTAAATGTTGCTATTTTAAAAGTCAAAGTATTTTGGTTTGTTTCTTTTCCTAGTCATAATCCTTGCATGCTAAATCTGGGAACCAGAAATAGAGGTTGGTACTTCTCATTTTCAGTGCAAAACCAGCGGAATAGGATCTGCTTTTCAAGTTATGGTTACTTCTATCCCTGTCCTTACTGTCGTGTTCCCCGCTCATAACATTCAACGAGATCAGTCAGGGAACTGATTGATGAATAGATCTGCGATAATGTGTAAGAAGGGAAATTCATTTTAGTCTCATGGATCCCACTGACAAAAACAACCCCACCAACCCAACTCAGAACAAATGGAAGTTATTCATTCGATTATTTCATTACATTATTCAGAATAATTCTGAGTATGAACAGGGACACTGCAATTAAGGAGAGAACACTACACACCATGGGTCAGAGTTCCTGGTTTGGGGAAGCAGGGAACATATCAACAGGGTGGGAAAGGCGGTGAGATGTAAGACCAGTTGCTCTTTTGGAGAAGGGTGTAAGAAGAAGATGGAAGGACACTGGGCTGTGGTACCAGGTTTGGAGAGACAAGAGCATGTCTCCATTTGTCTGCTTTGATTGCCTGCATAGGAATGGTCAGAACCAGGCAGAGCTGCAGGGAGACACAGCTTGTCCTTGGAGCTCACAAGGAACCAACATGAGACCTCACCCTTGCTCAGAAGTAGCTCTCAGGACACTGGTGAAAAGCAATTTTTTTTTCTTTCTTTCTTTCTTTCTTTCTTTCTTTCTTTCTTTCTTTCTTTCTTTCTTTCTTTCTTTCTTTCTTTCTTTCTTTCTTTCTTTCTTTCTTTCTTTCTTTTTTTACCTGGAGAAAGGACACGGGGCAGGGGACTAGTAATACTTCCCTGTAGGATTTTCCTCAGAGGGAGCGGCAAGGCTTGGCTTGGTCAAAAGTCCCCAAGCAACTGGGCAAAGGAAGGAAATCGGAAATGGGAAGGGCTGGGAAGGTGCATCATGGGTAACAAAAGTGGTATGAAGGAGGATCAGAAAACCCCTGCCTGAGACAGTACTTCAGTGAGGCTCTATGTCCCCACAGAATGTTTATACAACGGTCGAGCTCTGATTACACCAATAAGCTTAAGACTTTCTTCCCCCCCATCTTCTTTTTCGTGGAACTGGCTGGTTATGTGTGTTTTAACGCCATCTGTCTCTGGTTTTGCCCTTCTGAAGGCTGGAAACTGAGAAATATACTGAAAGGGTGTATACAGACTTTCCAATTACAGCTGATATAAAATAATGATGAATGAAAACCCAGAGAGATCTATCATGGGAGACGTTTCCCTGGAGCATGGAGAGCAAAGCTAAGCAACTCCTAAATCTGGATCCCCACACTGCCTGCAGGGAGGTGGAAGCCTCCCTTGTCTTGAGCAATTTTGTGGTCTAAAGGTTCATGTTTGTGGAAGCGCTACATGTGCTTTTGCTGGAGGGACTTTCTCTCCTCTCCTGCCTTTCTATAGGGACTAAACAAACATGACTCCAAAATCAGCAGCTAGGGCTGACCTTCATTTACACAGCTCACAAACACAAAATACAAAGCCAGTTCCCTGCAAATAAGATTTGATCTGCACCGTAATTATGCTGAAGTGTGATTTCAAGCAGCTAGCTAACATCTAAGAAGTCAAAGGCAAAGAGACCCAAATCCAGATTTACAGGGAGATCATGCCACACGTGGTAAGTAAGGGGGTACTTCTCTCTAAGAAATGTAAAGCTTGAGACCCACATACTAATTACAAGTTTGTTGTGCTAGAAGTTGGCGTGATAAAGCTTATTCACCTATCAGAAGTGGTTCAATGCTTCCTTAAAGTAAGGAGGTTGAGGTCTCAGCTCTTCATTTGACGGTGGGGAATTCTTACTTAGGGTTTTCTCTGTCAGGCATGGATGATCGATTTTGTTGGCACGACAAATTTGCAGTCACTGTTTTTTGAGGAATGGTATGAAAGAGGTAGATGAATATATGACGGCATGAACTGCCTAAAATTATAGGCATGTTAAGTATTAAGAGATATTCTAAGAGTTGTGATTGACTATGCAGTACAGTTTGTTTGTGTGAAAGCTATTTTCGAGTGAATTTTGGAAGTACAGAAGTTTTGCTTCTAAAGTTGACGCAGAAAAGGGAACCACGCGTACTTGAGCTGTTCCCAGGCTGCTCCAAGAGGCTGCGGAAGGGTCTGGAGATCTGGTGTGGAACCCACGCAGAGCGATTGCAGCTTAGTACTGACGGTGAATGATGCTCTAACACAACAGTGACAGATATTTTTGGTACAAAGTTGCTATGTTATAGTAAGAATCTGTCAAATGAGTTTAGTAAGGCTCATCCCATGCTAAATTAACAAGTCTCTTCTTTTTAAGTATAACATGAAAGTCCTCCTTTTGCGGTCCCTGGGTAAGATAAGTACTTAGCGCTTTGCTTATAGTTACTTATCCTTTAGCATGTCTCAGTTCCATCTTTGGCTAACCAAAAAGGCATCCAGTGTAATTATGAAAGGCTTTGATGCAGTAATCATCACGTAATTATTGCTCATGCAATCTCATGTAATAACTGCTGTCAGAAGCAGCATTTTAAACTTTTTGTTTGTTTGTTTTGAGACCATGAACGTTTGCTATTTTGTGTTCTGCTCTCCCACGAGGAATAAATATCTCATGCTGGTGGACAAGATCAGGCCTTTATTCTGGTCCAACACATATTCTTAATTTATCGTCACCGATTCTCCCATCAGCTCTGATTTTTCTTTTATTGCAGATTTTTTTTAGCTCTTCAGCAATACCACCTTTGAGTTCAAACTACATTAGGATCCTATGACTTGGCTGAAAAACTTGCCTAAGCTGTTGTGTGCCCAGAGCTTATGCAGAATTGCAATGGCAACGTAAGAAAAGAAGAGAGGTGAATAGGAACGGATGAAACAATTCCGTGTTATTTTAAAGCATTACATTTTGTGGTCAAAAAGCCTCAATGCGCTTCACATGTTCACAAATAAACTATATTTGACTTGGGAAAAAGGTGGCTTCAACCCCTGTGTAAGGGGCTTGGAGAAGTAAATGCATTAAAATTAAATATTGTAAATCTAATGGTATTAACAAAATCTTCTCGGTGAACAGTGAAGAGAAACTATTTGAAGATACTCAATACTTGATATTTCTTTTATACTTCATTTATTCAACTGTTGGGCGATTCATTACACTTGTCTTATAACCTGTTATGCAAAAAGGGGTGATCTGGAAAGCAAATAATCTAATATAAAATGAGAAAGCGTTGAGCTGCTATGGAAAATGCAGGCCTCCGTGAAGGGTCACGAGACATCCCTCTTTTGGTGGTGAACCATTAGGTTGGCCCAGTCGTTCGAGAAACAGCGCTCTTACTTGTGTCAATGTAATTGTGTGGACCTGTGACTAAACAGATCAAGGGATAATTCAGCTTTAAAAACCAATGATGCAAATATAATCTTAAACTGGCATTACAACCAAAAATCCCATCTCAAATTTGCAATTGCTGGGAGTTTTCAGGGCCTTATATTCCATCCATTAATTCCAGAAAGACAACTGGATACAACAATAAATACTAAAATCTTTCCAACGTTATTTAGCTCCCCAGCCCACTGAAGGCAGTGGCATTCCATTTTCAAGCTGTACCTCGCTAAGAAGGCGTAGTATTCATTCAAAAATTCCCTTTACTTCACAGGAAACCCGATGCCATTTCAGTGCAATGCCTTTAATATTGAATAATTATTTGTTGTCAGCATAGAAGTAAAGGTTCAGCAAGTGCTAGCTAGATGTGGTGCAGCTTTGGGTCACAGAAACGTGTAAAACTGAAATTATTCAGGGATTGTGTTTGGAGAGAGATGCAGGTACCTCTAACCCAAATCCCTGCATGAAAGACCAATGAGGCAACCGTTTCCAGTGACTGAAATGCAGTTGTTGAGGCCCAATTACACCTGTGGCACGCCACCTCCCTGGAACCCTTCCACGGTTTTAGGGACGTGCCTTAAAGGCACGAATAGGCAGAAAACATGCTGTGGAGTCACGCTTACGCCGGGAACGGCCTCGCTCCCACGGGGGCGGGAGCGGCGCGACGGGCTCCACCCGGGGCAGATTCCCCCGCCACCTCAGACCCGTCGCCTCAGCGAGGGGGGGCCCGGCAGCGCCCCGCTCCTCAGGGTCAGCCCAGCGCCCGCCGGCTGATT
>NW_009259429.1:333844-347319 GCF_000687185.1 Egretta garzetta | reverse complement strand
GAGCAGCCTGCACAAAGCCGGGGGCCGCCGGCCACCCCACCCAGGGGTTTTTCATCGCTCGTTTTTCATTGCCTTAAGCTCACCCCTTTGGGAGTCTTAGGTCAGCTGGAAACGGCCTTTAAGGAGTTATTTTTAGAAATAGCAGCTACTAAATCCGTGGTCCTTGGAGGGTTCGAGTTGTGACAGAAGAGAAGAGGGTGTCGTGGTTACTTACGGTTTGTGTGGCACCCACTCAGTGCTTGGTGTTGCTAGATTAAATGAGCCTCGGGGGATTTTCTAACCTACAGATCATGAGGTGTCCATCAGAAAAATACTAAGAGACATGTAGCCTAAAGACTTGCTTCAAACACTACATTACTAAGCTTAAAATTAGGGAATACTAAAAAATAATTTTATGTCTGCCTTGAAGCTTTGAATCTGTTTTTGCTCTTAGAAGTAAATAAGCATGATTACTTTTCTATTAGTTTTTTTAACTAGCACTTTGGATTGTAGTAATCTAGTATTCCATATTTGCAGAAGATGGAAATATTAGCAGTAAATTAGTCTGTACAGGTGAGTTGCAAAAGAAACAAGCCATGCTTTACCTGTAAACATGTGCAAAGTGTAGTTTCCCACGTAAAAAATGGGTGTTGGTTTTTCCTGATATTTTTAAAAATGAAACAACAGAAAGCAGCCATCCAGGAGCTTTTAAATAAGTTTTAAAATCTGAGGATCGTTTCTTGATCCTTGTCTGAATGCTATTGTGTATAGATAGGACAAGATGTGTGTCTTAAACTTGACGTTAATACATCTGAATGTGCGCGCACACAACAATGCGGGTCCTCAACTCAAGATCTTTCTGTATATCTTTAGTTGTTTCAATAAAATAAAATGGTTTGAAACAATTATTGTATCTAACATAGAAAAAATACTCTAAAAATATTTTTCTATGATGTTCAAAATGTGTATTTTAAAAACTAAAATTAGCAGATGAAAATTCTTCTGGCCTATACTTTGGAGTAATAAAGAGAATTATGCTTATATTGGTGTGCAGGTCAGCTTTCCTTTCTGGTAGTGTTTTTATTTACCTTTTAAAATAAATAATTTACACCTGGTTTAGCCATTCCATTCTATTTGAATAGACTTTTGGTCAACTTTCATAGTATCTTAAGTTAGAAGGATATGTGGGAGGTGATTATTCTGGCAGAATAGAGTGAAAATCTGTGTTGCTGGTCTCATGGAGGCCTTAGTGTTTTGGTTTGGTTTTTTTTTTTTTGTGTATCTGTGGCTGCTCTTGCAACTTTTTGTAACTATGGTGCCATAGCGAGTGAATACAAGGGATGAAGTGCCTTTTTCTGGAAATGGCTTCTGTTGGAAGATCTTCTATTAAAATTACTTAGAGCATCTTGTTTTGGGGTACTCAGTGCTAGGCAGTGTGGGCTTAAAAAAGAAAAGGCAAAGACTAGGTCTTGAAAAAGAAAAGCTAGGTGTGCTCTCACACCAATGAATTAAAGTTCAAAGATTTCTCAGTCTTAACGGGCTGAAGAAGTTCTGAAAGTTACTGACTTAGGAATCTCACGTAAAGACCATAAAAGTAATTAATGAATTTTTCTTGGTGTATTAAAGCAGAATTACTGATTTGTGGGCTTGAGCCTCTCCCTTGGTGGGGGAATCAACAGTTTTTTAGTTAATCAACATTCTTTAATAAAGAGAACATTATGTGCCTAGGGTCCTGAAAACAAAGCTTATTGTACACATGGACATCGGCATTTTTATTTTATTACTTGATAAGTTTCCTTAAGTAATCAAATTCATTGATTTTCCTTTATTTTGAATCTTCTGTTGATTTTTTTTTTCCTAACCATCCAAAAAGTAAAATCATACCGGATACTGCACAGACAGGAGTGGGTGAAAAATCCAGTAAGTCTCACCAAAAACTTCTGCTTAGTTGAACATGTAACCCCTTCTTTGTCAGCAGCTGATAATGAAGGCCAGTAGGGATGATTTTGAGAGCTTTGTATTGGAGAACAAATACAAAAAAAAGTCTTGATTTAGACACGTGCTTTCAAAGGATCAAAAATAATTCCTCTGTAAGATCTTGGGATTTAAATGGTATGTGCGACTTCTAATTGAGGAAAGGTCACTCTTTATGAAGAAATTAGAAATTATGAAGTAAATTATTTAGTGTCATGTTTCCCTCTAAATATAAAATGATGTGACCATCAGAATACGGTACACAATATCAAATCATAGTATTTCTAACTTGGTTCTATAATATTTTGACTGTTTCTGTCTATACTAGATCATTTGTCATGCTTTCATTTTCTCTTCTTGAAAGTGACCTCGTTGTTTGGAAAAAAAAAAAAGAGTATTGCTTGTGTTAAGAGGGACTAGGATCAACTGAACTGCTGTTCATGAATTTATGTGAAAACATGGCCTGAAAATACCTGTTCTCTCTTCATCTCTTTATATTTGGAAATGATAGGAATGCTATCCTGTTTTCTTCCCCTGTTCTTAGATGACTAGATACTTGTGCGTGCATGGGAGACAGTAATTGAAGGGGTATTTTCTCTACAAGACCTTCAGACATGCAACTTGAGTATATGTTGACAAGCTTAGTTAATTTAAAAGTTGCATGAACTCTTCTAGGTGTCTGAGGTTAGAATCTTACTAGCTCTCTAAGTTCCCTAGGAGAAACTACTTCAGTAAGACCTGCATTTTCACCTTCTGCCTGCCCCTCCTGTGTTTTTTTTTTTTTTAGAGGAAAAAACCTTTCCAAATTAAGCCAAGTGAATGGAGATCAAACTCGTGTCTTGATACAATGACAAATGAAAGAAACAAAGTTATTTTTGCTTTCAACTTGTGTAATATAGCACGAGCTATGTAGAAACAGTTTTAAAACCTGAATGTTCTGTAAGGGGGACAAAATCTCTCATTTGCTAATGTGGTTAAGGTATGGGCAAGTGATCGCTAAGATGATTGTTCTTGGCCAACTGTAAATATGGAGTAAGCATGTTAGCTTAAACTACTTGACATGACTTGAGATTGGTGTATACAGTTAAAAAGATGGCACATTTGAGCTGTAGCTGGTAACTAAAGATGCTGTTGCTTTATCAGCCTATCTTAAAATTTCCCAATAAGTGTAGTCCTGACTGGGTTGAAAAATGAATGTGTTAAAAGTGCCTCTGTCATTATTGCACAGGAATTTTCACTGGAACAGTAGATGGATATTTGAAGTTCATCTGACTTGGTTCAATAAAATGTTGGATTTCCCTGTAGGAAACGGTTACGAACCTATAGTAAAAGCTGAGATCAGTTTTCTGTTCTTGTAGATGCAGCTACTGATACCAGGGAAGTGCCATGCATCAAGTTGCCCATCAGTAGGAGCACTCTTAAGTGTTTTTGCGCGATTATTTGGGCCACTTGGATGTTCAAGGCTTGTGTCTTTCCAGAAGCTCTCCTTGTGAAGCTTGATTTCAAATTCATCTTTGGAGATTAAATGTGACTTTGAAACCAAGAAATTGTAAAATTCGTTTGAAACTGTGTATTGCAAGCCTGAATCTTTCTTTGAAACCTCTTCTGATAGCAGCTTTGAATAAGCAGGCTTCATCTCTTAAAAACCAAGCAGGTTCCTCTGTGAAATTATTTGGTGTTTGGTACTTTCTGGTTTCAGCTGGCTTTGTTTTGGTTTTATGTAGCATAGGGATTATTTCTCATAGCAAGTTCTGTTAACTAGAAAAATGATCAGTCCTACAAGCTGTGAAAGATCTTACAGTTATTTAAATTTTTCAGATGCTACTTTGATGTTTTGTTGATGCTTTTCCCTTTCTTTCAGAAGAGAGAGATAGACATAATATGTTGGGAGAGCCCAGTTTGTGTTCTAGAACCCAATTTGCCTTCTAGAATTCACTTGTAAAAGTAACTTGTTTTGAACATAAGTGATGTGTAGATCAAAATCTAGGTGTGGTCAGCTTACCTGTAGATTCATACTGTTTCTATAGGAAATACCGTATGGCGATTTAGAAAGAGGAGGACATTTATATCCAGCCACCAAAACTTTGAGAGGTTTCACTCATCTCACTCAACTTAGTTCAGGTTACTGAAGAAGCAAGGTTTTTTCTCTGTAGTCAACTCATCTGAATTGAAAAGGTTTATATTTTGAAGATTGCACATATCCATCAGTTCTGCATTTCTTTGGGAATGCGTCCTGCTCTGAGTCATTCTCCCGTCTCTATGGCTGTGTCTGTCTCATTGGATCAGGCTCCTGACCCAGCTGTCAGTCTGGCTGTATGGCTGTCCTTGTTGGCGTGTGGGAAGGGTCAAGAACATGTGGTGAGCAGAATACCCCTTCTGTGATCGGTGTCCTCTGGGGTAAGCTGATCATGAGGCTGCAGTCTCAGAATTGGTATGTCTTTTTATCACTCACTTAAAAACCAATACAGATATTTTTTTCTAAACTGTCAAACTTACCAGGCTTTTGGGGAAAAAAACCCCACAAGAATATTTACAACTGTTATTTCAACAATTAATTCAGTTTAAACAGAAAAGCTGTACATGTGTTGTGGAGTATTGATGTTAATGCTTTGTTACATCTTCTTGATTATAACTTAGGACTGAAACAGCTTCTTGGGACTTCTGTTAGGTGTGTGTATCTACAATAGGAAGCATACCAGGTAGTAAACGTGAGAACTGTGGGTTTTTTTGAGAGGTTCTGAACTTCCATGTTTCATTTCTGATACAGTTTAAATGTTTTACCTTTTTGATTCTTTTTCTGCCCATTTTTCTGAGGAAATGGGAGGACTGATGTATTTTTTTTTTTTAGTCGTTTCTGGGCAGTCTTTGAGAAGTTAAACTGATGAATGAGTGTGGAAATGATGGTGAAGGGCATATAAATACACTGTACAAATTAAAACAAGTTAATAAACTTCTGTTGCATAGCTTGGCTTTTCTTTTGCTTCACTGAGAAACGTATGACAGCTATTTTAAATTTTGGATTATCTTAATTGCTTAATGCTGTTCAAAAAATACATGCCATTTTGAAATTATCTTGGAAAACAGACTTGCAGTAGTCCCCTCCATCTTTGCTTTGCTTGTAGTGAAGCGTGCATTACAAAATGTTTACTTCAGCTGGTTGAAGAGGTTACCATCTTCCCTTCCACCTTGTCATATACACTTGTGCCGCTGTTACTGGTATAAACCATACCATTGAAATTACCTGGTTAAATATAGTGCCTCCTTCTTGCTCCTGGCCCCCTTTTTTAAGGGTTATTTTTAATCAGATCATTCCAGTGATCCAGTTTACAGTCATTTACAGCGGTATGCTATAACAGCACAGCTGAGTGGTCAGGCACTTTTAAAATCAGTATTGGTTTTGAAGCTAATGTAATGTAACTGCATTTTTTTTTTTTTCCCCACCGCTTTAGGATAACATTTTTGAGGCAATTCAGAGATGGTAATGAGAACCTGAGTGTGAGGGAAAGGTATCTGTTACCATAATAAAGTAACTCAATTTTGGATTCCTATTAAATAAAATCTAGGGCATAACTAGCAATGAACACTACCACTTTGCCTGTGTGCCACCCCCCCGTAGCCTCTCTGTAGTGCTCTTCTCTTAGGGAACTCGAAAATACTTGAGGTATCTCAGTGGTCGAAGAGCTGAAGCGTGGTGGCTTGCTATCTGCAGAACTGGGGGCTGCTGACTCATGAGCTGTTTAATAGACAATTTATGTACTTGTTTTGCCACTTGATTTTTTTTTTCCTGCTGGTTTAGCTTTTATGCTTCAAGATGTATATCCATGATGAGTGAGGATGAAGTTGTGTAAGGGGGGTAAAATTAAAAAAATCTTTACTTCTTGCAGACACTGCAGTAGGTTGTTAAGCAGGAATTTTACTGCAGTTATTTCACAGCACTAAGGCTGCTCTTAGGTTGCTGTTAGTTGACAATACAGATTAAAAAGAAAGCATTTTGCTTCCTTAATATTACTGTGTAATGCAACATCTGGATTTTACAGTGTCTTTGAGATGATAGAAAAACACTTAACTTGGCATTTGAAATCTTTGTGATAATACATAAATATATATTTGCTTGTCCTCTGCATTGCAGCTGAAAGGGCTTTCCTTCTTTTGCTTTTACCTTTCTGATATGGAGGTTTTTAAGGAAGAAAAAGTGAAG
The DNA here is from genome assembly GCF_000687185.1 of Egretta garzetta. Classification (NCBI taxonomy): domain Eukaryota; kingdom Metazoa; phylum Chordata; class Aves; order Pelecaniformes; family Ardeidae; genus Egretta; species Egretta garzetta. The sequence continues at coordinate 341,168 of NW_009259429.1, read as the reverse complement.
AGGAATAATTTCTCATGGTTAGATGTAGACATATTACCCTGTGTTTTTTATTTGACGCATTGCTGAATGAAAATGTACAAAGCATTTGCATTAGACCTTAAGAATACTTGACCATTTAAGAAAAATGTAACCACTGTTTGAATATGTTATTGCAATATGCTTAATCTGAAGATACCAACCATGCTGAAGTAAGGCTGCATGGAAAAACTATGCAGGAACAATTGCAGTTATTTAGGGTATTTTTGTCACTTCCCTCCCTTATGCCCTTAGCCACCAAAATGGATTATGTGGATGTTTTGCAGCATAATTTTGCAAAACACGCTTTCTTCAACAAAGTTGATCTAAGTAGTGCTCTCCTAGAGTTTTATGTTCTATCCTGTTTGTTTTACTGTTGTTGTTCATGGATTTGTGTTGGAGACTGGATCACAGAAATTATTGGAGTTTTTGGAATGCTTTTTTGTAGACACTGTTTAAACTGGCTCTTATTAGCAGTCTATTTACTGTGAAGCCTCACAAACGATTGCATCAGTGTGACCAAGGGAATTGTAATCTGCAGCATGGGAGTAAGTGGTTTGAGCAAGCAGGAACTTTTAAAAATTTCTTTTGTCTGCAAAGCCAGTTTGTTGTAGGATTTAAGCTACCTTAAGCAGCAGAGGCGTGGGTTAACCTGGCTGGCTTTGCATTGGGCACTGCAATGTTTGAGCTCTTTACCCTCCCTTTTTACTTCATAGCTCAGCTACCATCTCTTAAATCATGAAAACTACTTTTGTGATTGTCCAACCATGTCATCATCTATTCTAAAATTAGTACGTATAAGAGTAAAATGACTTTATTTCCTGTTGTCATAGATTTCCAATATACCAAATGCTCTTCAGGGGTATTTTTTTTGATATACTACCAACTGTGGCTGCTCCAGTTGACAACTATTACTCTGCCAATGTCTGTCCCCAGCATGAAATTCCCAGTAACATATTTTGGCATTCACGAAGTATCTTACTACTTTGGCTTTACCTACCTTTGCTGCCTCTAATGCTTTGAAAGATGAAGTAGTTAAGTGTTAAATCTAACCTGTAGGACTTCCAAAGAAATAAACTGTTGGTGCTAGGTGACATCAAAAGGACCAAGTCTCATAAGGGTGGCTGTGTGTTTCAGTATGGGCATCAAATACTTTGTAAGAGGAGCTTTCTCGTTGAACTGTTTCACAGACTTTGATCTTTCCAAAAGGTCTGAGATTGAGCACAGAAGTTGAATTAGCTAGAAAAACATTGGTAAAATATTTTAACTGAAATGTCCTGAACAAAAATAGTAAAAAAACCCAAAGACCACCACCAAAAAAAAAAATTGTCACTCTGTGGCAAGTATAAACCCTGAAACAGTGGTTGCATCAGGGTTTGTATTATTTTACATTCAAAATGAAGTGTTTCTGTTTGCTTTCCTTTTCATGTTTGCTAGATTGGGAAGATATTGTTAAGTATTTGTTTTAATGACTTTCTTTAAGGCAAATTTCAGTAAAAAAAATACAAGCGTATGTGATAGTACAGAAATTGTGAAAACTTAGAGCTTAGTACTTATGTTATTCTTATAAACTTTGCTTCCTTTCTAAGAACCTTTCTACTTAATCTGTAGGTTCTTTGTCACTTCGGCATCGTTAAGTGTTACCTTCTTTTGGCTAATGTCAGTTTTTTTTTATTAACCCAGCCATTCCTCTTTCAGTTTCTCCCCTTGAAAAAGAAATCTTAATGCTCTTGAACAAAAATATTTTAGAGCTATTAATACCAATTGTGTTGGTGGGCATTCTTGCACAAAGGATTAGAAACTTCTTAAATTCTTTAAAGCTACCTTCACAAAGAATTACAATCCTGAATCTTATTAGCATTGACAGTGGTTTTTTGCAGTTAATGTTTTTGGTATTGTGATATGGTGGTAAGCTCTGGTGCAGAACTGAGTTCAACTCTTGTTTGGACTGAAGGAAATGTGCATTGAGAGTGCTCTCCCCGTTAGGAGGAATATGTGTCTCCTCAGGTCGTGAGGATGTATTGTGATAGCCGAATAACATTAAAATACTTGTCACTTGGGGAAGTGTTTTATGTTTTTTTAACCCAGAAAACAAGTTTTCTCAGGTACTATTTCTGCATAACGGTTGCATGCTTGTGTGATGTTACCATCTATGTTCACTGCGGTATTACAGTACCTAATTTTGCTAGCGCAAATAGAAAAAAGTAGTAACCTGATTTATAGCTCCTCATAATAGCTTTTTTCTTTCTTTTCAGAGCAAACTTGATGATTATCAGGAAAGAATGAACAAGGGAGAACGTCTGAATCAAGATCAACTGGTAAAAAAGCTAACCAACCAAAAATCCAACCAAAAATTAACTAGATCTCTGTTAAATTGTTTTGTGATCTTGGTGGGGAAGGAAGGGGTGAATTTCGCTTCCCCTTTCCCCTTGCTAAAACCTAGATTTTTCTGAGCTCTGACTTGGCCTCAGGTTTTTCTTGCCTAGAACATCTCAACTTTTCTGTTAATCAGAAAAGAACAGATAGAGGAATGTGTTGTAATGCTTTATGCTTGTTGAGGTTAGGTTGTAAATAAGCAGTGGTGAAAATTGGTGTATGTAATACCTAGGACTGTTAAAAGAGCTAAATGTTACCTTTGAGGTTCTCTGAACATCATCCTTTTCTTCGCAGAAAATGTGCCCAGGGAGGACTTAAGGAGCTTAGTCACTTGGTGGTAGCTTGTAAATATTGCGCAGTCTAGTTAGAGATCTAGCTTAGACCAAGTTCTGAAGGGCTCTGAAAATAAGCTATGTCCACGTGTGTATCACAGCTAGCAGTGCAGCAGATGTGACGCTCTAGATAAGCTGGGCTTACTGGTTGTATGTTGCTTCTCTCCTTGTTGGGGCTGTTCTTAAAGTAGGTTGCTGTAAAGTTTGACTGAACAGCAGTTTTCCAGTTGTGGTAAATATAAAGCAACTATCAAATTAAATTCAGTTGTATGATGCAAACATGCATATTGGTACTTAGAGATTACCAGATGCTCAGTAATCAACAATATTTTGTTGATTTTTTTTTTAACATTGAAAAGAGTGAAGAAAAAAAAAAATTACCCTGCAACTATTGCAGCTGTTCACAATTAAACCATGAGAAGTTTTCTGTTTGTTGAGCAGGGAAGGTAACTGAAATTTCATATTGAGGAGAGAAGCTCATGAATTAAGTTTTATGAAGACCACAGCCTGACTACCACAGTTCATAAAGATAAAATCTTTTTTGGCTGGAGAAATGCTGAAAGCATTTGTTATTTTTACTTATGTCTTCTGCTTCTACAAATCAGCTAAGAATGATTCATTTTGTAAATTCTCTAATGTACATGTGTAATATGTGTATATGTGTAAGTTTCTTAGTTAGCTATATTACAACTGGAAATCCTTAAGAAAAAAAAGCAAATGGAGTTCACATTCCTTGCTTTTCAAAGAAAGTGTAGGACCTTACCTTTTCTTTGGCTCAATAGTTCTTACCAAGAAGGTTCCATTATTAATTTAGTCACAGCAGAGTGTGTCTCAGCTGTTGTTTGGTTTTTTTTTTTTTCCCCCTGAGTTGACTCTCTAATTTTCAGTACTGCGAAGTGGGTTAAAGAGTTTGGATTGCTTTGATGCAGAGCAGAGTGTTAGATTTAAGACAATAGCAAATAATACAGATTTCTGGAGGAGGGAATGTTGCTCTGTATAGCATTTTGATTTTTGCTCTGACTCAAGATAACAAGATGTTAATTCTCAAACCTTTATCTCTTGAGTAGTCTTGAGTTGCCTGATTACTTTTCTCCCCTATTCCCTCAGTCTGCTAGTTAGTTCTTGTCAGAAAGTAGCTAAAGCCAAACATTAAACTATCATGTGCGTGAGCATATATATGCGTATGTTTTAGCATATTTATCTAAGAAATTAGAGGCCCTAAAGACATACACAAGCCTCTTCAATATTTTGGCCAGTGAAAATCAAAATTTGACTTAAGGTTGTTGCAGGCACTCCCATTCAGGGTTGCCGTGTCTCCCTCAGGAACTAATAATATGGGAATTTCTTTGTTGGAAGTATGTATTTTGTTTTATTTGTGGTGGTTTACTTTTGTGTGTGTGTTTTTTTTTTTTTATTTAAGGATGCAGTGTCAAAATACCAGGAAGTGACAAATAATCTGGAATTTGCTAAAGAACTGCAGAGGAGTTTTATGGCTCTTAGCCAAGACGTAAGTAAAGAGCAAGCGGTGCAATGTGGGCTATCGGCTGCAGTACCAGACACTTAGGCTTTAAACTCTTTTACTAGTCCTAGATGCAGTAGTTGCTTCTACTTACAGGGATGAAATGCTTAAGATTTCTTTTATGTTTGGCTGCTTTCTTTTACTTTGTACTAGTTTGTGTCAGGTTTTCTGAAGACTGTTCTGAAGATTTTTCTGATGGACTACATAAATGTACGGGAACAAAAATAATGTAATTTTCTGACAAAACTTAACTGTTGAAAGCGGTGTGATTGCAGAAGAGGCCTGTCATGCAACATTATAGACAGCCACTTACTGCCAATAGTAACTTTCTCTCAAAAGAAAATGGAGATTTCACAGGCCTACTTCTCTCTTTGGCAAGTGGCTGAGGGTTTTAATTTCTTTATATTACCATAGGATATCAAGTCTCGGCAACTGAAAGCATTGCAGTTCCTTTTTCAAGATTCTTGCTGTCTTGTGAATTGCAAATACAGTCTAAAACTGCTGTATGGGACAAGGTTAATATTGTTTTCCTAAAGGATAAGTTAACTGAATGCTAGTAAACCAGGTAATCTTTTGGGTTGGCCTTTTATCAAGGATGTAAAATAACAGTGTAGTAAAGAATAAGTTCTAAAACTCCACTAGACAGTTCTAGTTTATGTGAACAGCTTTGCTTTATTTCTTTGTGCCAAAAGCTGCAGACAAAAAGACACATTTTAGACCTCTGTGGTACCATTGCAAGGAAGAATTAATTCTGGGGCAAGCTGAAAGCATAACCCATTCTACAGGACTGGAAGATTCTAAATGCAGTTAATACAGTTAGTTAATGAGTTATGGAAAGAGCAGCAACATTGGTAGAATTCATTATGTAGTCGATGTTAGTGCAGCAGACTGGTCTAATGAGCATATTTAGTGTGTGAACAGCTGATGTGATAATTTGAAGGGCATCAGCATCCTCACATTATAAACTGCTTTCTACTTTTGATATGGTTGTAAATGTATAGGCCTCTAAGTGAAGCTGTTTCTTTGCTTTTCTTGCATCAGGGTTCTATGTATGTTTATAGAATGTTCGTAATGAAGAACTTTCTTCTTTTGACAAAGTTTGTCCTGAAATATTTCCCTTGTCAGCTGACTGCTAAAAGAAGCGAGTGAATCCAGGAGTAACAAATAGGCGCTTTGATTTCAAACTTTGTTCCATTTATTCTTGATTGGAGTTAGTTCTCATACAGTTGATTTTTAAGATAAGGTTTTAAAAAAGAAATTTAGATGCTTCAGAGGGAGAAAGTTACTGTCACAAGTTACATTTTTTGTAAAAGAAGATTAAAGCTTTGTATAGTTACAAAGTGAGTAAGCTGAATTTTGGATGCTGGATGGTTGGATTAAGAGTAAGAATGGAAGAAAGGTCCTGTAGGTTCAGATAAGTGATGCATTTAGACCACTGTCACGACAGCAGTTGTAGGAGGTACTATGTAGAGTACAAGGCTGCTTATTATCTGTCATCCATTCCCTATGGCTTCTGTGATCCTTAAGCTGAGAATGTTAGAGAGTAGATGCATTCCCGTTCACTTTAGTGTCTGTCTGTGGACCTCATGTCCAAGAATGTGTTCAAGTGCTTTTTGAACTTGCTGATACTGTCCATCTCCCCAGCCTTTCATGGCAAAACATTCTGTGAGTTCCCTCCTGTGGTGTGTAAGAAACAAAGAGTGCTTTTGTTTATCTGTTTTAAGCTGATCTTCTAGTATTTTCAATGAGTGCCTCCTACTATCATGGGATGTGGTGAATAACCGCTCTGTTTGTGTTATCTGCTGGCCTTTGTGGCCTGTACAAAAAATCTGGGATGCCCTTACTCCTCCAAACTGAAGAACCCAAGACTTAGGCTCTGCTCATAAGGCAACTGCTCGGTCCTGTTAGTCGTTGAGTTGCCTTTCTCTGTACCTTTTCTAATTGCTGTAAGTCCTCCTTGAGTTATGGAAGCCAGAAGTTGTAAATAGCCCCAATATTTGTTGAAAAGGTACCTAATTTTGTACATTTTTGCCACTTTCATCTAGAACAAAACCACTTAGTATTACAGAGTGTTTCATAAAGGAAGCAGATAATAGCAAGCTGGGCTTGTTAGAAATAACATGTTCATGTCTGAAGCTTTAGATGTGGTAATTGCAGTTACTTGACTGAACTACCCGTAAGTCATGAATTACAGACTGCAAGTAAGAATATTAAGACGCAGGATGATCCAAGGTTTGTGGCACTGATTTTAAAGTTTGTTTTAATTTGCAGGGGTTTGAATCTGCTTAAAAGATATTTTTCAAATTTCCCGGGTTATTCTGCTGTAACGTTAGATGGATGTTGGTGTTGAACTGCCGTTTATCAATCTCTACTTCTCAGTAAAAGACATTTCAAATCTATTTTTTTTCCCCAAGTTCACTACAGAATCCAAGTTTAAACAATTTAAACTTTCTTCTCGTTTTAAACAGATCCAGAAAACAATAAAAAAGACAGCTCGCAGGGAGCAACTGATGCGAGAAGAAGCTGAGCAGAAGCGTTTAAAGACAGTACTAGAGCTACAGTTTATTTTGGAGAAGCTGGGCGATGATGAAGTGCGCAACGACTTGAAACAAGGTTCAAATGGAGTACCAGTACTGACAGAGGAGGAGCTGACAATGCTGGATGAGTTTTACAAGCTAGTTTATCCTGAACGAGACATGAACATGAGGTAGGCTTACAGTAAAGTACTTTTCTTTATAATTGTCAGTTATATGTTTGTATGGTGGTAATTTAAAGACTTGGTAAGAAATTAACTTTTTTTTTTTTAAGGTTGAATGAGCAGTACGAGCAAGCATCTGTTCATCTGTGGGACTTGCTGGAAGGGAAGGAAAAAACAGTTTGTGGAACAACCTGTAAGTATAGTCTCTGTATTAAGAGATACTGCACTGAATTTGTTTGAACTAAAATGGTGTCCTATACGAGAACTTTGGCAGTTCGTTCTTTTTCTAAGTTTTTAGAGTATCTACTTTTTTTCAGACATTAGCTGGACTGCACAGACTAACTTACTGAAGTGTGAGCTTATTTTGTGTAGTGAATTTTTTTT
>NW_009259429.1:307144-333828 GCF_000687185.1 Egretta garzetta | reverse complement strand
AGTCTGCTGCTGGTGGTGCTTAGTAGCAATTCTTTGTTTTCTGGAAAAGAGTGAACAAGGAGCTTTTGTCAATAATATGACCTAATCTATAAACTGGCATGGCCTTATTTAGTGTGATGTTCTGCTCCCCCTCATCTCCTGCAAAAAAGCTTTCTGGTTTTGCCCTGTTTTGATTGATTAACTCTGTAAATCGGGGTGTGATCCTTCAGATGTATTGCTTTCTTGCAGAAATGTACATTTTCATGAATACGCAGCTTCTAACATTAGACCTTAAGAAAATGGCTCTGCTAGACAATATGTTTCTTGTATCATGGGGAATTTTTGAAGTCTTTTAATTGGAAATCAATAGGAAAGGTAAAATTTTGTAGGTAAAATGGCTAACAGCTTTCCCCCTTTTTAAAAAAAAAGTCAGTTGTCCTTATATTACAGTAAAATTAAGCTGTTGAGTTTTTCGTGTTCTATTCATAGGAAGTGGAATGATAGTATTGCAATTGTTATCTAATCTGCGTTACTGAGGAATGGTACACAGGACATTGGAAGATATTGTGGCCTTAGTGGTGATAAGATTTTCCTTGTTTGTGGCAGAATAGGAAACTTCAAATTCTTTACATTGTTGAAATTAGATTTTGTGAGGTGGTGCCAGCTTAGTATTTTTTTTAATATGTTTTGTGCAAGAACTCAAGTCTGAAATGGTGTGGTGTTAGATCTTTATAAGAGCCCAAAGATGTGTACCACATTTGCATTTTTTTGTTTGGTTGGTTTTGGTTGGGGGGAGGGCTGGGGTTTTTTTGCTTAGGCGTTTTTTGGGGGTTTTTTGGGGGGGTTTTTTAGAGTTGGAGGAAGGAGAAGGTTTGGGGATAGTTTTCAGGAGAGAGCTGATGTATAATTCTTAGAGACCTAGTCATTCTCTGACTGAAAAAGTTGGGCTGGGTTTTCTATCTGGATTTCAGGCTGAGCTTTTAGTGATGTCATTGGCAGCCATTGCTGGTTTGCTTTGTCTTATAATAGGGATGAAAGTTAGTGTATTTCTCTCCTCTTCTGTGTGTATGTATTGGTTTGTACAGTGTTCATCACTTGCCAGACATGCATTGTGAATCTTCCATTGTGAATCTGTTTTGGTTTTGATTGGCCTAGACACTTGTAATGCTGCCTGGCCAACATGGGTGATTTGGTTTTGGGTTAAGATACCACAGTGTCCATCTGAGGCACTGAGTGCAAGCTTGTGCTTGTTTTGCCTACGAAGGCTGTTCTGAGCCTCTTCACCTCAAGGGAAGAGCCTTTGTGAAGGTGGTACCTGTGTAAATGTGTTTGTACTGACAGTTGTTTTGCAAGAAATTGACTTCTAAGTAAGGTTTTTTAATTTAGGAAATAACAAATAAATCAGTTACAGTTGAAACCTCATTGAGTTCCTAAAACTTTCCAAACTGAAACTAAGCAAGCAGAGATTTTTGAAATAGCAGGAATAAAAGTATGGTAATTAAATTCATAAACTCTACCTCACTCTGAGGAGTCTTATATACTCTCAAGATTCTCCTTGCCCTTCAGATTTTTGTGAATGTAGGTTGATTATTTATTGTTTGATTTAGTATGAGCTAGTAAGACAGAAGTAATTCTGTAACAGTAGTGTCTGTGGGCTAGCTTGGGGCAGCAACATCTTCCCGGAAAAAGGTTAATCAAAGTTTTGTGGGATCTCAGGAAGGAGGGAAAGGATGATTAGGATTGAGTCTCTGTTAAATTTTAACTTTTCTGTTTTCCTAGATAAAGCGCTAAAGGAGATTGTTGAACGTATTCTTCAAACTGGTTACTTTGACAGCACCCATAACCATCAGAATGGATTGTGTGAGGAAGAAGAGGCAACACCCGCACCTGCAGTAGAAGACACTGTAGTAGAAGCTGGTAAGAATATGAAGATCCCTGACACTAGGGTGTTTGTTTGTGTTATACTGTCTCGTCTCTTTGGATTCATCAGAATGATTAAATTCAAAATGCAGTTTTAAGCACAAAGAAGCACCTGTCTCTGAGTTCTTCAGGTATACTAGTGTTTTGAATAGAACTGTCATTTCTTTATAATGGGGTATACATCTAGCCAGAGAACATACAGGGGCAGTCAATCATTTGTTCAGCCCTGCTCTGAGACACAAGGAAAGAAAAGCAGAGCTGTGTTCTAGAAGAGTTCTGTAAGGCTGACTCTTGCCAGCTACTTCTTTGGAGGGACCATAATCCTTTCTAATGATCACATGGTTAATGTCTTCCATCGTAAGGAAAGGTTTACTGTTCCAGCTGCGGAGTGTCAGCTGAATGAAGGAACAAAGTCGCTTAGTAGTACTTGCTTTTGAACACATCTTCTGGCATTTTTCTGTCCGGTATGTCACTTGCTGAAATAAGAACCCAGGCTGACAATGAAATTATTTTTAAGCAGGTTTATGCAAATGAATATTGTTGCCAACATCTCTTCTTATTTGTTTTCCTATAGAACTTCTCATTATGATTTATAAACAAAATTTTGTGTGTCTGTAGAGTTAAAATGATTAAAGATTAAAATTCTGGTTGCCTGAGGCTTTTCCATTTTTCAGTGGTTCCCACCAGTTAAATATTTTGTTGGAAGGGAACAGTTTTTGAAGCAAAGAGTATGCTTACATACTTAAGAAACTCAAGAATATCGTTCCAAATGTGAAGAAAAAAAAATTTATGATCTTTTTTCTTTTTGAATGTGTTGTGGAGAAAATTGAAACTTGGGGTAACTGAACATAGCTCTCCATAGCAAGAATTCAATGTGATTTTTTTTTTTTAATTCAAAACTGGAAGTCTTTGTTATTACTTAATACTCTGTTAAGGTTCTGTTTTTATTTTCTTCATTCTGAGACACAAGTTTCCTCTTCATCTATCTTCTAACATTAGGTTTGTTTCTGAACCTAGCAGATACTTAACTGTACAAGTCAGCAATATTGAGGCTGTAATTTCAGATCTAATCTAAATCCCCTTGAAGATGTCTGACAAGGCGACTCCTTCCTTAATGTATAGCAAGCTTCTAATATTAGGTATTAATGTCACTCAGGAGTAAGAGTGTGTCCATGCATTCTTGCACCTAGCTGTACTTCCTGTGTAGTAAGTCTATAACACTTCTTTAAAGTAAATGGTTTTGATAAGTGATGACTGCAAAATTGCATTACACTTCTTCAAAACTCCACTTTTGTTGGAGGAGATTTTTTCATCTAACTTTGTGTCTTCTAGGTTTTTAACATGTCTTTTGGGTTGGGTTTTTTTTTTTTTCCTCTCCACATAAATGATATATTTTTCTTACAGAACCTGATCCAGCAGAAGAATTTACTGAACCAACTGAAGTTGAATCAACTGAGGTATTATTCACTGGAAAGATTGTCATTTTGTATAGCTTTAATGCCATTTACTTTTACTTTCATACCCTTTCTTATTTTTATTTTAGTATGTAAACAGACAATTCATGGCAGAGACTCAGTTCAGCAGTAGTGAGAAGGAACAGGTAGATGAGTGGACAGTTGAAACGGTTGAGGTAAGATCTTGTGTACTGCAGGTAAAATTGCAATCCCTGTTTCCGCTGACTCGCAATTCACGTTAGGTTTTAGTGTTGTACCCCTTCTCCCCCAGTATATATAAAAATACATATATTTAAGTAGGCTTGGACTCGCTACTCATTCTTCAATTTCATATTTAGCTCAGGAGTACCTAAAATAAAAACTACGCACGCTGGCTAAGTTGGTGGAGAACTTGCTTTTGTTCAATAGTGGCTTGCTTGGGAAACGGGGCTTAGAAGTCTTAGGTTTAAAAAGACTTACAAGATTTTTTTTGAAGGCTTTTTTTTTTTTTGAGAACTTTGCTGCAAATGTAGAATTTAAATTTATCTACACAGCTGCTTGACAGCATGGCATAGTTGTGCATTTCATTGAGCAGTTCCATGGAGAGAGAGCTGAAAATTAGTATCTCAACTAATATTTACTCCAGGTTGCATATGCGCATAATTTGGTGTTAAAATATGCTTGTTTGTATGTCTCTGCTTTCAACAACTATAGTTCTTCAAGTATTTAACTTGTTACTACTTGGCAGTTGAGTGATTGTTCACTTGTGATGTTTGTGGTATGTGGCTATTGGGAGCCATTCCCAGTTTAGTAGTTTAGGCTCTAGGCTTAACTACACATACAAGTCCGTTTTATTATAAGAGAACTTGTGTTCTTCACGAACCAGAAAGGAGGAGTCACATGGAGTTGTTCAAGTGTTTGGTATGTTGGAACTTGGGTTGTATCCACCTGTTAGGAATAGGTATGAGCAGCATCTTTCACGTGCTAGAGACTTAATTTTTGATGCAGATTAGCCTTCTGCAGCAGCAAATTACAGATGGTCAGTTTTTTAGACTCTCTTCCTTGGTGTCTTCAGACTCTTCTAAGTGTAGGTGTGGAGTAAGTGTTCACTATCTCTTCAAGTGGTGAAAAAGAGAGCAGCCATTTTGATCTGATGATCTAATCTATCTGATTTTTACTTTCAGTCTGGCTGAAATTCATATCTTAGGGTGTTAAAGACCACCAAGAGATTTAATGATAATTAAGATGGGTGTGAGGTTTCTAGATTTAGCTAGACAACTTTGCCATGTATGTGAAAGGTTTTGTTAATATCTTGTCATAGTATTCCATTCCCTTAAAAAAACCCTGAAATGTCACTGCTATTGAATGTGATTGAAGAAAAATCTTAAAACCAAAGAAACCCTCAAACCCCACATATTAAAGTCATGCTTGATTGGGGTATTCTTGCAAGACACGGTATTTTAAAGTTAATGCTTGATTGCCTTCGATCTGTCTTGAATTATGCCCAAATTACATCTCTGTTTCTGTCAAGTGTTCAGAGTAGCTTAGAGGTTCAGTTCTCTGTAGTTCTTAGTATGTAGTATGGATAAAGGCATGAGAGTATAGGAAATGTCCTTATGATTGAAGCCTGTTGTGATTCACTCTGCTCTTAAACTGTAAGACTGTGTATTGCACAGTTGAAAACTCTGATGCTTCCTCATGGGAATAATAACAATATGCAGTAATTGTACTAGTATGGGAAAGTAATTCAGGTTGTAGTTTTGTATCGGATCGATTTCAGAAACTTAATTTTCCATGTCTTTACTAGTCAGCTAAATCTGGATTATATTAGCTTTGTTTTCATAGAACAGTACAAAACATATATACGCCAGTTTTTTCTGTCCCAATTTCTTGGACTATATACTGATGAGCTATTTAGACAAAATTAAAGTTGAAGACTGCTTCTTCATAATTAAGAACCTTATTTTCTCAGATCTAAAACAAAAAGGGGAAATTGAGAATAACTGTCTTTGAAATGACTCCTGCTGTTCTTGCTGGCCCCAAAATCTCATTCCTCGTTCCTGAATTGTCCTTAGGGAAGGTGCTGATATGCATTGTGTAGAGCCTTTGTGCTCTTCAGCTCAAGGTAGTTGTGGCATTAGTATGATAAAATCTGTGAATGATAGCTGTTAACTTCAGAAGCTGATAGCATTCTGAAAGAGAACACTTATGCAGAAGATTTGCCTCGTTTATGAAGAGGAAGGCTATCACAAACTTTTTCAGTAACCATCAAGTAGGTGTGATACCTTCAGGATTTCGATGGTATGGTATGTTTACATTTATGTTTGGGCCTTCCGTAAGTTTTAAACTGAACAATCTGATCGTGAATTCTCGAAGTGTATTTGCATTTGGGTTATATGATGTTTTAATTTTGGTGAAGATGTCCTTTATTGGTAATAGTAGGGGTTTTCTCTGTACGGGCTTTTTGGTGGTGGTGGGTTTTTTGTTTGGTGGGGTGTTTTTTTTGTTGTGTGGTTTTTTGTTTTTTTTTTTGAACTGTTTCCTTTGTCATAAGTTCCTGAATCTGCTTGTATACAAAGTTCTCTGTGTCTTAGATTATGGCACTTTGGATGGATGTGTGTATTTTGTGTAGAATTGGAAACTCTGTTCTGTGAGTGCCAGAATACAAGTTCATTCTGGTTGGTTTGTGGTCTCATGAAACTGAGTTTTACCTCTCCTCCATTACCCCCTGGCCTTCTCTATCCTGTCATTCCCCTCTGATTGTGTCTGGGCAGCTCTGCATACTGAGGAGGCCAAGGTGCAGGGTGTCAGGAGTCAGGATGTCGGAAGGTGAGCGTGAAGTTTGAGGAGTCAAATCCTATTCCGCAGAGAGGTTCAGCTCTCCTAAAAGAAAAGTTTCATTTTGCTGCTATGCCCCCAGGATGAATGGAGATGTATGGTTGGGTAATAATCTGATTTTTGAATAATGATCCCTATACTTGAGTAGTCCCAATACTTTTCTTTTTTTTAATGCAGCAGATTGTTAGAAAGCTGTTAACTTTAGAACTACAGCCTGTCCATTGGCAACTTACTATGCAAAACTTTGAACCTTTTTAGTAGGTTCATCTTACTATGATTATAATAGCTCAAAGTACCTGGTAGTGATAGTAAGACTAAAGGAATAGACCCTAAAGAGTTCTTTTGACATTAAGAGGTTTGAAAAAGACAATGTAAAGTACTAAATGCTGTCTGAAGTTTGTACTGTACTTTTTGTGAAAAAGGAAAATGTTTGAAAAAATTTTGCCCGTTTGGTGTTCTTGATTATTCCATCAACTTGGTTTTTTTGAAGATACTGAATTGTTACGAGTGACTTGGACTTAATAAGTTGAGTGATAGTACACAAATAATTGAGTACATTTTTGATACTAATTATGTAGGAGATGAGTAGCTGCTGGATTTACCTCCCAAGTTCTACCTAGTCATCTGGCTTGCTTTTTTCTTTACTTTCACTTTAAAGCTTTGTAATGTGAGAGAGGTCTATATATTTGCTCTAAATAACAGTTAAAAACCAAATAATTCCACTCATGGGTCTTAATTCTTAATCTGGAAACAGTCCATAACTTGAAGTTTGAGGACAGTGTAATACAGCAGAGCAGTTGTGCTTGTTTTCCAGCGGGGACAGCCTTAGGGTATACTTCCATGGGAACTGTCACATTGCTTCTCTTTGGATGGCTAGTAGTGGAGATTTGGATCTGAAGGGAATCTTGAAGAGGAACACAGGTTGTGGTTGTTTTTTAGTTTTGTTTGGTTTTTTTTTAATTTTTAAAAAAATTTTATTACACATGGCTAGGGATTTGGTCAAGGACAGAGTCATTGGAGTTTGTGAGGCAGCTGTGTGTGCAGAATGTCACATACAAACAATGTTTGTCAATCCAAGCAAGGAGTAGGCATACTGGAAAGTGCTGTAGTCTTTGAGAAGTTGGAAAAAAAAATTACGGGCTTTGAGGGTGGATAGAGGGAGTTCAAGTTTGAAGTTCAGACCTGTGACTATAGAACTGGTCTAAAATGGGACTGTTTTGTCACTCGTCATGACTGCTGTACAAAAATCTGTCTACTGCAGTTCTAATGAGAAACCAGATGTTTTATATAAATATTTTGAACTGCAGGTGCATGTATGCTAACTTACATCCTGTGCCACTGTAAGTTTAAGGCTTACCTGTTTATCTGGAAGATACTAATAGTGAAAAGCTCATGGGAATAGAGAAGCAATAGCCAAGTTACTGACAGTTATCTTCTTTTTAAAGGACAGTTGTTGACTTGAATGCAAATTGAAAATAGCACTTCTGTATTATGGGAGTTGCCTAAAGAGCAAAACTGGTTAGGAATAAGAAAGTGCTACTTTGTGCAGCTCAGCTGTCCTTGTAACTATCTGTTTTCAAGCTATTTGGTGATCTTTGGTTTTTGATGCTCGTGTTCGACTTCCCTGGTTGCTCTGCTGTCTTTTATAAGGTGGTATTTGAAAGCATGTTGCTGTTTGTCATGCCTTTGTTTATGTGCACCATATTGGAATATGTCTAGTAAATTTGAGCTCTCTTGCCCACTGTAAGCTGTGCTTCTGCTTCTGGGTTTCTGGTGTCCCGCCTTCGTGCTGTCTTGCAATCTTCCCGTCACGCAAGGCTGCCTGCTGTTCTCTGAGACCATAAATCAGCTAGCTAGGATAACGCTTGAGGACTCGGGTCTAGATGTGGCTATGAAAATTTGAAATTTTTAAGTCTTAAAAAAGATAAAAAAATTCTGACTGTACCTACGTTTACCAAAAAGGTACGAGAAAAGAATTGTTTTCCATGTGTGCATATTTCTGAAACTTACTTTTCCTTGACTTTCTTTAAATTTCCAAATGTTGATAAATTGCTGTCTCAAATCCTGCTCTAAAAAAATCACCGTAATATTGAACGAATTTTTTGTTAGCGTTGTTCTTAGTGGGGAATAGAGTGGATGGAAGGTAAATACAGCACAGTCTCTAAGCTTTCTCCTCCTATGAAGTGCTCAGATCACTAGCTGGCCACCGGTATTGGCATGACTGCAGGAGGACATAGTATTTTTCTTCAAGAGCACTGTAGTAATTACGATCATAATGGAATTAGGCAATAGACATAAATTTCAAGAACTACTGAGCCACTTCTGTGCACTGTTATCTTAAGCTGAAATTTCAGTCGGTTGCTTGTTTCTTGTTAGGTTGTAAATTCACTGCAGCAACAGACACAAGCTACGTCTCCTCCAGTTCCCGAACCTCACACGCTCACTACTGTGGCTCAAGCAGATCCTCTTGTTAGAAGACAGCGAGTACAGGACCTTATGGCGCAGATGCAGGGCCCATATAACTTCATGCAGGTATGATGAACCTACTGTGGTGCTGTGAAGCTAGAACCAAAGAAAGAAAATAGCACTTTCTGGCTGCTAGTCACAGTTTTAAAGAGTCCATCAATACAATGGTCTTGCAGACTGTGTAGTATGGTGAGATCTCATCCAAAGCCTGCAAACCTGTATTGCTGTCAAAGTACAATTAGAATGTTATTTAGCTTTTCAGTCCTCATCTGTACTACATCTATAGAGAAGGCAGAAAGTTACGCATCACTGGCTGCTGTAGTGTATTCTCCTTAAGTGAGACCAGCTGTAAAATACCCCTTCTGTAAGCTAGCTCCAAATTTTGTGTTATGAAAAGCTTGTACAACACATGAAGAGAATGCTTTTTGGGTCGCTTCTTGAAGGCACTCCTTTAACCTCTAAAGTTAGAACAACTAGAAGTGCATTGGGAGGTAACGGAATATATCAGAAAAAGCCTCTCCTCCTCCACAAAGAAAAGAATAGACACCTTGGTAACGAGGCATACGCATCTTATGTTCTTTTTCTTGTTTCTTCCTACTAAGTGCTAATTTAGTATAAAGAATAGATGGCTGCCTATTCTGTCTGGCTATTAAAATCTCCCTCCAGTTACTGTTTGTGAGATAAGCTCTGATTTTTATACATGGACAGAATTTTTATTGTGATAAACACGTTTTGGAATTTTTGGTATCTTAATTGATGTAAAATATATGGTAAACCCAGCAGTTATGTAGCTGCAGACTAAGCTTCCTTTATTGTGACCCGGTCACTTCTGTATTCTGAATGTTAGGATTTTTAAAATACAGTTAATTGGATTTGGTTTGGTGATTTTCCCCCCCCCCAGGACTCTATGCTGGAGTTTGAGAACCAAACGCTTGATCCTGCCATTGTATCTGCACAGCCCATGAATCCAGCACAGAATTTGGACATGCCACAAATGGTTTGCCCTCCAGGTTTGTAATGGTAAATCCTAAACATAAATATTGGGGAAGCCTGCAAGTCAGCTGTTAGAAAGGCTTGAGTTACTGCTACATAGTTAAGGGGTCATCACAAGTAATAATGCAGTGCTGTTAAAGTGTGTTTTTTCTCAGAAATGTGATTGCACATTTGAAGTGTACTGTTTGTAGGCTTCCAATTCTCACTTCTAGATTTTGCTTCGGAGTGTGGAACATTTCAAACTCTTTTAAATGGACAAAATGCAGTTTTGCTTAGGCTTTCAGAAATTGCTGGATTATTTTGGACAACTGGAAAAAAAATATTTGCATGGAAATGGTAATTGGTATTTTGAGTATAGCTTTGTCGTGCCAAAGGTATAATCATCTTTATGATGATGGGCTCTCAAATAACTGAATTAGATAAGATGGCTATGCTATTCTGTAAAAGGTTTGATCACATTGTGTAATAAGTGAAATTATTTTACTTTAGTTCATGCCGAGTCAAGACTCGCCCAGCCTAATCAGGTTCCTGTGCAACCAGAAGCTACACAGGTAACATGTTTAGTAAATTGTATTTTGGATTTTAAATTTATTTTAGTCTTGATTGATGTTATAATAGGATTTAATTCCTACTGTATGAGAAACTGAAGAAACAGCTGAGGCTCTGATTTTGGGAAATAGGTTATCTCTATTTTCAGCATTGTCACTTACAAGCATTGCTGTATACAGTTTTTATGCTATGCAGACGTTGCAGATTTTCTGTAATGGAGTCTTATCAGGCATTACCCTGTTTGGAAAACTGCTGGGTTCAAGGCTGAAGTATGAGTTTATTGAGGAAACAGCATTTAGAATTAGAGGCCTCTTAACCTGAAAGGCACAGGCACGGTAGCAGTTGCAGTTTGCGCTGCTCATTCTAATGGCCCGGTATGGACTTCTCGGCAGTTGTCAGTTCTTTCAGTCTGTGGAATTCACCTCAGTCTTCAAATTTGCTGTGTAGATGTGATTTTCATTTCAGAAATTGACTTGCATGTGCTTGTGTGTTAGGCTGCTGTCACTTAAAATCTGTATCCCATGTGACAGTCATAAATTTCAAGTGGGTTTTTTCATGATGGAGAGGAAGAACTTTGGAATGCTGCTCTGTGGAGTCCTGACATAGCAGTTGAACTTGTGGTTTCTCTCCGTGTTCTGCTCAAGATGGACTGCTAACCTGACATGTCAGTCTTTGCCTGATAGTGTTCTCTTTCGTGTTAAACCATGTGTGGTAAATAGAAGCATGTTGTCCTTTATTTGCTTATTTATGACAGAAATGCCCAAACCAAAATAACATGGTTAAAGGGCAGTCTGTATCTGTTCAAGTGGGCATCAGACCACAAACAGATTCATTGGATTAACTACTTAGTTTATGTTGTTGACTTGTTCTGCTAAGGAGTCCAGGTTGCTTGCTTGAATGATATTTTAATACTGGAGTTGTAGAGCAATCAGAATGAGTTTGAATGCTGTTTTAAGTTGAGCTTTCATGCAGTTTCTGTTTAAGTAGGATCTCTTTAAACATGCTTTTGCAGTGTATAAATTATGTATTCACCTTTTATTTAAGATATATCAGTTTCTTACTGAATTGCCTAGTGATTAAGGAACTTCCTGATTCTGTATTAAGCACGTGTGGCATCTCTGAAGGACTCTGCTGGTCTCAAGTTGTGAATCTGATCTCTGCAGGCATTTGAAAACCAAAAGAAAAATTGGGATAGAAAGTGTATCTCAGAGTGATGGTAGTATAAATTGCTTGCTTTATCTTCTCCAGATTGGGTCCACAAGTTTTAAGTCACTAATTTGTATAGAAACAGGAACATGTTGGGTTTTTCTTGAGTTTCCTCTGTACATACCTGCTGAAGTGCTAGTACACTCATCGGTTTTGTTGTTTTGTAGGTATAGAACAATTTTTTTTGCAGTGAGTCCTCTCTAGCTTTCATTTTACTGTTAAATGATATCTGTGACTTACTCCAATGGATTTTCTTTTTTTTTTTTTTTTTCTTATTTTCCTTACCTCAACTGGTGCTGCCAACAATTCCCTTGGGGATCTTGCAAGCAGTAGTACTGGACTCTGTATAGAAGAGCAGAGGCTGTAAAATGAGCAAATTCAGTCCATTGGAAACCAGCACTTTTCTTTTTGTGTATGAGCTTGGAGTTCTCTCATGTAAACTTCTATATATTTCTCTCTCTGTGTCTGTCTTGCCCCAGCTTTATTGTAATGGTAGTTGGGGTTGCATAAGGAAAGGAGGAGAAGGGTGTTCTTCAGTAAAGGCAAATATGTGTCCAACTGATTCAGAAATACTCGGAGAATACAGTCTGGTGGAGGGTGGGTAGTGTGTCATGTTAGAGTATATGTCAAGATGAGGTGGTTAAACCTCCACTTGTTAAAAAGTACTTAATTTTTAATGGTTGTAAAGATTTGCTGGGATACATAACTTTTACTAGAGAGTATCGTTCATTCCAGAGTTCTCTGATAATTTTTATAAAACTATGTGTGAGCATCAGCTGACTTTCGGGGGCTTTGGGATTTATTTTGTCAGGTTCCCCTGGTTTCTTCTACAAGTGAGGGTTATACAGCCTCCCAACCCATGTATCAGCCTTCTCACACAACAGAGCAACGGCCACAGAAAGAATCAATTGACCAGATTCAGGCAAGTCAGATTTCACAGGGGTGGGAAGGACTCTGCTTGCAGGTGTGATTAAATGTTAGTCTGTGTTTCTCTGTAAATAAAGTTTTGTAATTTTTAGTTACCTATTGATAGGGCTGCTTCAGTTCTGTTGAATTTCAAAATTTTGAGCCTGTCTGGGACCAGTAAGTCCTTCACAGTAAGACTTGTAACTGAAGTTAGAAGCAACGTGCCAACATCAGTGTATGAGCATCAGTGCTGTTGGCTTAGGAAATGTGATAGATTTTTTTTTTTACATTGGCTAGTACTTAGCCCAGAAACTTGTTCATTTTCCCCAATAGTTTTTTTCTAGTTGTGTTTCAAGTTAATGAGGAAGAAGACTGCTAGGTTTTTCCTCTCCCATTATGCTGTTGTGAATGAGGCTGTTCAGCTGAAGTAGAAAATACTCATTTGTTGAGGTGAACCTGAGGCTTTGTCACTTTTTTAAAGTGAAATTTTTAAATTAAATTTTTGGTATTACTCAAAAGCTGCTAAAATGTTGTTTGTTTTAATTATTAGGCTTCAATGTCACTGAATGCAGACCAGACCCCATCATCGTCATCACTTCCCACTGTGTCCCAGCCACAGGTGTTCCAGGCTGGATCTAGCAAACCTTTGCATAGCAGCGGAATCAATGTTAATGCAGCTCCATTCCAATCCATGCAAACAGTAAGTAGTAATTTAATGTTGAATGCCTTTATTTTGGTCGTCATTCCTTGTGTTCTAACACAAATACTGGAATTGGTCATGTAATGGGGGGGTTGGACTAGGTGACCTCTGGGGTCCCTTCGCACCCAAAACATTCTATGATTCTATGATTATGTAATTACATGACTTTGTTTATTCATGTTTCTCAGACTCGCATACTTCTTTACATGAGGCAAGGAGGAATTGTAAAAAATAAATGGGACCAGAGAGCTGTTTTTCTAATGTTACAGGTATTCAACATGAATGCACCTGTTCCTCCTGTTAATGAGCCAGAAACCCTTAAGCAGCAAAATCAGTACCAGGCCAGTTACAACCAGAGTTTCTCCAATCAGCCTCACCAAGTAGAACAATCAGATCTTCAGCAAGAACAACTCCAGACAGGTAAACTTATTTTAGCAAAAATTAAAATGGCAGTAACTTGAGTAGAGCAGATGATCGGGCTGTGAAGTCATAGGTGATGTAGCAAAGTAGGTCACATTCTTAAATGTTCCTAGTCTTGCAAAGCTTTCCCTGGAACAGTACCTGGTTTTTGTTTTTCTGTCTCTGTTTGATTATCTGTCTGGGGGTGAAATTGAGTATACATGTCTCCAACTGTTAAGAGAATTTTCTCACTTGATTCAGCTTTATATGGATTTAAAAAAAACATGAACACGATTGAGGATTATTCTAAAGATGAAAGCAGTATAGTAGAGTGCTTGCTCTGCTGATACTAAAGTTGGCTGATCCTTAAATTTGCTTTAAAAAAAAAAAGGGACTATTTGAGATGACATTTTATAAAGGAAATAGGAGGCTAGAATTGAGAACAAAATAGACTGCTTGTCACAGATGATGTAAGGTTCATGGAGATCTAAAACCTTTTGCTAAAATCAGTTAGACATGGTAAGAACACAGGAGGTAAAACGCTTTCCAAGTTAGCAACTTCAAAAAAAAAAAAAATAACCAACAGTAAAATAAAGTCTGTGTACAAAGCTACTCTTCTCCCAGCACTCTTCTCGCTTCCCACTGAGATAAAATTTGCAGATGCAGAAGAGAGATTTTGAGTGAAGAACACAGGACAGAGTTGACAAGGGTGCAGTGCTAACAACCACTAGAGGTGGAGTAAGGAAAAAGAGCTGGTCTTTTTTCTCTGTAACTGATTATGATCTTTAATTTTGTCTTCCTTGCAAGCTGGGATACTGGGGTGAGTGAATGAGAAGAGGGAGAATCAACTTTTTGTTGTCTGTCTATATGGTTTTTGAGCCATATGCAGTGCAAGGCAGAAAGACAATCTGGGAAGGATGGTTGTTGAAGGGGGGCCATGCAATACTAAATGCTTAATATTAACAACTGAGTAAATGTAACTCTTGTTACAACAGAAAGTGCAGTGGCCTTACAACAAAAACTGCACACTAATTAAACACTCAAAGGATGACCACTTCATGCATTCCATGAGAATTGATAGGGAAGTTGAGGAGAAGGGAGGATCTGTGAAAAAGTTCCATAGCACTCTGTGGCTGAGTGAAGTAGACATAAAGTTGTGCTCTCTGGATGATGGAGAAATCTTCCTCTCCTGCATACGAGAGGGGCTTTACCACTTGACAATTTTCTTTGAGGTCTTGCTTCAGCAATTGGTGTTAGGCTAAATTTTACAGCTATTTTGCTCTTACATACAGAATTCTATCTTTTATTACACTTACTGAGCTTATAGCCCTTGGATTGCTTTTGTAATCCACTTAATTCCTGACAATTCCTGTGAAGATATCGTGGCATACCTTACTTCACGTGGCAGTCTTACTTCAAAGATGCAGATAGTCTCAAGCTATCCATCCTGCTCTGGCTTTTTGATTTACATGTACTGTGTGAAGAAAGGTTCCCCCAGCCCGTACAGCCAAAACGGCAGCTCTGTTAAAAAGTTCCCATCGATCTCACCTTAGTCAGCACAGCTAGACCTAAGAGAGAGGATTTAGTTAAAGTGAAAGCCAAGATTTCTTAGAGGCTCTCTGCCAGTTCAGAGGGGATGAAGTTACAGAAGTGGGTTAACTTATTCATACTGTTTTTTCCAGAGTGTATGTTGCTGATTAAATTTTAAAGAGTTTGAAATAGCACAGGAGAATTGTACCTACATAAGGAATACTCGTTGAACTTAAACTAGAGACTTCTTGACACCCGACTTTAATTGACTCTGCTGTTTCTGAGTTGTTTTAATATTGTGGGATATCTGACTAGTAAACTTGACGCTTAATGCTGCAGATTATTTTTCTTTGAATTGGTGAGCATTTATTGATGTGTTCAATGGTATTTCAGAGCTTTGAATGTTGAGTTTGGAGAGGGCATACATGGGAACATAAATAAACAAATGTAGACTTTTATACTTCATTTTTTCTCTCCACTTCCAATGTAGTGGTTGGTACTTACCATGGTTCCCCGGACCAGACTCATCAAGTGGCGGGTAACCACCAGCAACCTCCCCAACAGAATACTGGCTTTCCACGCAACAGTCAGCCTTACTATAACAGTCGAGGAGTGTCTCGTGGTGGATCACGTGGGGCTCGTGGCTTAATGAATGGTTACAGGGGACCGGCGAATGGATTTAGAGGTAAACAGCTTCATTAAACTCTTGTCATTTGACTTTTACTTACTACTTTCTAGAAACACTGTGTTGGGATACCAAGGGTTAAACTCACCTACTGTTGTTTTTGTGCTGTAGTGGTATCTCTGTAAGGTATTTAAACTTGTAGTAAAATTTCCCTTTGCTTCAGCTAACAAGCAACTGAATTTTTAGGTGTTTGATGAGGCTTCCTACTAGGATGTAAGCGAAGAAGCATTTTTTCTGTTTTATCCAACAGAATTTCACAACCATCAAGTGAGGAATTCAGATGCCAATTGGTATTTCAAAAATGTTTTTTATTTCCAGTTATGGTAGAAGCAGAGTATTCTAAAGAGTTCCATGTTTCATCATATTGAGAGTAGTTTGGATAATGTAGAAATATAAGAACAAAAAAGTCCAAAAGTTACTACTCTGAGGGAATTACCAGGAGCAGAGGAATGATACTGTAGTTCTGGATAAATATGAGAACTTCCTTTGTTCCTGGAGGTGATATATGTGGCTGTCAATGTTATGAAGATGGGTATGTTAGAATGGGGGAGAGAGACTGTTTCCTTGTCAGGTATTAGGGAATTAGACTAATGGATATGGTACTGTGGGTTTTTTGCCCCATTCTCTTCCTCTTGTGGTTGGAGAGTAGAGGAGAAATGTGTATAATAAAAATAAAACTGATTGTAGTAGGGAATGCAGTGGTCACTTCTTGCCTGCTTAAAACTGATCTGGATTCCCAGTGTTAGACCCTTGGGACTGGAGCCATCTTTGGACATGGTTCCCAGCACTCAGGACAGCCTTGGCTCGGGAGCAACTTCTTGCTTGAGTTGGCTGTTGTGGCCTGGAATGTAACAGCTGTTACATCTAGATCCTGGTATTAGGATTAGTTCTGGATTGAATGTTATATAAATCAAACTTCAAATTACTAGAGAACTGCATTGAATTGCAATCTCCTCCTGGTTCTTACTAGGTCTTCATTCTGGTTTCTTGTAATAGTATTAGCACTGATGTTGCAAACATTTGCTTGATTTGCAGGTAAATGGTACTTACTAAAGGGGTATTTTTCCTTGAGTTTAGGTAAAATGCTCTTACTGCTTTTCTTTATATGGTAGCATAAAGTAATAGGCTATCATTTCCAAGTGAAAGACTTGTACCCTGTTCCTTAGGAGGATATGATGGCTACCGTCCTTCCTTTTCCAACACTCCAAACAGTGGTTACACGCAGCCCCAATTTAATGCTCCCCGGGATTATTCAAACTACCAGCGGGTAAGCTACTGTTATGTTGTGGCAGTCTAGAAGTAGAATAAAAAAGTACCTGCCAAGAAAAGCACTAAAATAAATCTATCAGTGAAAACTTTTCTGAGGACTTCTTTTCATTGCTAACGAAGACAAAATTTTCAGGTTCTAAACAGATGTTTATAAATAGCAGAATATTAAGTGGCTGGTTATAATTGGGAAACATGTCCTGTTTGGCTGATTGATCTCTAAAAGAATTAGTCTAGTAACTACAGCAAGGTTGAATTATAAAGATTATAAAGAACTGATTCTTAAATGTAATTATTTTCACAGCTTTGTCAGAAAGAAATTTAAAGAAGAACTTAAATCTGTTGAATTTAACTTCAAACTTTTTGGGGATTGCGTGCCTTCTGCAATGTTGATGTTACTCTGAAATTTGCCTAGAGTTTCTGAAGAAGTATGTTCAGTTTGCTGAAAGCTGAGACTGACTGGAAAATGTCTAACTCTGCATATCCCCAAACAAGTGTTTATAAGCAAATGAGGTGATAGATTTTGATCCTGCCATTAGAATGTCACTTCATTTGTTGATGGGTCCTTCAGCAAATTCATCTGTTGGACCTCTGTGTCGTTTGAAAAATTTGAACATTAAATATATCTATGTACATTTCTTATTTATATTGAACAACATATCCTGTAACTGAAGAGAGAATTAGTCACTGTATGTTTTATTATACCTGCTAGGTTCTAGTTAGGAGTAAGAATTTTTTTTCAAAGATTAAATTACACTGGTAAAATGCTATATGTTGAAGTTAAAGGTGTTTATCATCGCATATTGTTTTAAAAGCTTCTTATTTTATTGGCAATTAATAGCTTCCTGAAACATAACAAAATGCCCAGGTTTTGTAACTTTTTTTCATTTCTTTGCTTCAGGATGGATATCAACAGAATTTCAAACGTGGCTCTGGACAAAATGGACCTCGTGGAGCTCCTAGAGGTAATTCCTGAGTATCAAATAATTTATTTGGGCCGAATGGAAGCTTTTTGGTCCAACTTCTGGAGTTTGGCTTTAAAAAGCAACCTCACTCCTCATTCAGCAGGTCACAGTTGAAGAATAAACTTACTTTCCTCTGACCTCATGGTTTTGAACAGGGGTTGGACTTGGAGGACCTCTTGAGATCCCTTCTGACTTGAATTGTACTGTGATCCTTTGAACTTGTGATGGAAGTTCAGTTTGCCATTGAATGAGGATTCTCTGAAAAGAAGAAAACAACAATTGCTTTTGACACTTTAAATGTAGCAGAACTATTTAGTTGCCTTTTATTAATGAAAGCTGTTGGAAAGTGATTTTTTTTGTTTTTGTGAGGTTCATCATGACTTAAGATCTGCTTACTAGGTGCATTAGTAGCTTGCAGGCAAGACGTGCTTATAAGGCAGACATCAGGCTTGAGCTGGCGGTCAGCCTTCAAAATTATATGTTATTCTGCACTAAAAGATGTCTTACTGCATCTGTTCTGGAGGTCTCTCTTGATCTAAGGATACAAAACTTCCCTTCATGCTTGTCTGTTTCTTGATCCTATAGAGCTGTGGCTTTTAGCTTATGGAGATGTGTTGTCCTGTAGCTTCGTGTGAGCGCTTGCCCCATGTTCATCTGCAAAAACAAAATGAAACAAAAACCCCCGCATATATAATGAGGCTGTAGTTGAAATTGTAAATGTTATTTTCAGCACTACTTCCACAGTTGTTCTTTTAGTAGATTTTTGGCGATGAGGCTGTCCTCTGTCTTGATACAGCCATTTCGATGAAAATATTGAGTTACCACCAGAGTGTCTTGTCAGTGAGGACAGCTCGAGGCTGTACGTTGCACTGTCTGTGAAACCACAGTTCTGAGTGGTAGTTTGGTTTTGACTTCTGTCCTTGACTGTCCTGGTACTGAAAGACCTGTAGTGTGAAACTGGGGCCTGAAGTTCGACCTAGTATTAGGCTGTGGTGACACTGGCAGCATGTTTTAGGAAGCACAACTATAATGAAGACTAAAAGTCTTGAGGTTCGTTGTCAGGGATATTCAGGCAAACATGAGAGGGGTTTCCCAAGTGACCTACAAATCTCATATACTGAGAGTGTGAGCTACAGGCAGTCTCTTTCTTAAGGAAGAGAAGAATGGGAGTTAGTACCTGATTAGTTAGCTCACAGTACTTGTATTTAAAATATTGTAAACCAATTATTCATTACATTACTGCAAAACGTTTAATTTTAGCCTTGCATTCATATCTTCATGATTTTTTTTTTCCTTTTACATTTTTAATTGAAGTGATTACAGCTTTGTAGTTCGGGGGAAAAATACTGGCATAGAGCTGAAAACTAAGGACAGGTTATGTGCTGTTGAGTTTTGATTTGAAGGAGCTTTTAGAGCTTTATATAGTCTAGTTAATACACCTGAGAATTCTTACCCAGTTTAGACCGGAGCTTTTAGGAACTTTTTTAAAATAACCTGACTTAATGCATAATTCAAGTGCCTTTTTATATGTTTTCTAGGTCGCGGAGGGCCCCCAAGACCAAACAGAGGGATGCCTCAAATGAATGCTCAGCAAGTGAATTAAGCAAATTCACAGGATTACATTAAACGCCAAAAACACACTGGCCAGTGTACTATACATGTTACCAGAAGAGTTATCATCTATTTGTTCTCCCTTACAGGAAGTTTGTTGTAAAGGGACTATTTTCATTACCCATAATGACAGGACTACAGTTGCCAGCTTTATATTACCTGGATATGGAAAGGAACGAAACAACGTTTACTCTGCATGTTCTGTCCTAAGCATCATCTTGAGCCTTGCACATGAGATTCAGATTCCTCACCCTTGCTAAGAGTAAAGCAAAAAAGGCAATTTTCAGGGTGATCCAATCTCAATGGTTAACTGAAGTGGCAGGAAAAAGCAAAGACTCACTTCTAACATATAAAAGCGATGTAACAAATTTGGATAAAATCTGCAAATTCGTAAAGATTTACTGTGGTGGCAGTTGACAAAACTTAATGTTCCCATGAAAGGATGGAAAAGGTGAAGTGTGGCTTGATAGAGCAACTGCATTTCAGCTTTTTCTTATTAAATTGAAGCACTGAACAGTTTAAAGATGTGTAGTGATGCATATTTCCCTAAATAGACAAATAGGCTTATAGCCAATTTTTGACAAAGAAGCAGCACCCTTAGCTACAGCACTCCTCATGACCAGGTCCCTGTTAACTGTGGCTAAGGATTTAAGATCGCTTGCATAACTGCTAATGTAATTGTGTAATTTTTTTTAAAAAAAAAAAAGCAGAAAAAAAAAAGCTTTGATTTGGCACTTCAACAAAATTTTGCAACAAATGTGAGATATAACCTGAATGGCCACTGTATATTTGATGTGAAGTATTTAGAGATCTCTTTGAAACACTTTAAGTTTCTTTGATAGCAATGACTTTTGTAAGGATTGGTATTCTCTATCATTCCTTATGACTTGCACATTGTCTGTCACTAATACTTGACCTTGCTGTATTTTCACCTAAATAACTGATGCCGGTACTGATGGAAATCTCTTAATGGATAATCATAACACTTTTGGTCACATGTCCTTTTGTCTTTCCTGCAGCCTTGAAGGTTTTAAGAAATCTCAAATGCCCGCTGCTGCTGCCCTTTTAATTGCTATCTTTTGAAAAGCACCAGTATGTGTTTGAATTGATTTCCCCTTTTAAGGGAAATGACAGCCAGCAGTTACAGTTCTAATGGTATAAGCAAGACAAATAAAACATGTTTATAAAAATTGTATCCTGGAACACTGGTTTTCAACGACTGAAACAAATTTAATGTAACGGGGTGACGTTTCATAAGGTTGGTTGTTGTTGGTTTGTGGGTTTTTTTTTCCCCTGATAGATTCTCTTTTTCCCAAATAGATGCAAACCCTCCTCCTGTTTTTCTGATTTTATTCCAATAGCTGTGACTTCTTCTGGGAAACTTTTCTTTTAATGGACTTTCCTTTTCATCAAGGCAGCAATGTATAAAAGAAATGGCATAAGACTAGGAGCTGGAAAATACCAAGTCTTATTCAAGTTTTACTGCATACTTGTGGTATAATCTTTGAAAAATCACTTGTGCCTACCTTTTGCGCACATGCACTCTCTCTGCAGTGGGGAGAATATATTGATAGCTGCCTCCATAGAGGTGTTGGTAGTTCTGTTGTGTTCTATAGCACGTGCAAGAAGAAATGTGCTATATATGTTAAGTATTGCTCATCAAAGAATTCCTACCTGTGGAAAGGTGAAATTAAGGAACAGCTACGCGTTGTTTAACTGTTATATACAAAACTGAAGGTTGTTTTCACTTGGAGGGTCATTTCTACTTTGTATCACAACTGAACTTTCAGGACTTGTAGTCAGATATTTTGACTTCATTGTGAAATAATCTGAAACTCCGTATGAATAGGTGGTAATATATATCACTTCTCCGTGTTCTGCGTGAAGAGCAAAACTGAGAAATGTTTTTACTGAGAGAAGTGATAAGCTTGTGAAGAAGATACTACACACCAGACATCTTGAGACGATGCTGATGGCTAGAAGCAGCAGTTTTAGTCAAGGCTTAGAAACATTCCGTACCAGTATAACAATATCAACTGCAGTCCAGTGAGAAGTTGCTGTTCTGTCTTTTTTTTTAGGAAGCTATTACTGAGATAATAGTCCCAACTGTTTTTTAACTGGAAAAAAAAATAAAAAGACAAACCTTTTAATGTTGAACTGATGTAGGAAAACGGTGAATTTTTTTTAATTACATTTTTTGTTCATTGGCTTTCTAAGTGGTTGGTAGAACACAAGCTACTCAGCTTTTTTCATTGCACACCAAATGCTTCTTAAATAGCTAATTGTAATTTGACAGTAAACTTGCAGCATACTGAATTAAAGACCGCTGAATGGATCAGAACATTCCACTTCAGGTTTGGGGGTTGTTGGGGTTTTTTTAACTTAAATTTATTAATAAAACATTGGGTAGTTGAGAGGCCTCTTAATTGAGATACAACTTTGTAAGCCTTTTCATGTATGAAAATGGTCTTTAGATTAGCTGCTCTGCTGTATGCTGATAGAGGGAGATGTGTTATAACAATAACAACCCTCAAAAATACATAAGATGTGTTTAATCTGGGAATTTGCACTGACTCTTGATCTCAATACATCTGTCTAATAAACAGTATACTGGAAAATTGGCTTGAGTCCCAGTATGGCACATAGATCCACTAACTGGTTTTTCTGGCCTGTCCGGGGGAGCTTTTAAGCTCTAGATCTGAGTTATGTCCAGATCACAAGTGCTGCTAGATATGTCTTTTGAAAAAGGTTGTATTTTGAACAAAGGCAGTTGTAAGAGGTGATTGCGTTGAGGGGAAACAGCGGTAGTCCAGGCTGGTTCTGTCTTGGAGCCCTTTTGGGATGCCAGGGGGTGAGCTGCATTTGTTCTGGTTAGGTGCTGCTTTAGGATTTGCTTGGGCCTGATGCCTGTGGTTGGAAGCTGCGAGTGAGCCTAACAAAGTGCTACTTCTGAGCCTGTACGTAGACACATCAGCTGCACTCTTTGGTGGTTTTACTCGATCTGTTAATGAGTCTTTTGGGAGCATAGCAGACTAGTTATGACTGCTGCCTTGCATATGCAGCTACTATGAGGAGATAGAGATTTTTATTTTGGTAGGGGCTTCATTATCTAATATTGCTAGGCTGCAATAAGATACACATATGTGTTTGAGAACAAACTTCTAGCTTCAGCATCCTGCTTCCATCAGCTGTAATACAAGGATTCTTGAGTAATTTACAAAATCACTCAAATTTCCAGATGTTTCTACCTAATGTTACTGTGTCTGGGAAATTTGGATCCTTCCTAGACATCCTACAACTTAAGTACTTTAACTCTGAAATCATGAGCTATTGTCTCATACTTAAGGTCAATGTTGTCCTTCGTTTCACTTCGATGTTCTTCCTGTATACAGGCTGTCTTTTTAAGAACAGTTCAATACAACTTGCAGATACTGCTGTGGAGGGAATTCTAGACTTCACTCAACCCCTGTTTTCTTTCCAAGATACTGTCTTTTGTGTATAGCAATCTCTAACACATAACATCATTCAGAGTAGTTGGAAGAGTAATGCTGACTTCTCATTAACAACCTCTTAATGTGTTCTGCTGGGACTTCGTAACTCTGAGAACTTTGTGACCTTAAAAATGTGGCTTCTCAAAATGTCCTGATGACTTTTATTTGTTAGGCAGGCAGATTCTTTGATCGAGGTGCAGGTTACCTTGATACGTGTCTTCGGAGAATGGACTGAGCTTCCTCCTTTCCCCCACTGACATTTGAGTAGCTACTTTGGAGAGAGAAAAGTTACTGAGAAGATAAATGATACTGAAAAAAAGCTGCTAAACTTCATATGATTAAAAGCAAACAGGACAAAATCTTTGTGGTCCAGCAGAATTAAGAGTCAAAACTGGTCAGAAAACTCTTGACCCTCCTGTTCTTTTTTTTTTTAAGTTCTGGCGTTGCTGAAGCCAAGTAGTTGACTTCAACCTCTTTTTTGCAAGAACTGTTCATTGTAAATGCGCATCTGAGATAGAAGTGGCTGGGCTTAGCGGACAAAATTGTGCTGTATTCTTCAGTTTTCTCCCATCCCAAGTCTCCTGTAGGATGCAAAGGGGCATGAGAACACTGCTCATTAACCAGCCCCATTAATGAGGCTGCCGGTCACCTCTGGAAAAATAAAGATCATCCCTCTTGCTCATGCAAAACTGTTCTTGATGAAAGTGTATGCAAAGTAGCAAAAGAGATACATGAAGATACAAATTTATAGCTGGAATTAGCCTATGTTTTAGTCTTTCAAATCTGTGTGCCTGTTCTTACAGTACCCCATCTGCATTGAATAGGGATAGGACTTGGGGTTTTAATTGCTTGAGCTGGCACTGAGTGAGTTCTACAGATGGGGTGGGTAGGTGTTCTTCACCACTGATGGACTGAGAAAAATCAGTGCCTCATCTGAAGAGCAAGCAGGAAATGATCCCAAACAAAATTTTCCTTTTGAACTTACAAGATTATTTACTTAGTTAAATCTGGGCTTAAATATGGTTGTTGTCTGGAAATGTACTGGAAACTCAAACATTGCAAAATTGTGTCATTTCCTTCTAATTCTGGTTTTCTCTAAATTAGAAAAGATTGTTAAAATGTCTTTGTTCCATCACATCAGCATCTGAGCATTTGGTCTCATACTGATCTTGGCTGTCGTAGAATCAGTGGCAGAACCTAACATGAGCTTTGGGGAAATGCCCTTATTTTACATCAGATTAGCATATCTGATAGTCATGAAGAAGGCTAATTGCTTAAATTATAATGTGTTTCTGTTTGGCTGATTTGTTTTTCTGGTGAGAGGGAGATGGGGAAGGTCCTTCAAACTTCCCAGTTTGCAAATACTGCTTGCTTTTACAGCCAGATGTTTCTCATCCCAGCCGGTACATTTTCCAAGAGGAAAGGTTCCATGCTTTTGAGAACCACTGCACCTGGCTGCTTAAGATGTGATATTGCATTGAAATCATCTAATCTTGAAAGGAAAGAAGACATCTACACTGTAGTAGACTGTTAAAGAAACTTAAGTGTCTCTTCCTCTGTGTGAAAGCAACCCCCTGACCCTCATACACTTCTAGGAAGACTTAAGCATCTTGGGTTTCTGCCTCTCTTCCGAAAGGGTTTCAAAAACTGGGCGTTGTTTAATTTTTGTTGTGGTATGGCAGTTTCTGATGCGAAACTCATTTTCTGAAGGGTTTATTGAAGGGAAGAGGTGCTATTCTATTAACCACTTAGGTTTTTTGAATATAATGCAATTGAAATTATTTGTGGCTCTGTAGATCTAGCCTTAATGGAGGGAAGGAAATCCGTTTTCTGAAATCCACATCCTAAAGCCAGTTTGAGCAGTGCTTAAGAGAACTTCAGCCTAACTTGACATCTTGTCCTGTATTAAATATATCTGTGTTAGCTCTTGCTGCAGTTATTAACCCATTAATTTTAAAAGCTAGGTTCTGTTCCCCCTCTCCCCCCCCCCCCCCCCCCCCACACACACACATTTTCTGATGTTCATCAAATAATCAGATGGGTGCAACTAGCTCAGTTCCAACTATGGTGGCCAATTTCTCCTTTTCTATAAAATGTGCTCAAATACTCAGTAGTGGATCAGGAGTACACCTGAAATTTTGGTATCAAGATACATTTTTAGTAATTATCCACTAGACTTTCATTAAATGAAAATGTATTTCCTTTCTTGAAGCTATGCGATTTTAGAATAAATTTTAGTAATGCTTCTACCATATAAAATAAGTCTTCAGAATTACCTTTTAGTTAATTGTCAGATTTAAATTTTCTGATGGCCTTAAACATACCTGTATCTATGTCTTTGCAGTCCTTTAACTCAACGTTTAAAACAAATTGGTCCATGGCTTATGTAAACACTTGAAAAATAAATCTATTTAAATGTTTTATGTCCTTCCCTTTTAAGCAAGTATTTCATACCTATACCATAAGGAATTGTCTTCCTACACTTCTGTTGCATTGGTGGTTTTGTCTCAGTAAATGGGTTTACCTGGGTTCACCTCAAAAAACTGTTCTACAGCCTTTATGATTATTAATTCCATAGTTTTATCATATTTTTGTTATATTTTAAAACTTTAAAATATTTTATCCCAAAATACATCCAGTGGTATTAAACTCGTTTTTCCTATGATGTTACCTGGTTTTAAATACTTCATTGTTCAAATGTTTAAGTTCAAAAATTTTTTTTTTGGCAGTATTAAAAGCTAAGAATAAATATATCTATGCAAATAGCTTGGCTCAACTTTGGTATTGAAAGGTTGATGTTACGGATTTTAGGTTATTAGGAATAGTTTTGCTGTCCAGTTTGAGAATAAATTTAGTGTTTCTGAAAGCTTACTAGAATGTAGAATATGAACCAAGTCAGATGGAGAAATCGTTTTCCTGTTGCAGCTCCACAGTTGTGCGGCTTGGGGTTTTGTATAGAAAACTTTCAAACAGCTGTGGTTTTATTAAACGGGGGAGCTTAAATGTTATAAGCTACCTACTTTTATTGAGAAACAAGGTTACTAACATTTCTTGGTCTTTCATAATTTAGTATCGGATGATAATGTATCCTAAAGATTTGTTATTTTTCTGTATATGTGCTCTGTTTGCATTCTGCAGTCTTGTTTCCATGGGAATGCTGTGTATCCGAATGCCCGTTTTTATTTTTTCCCCCCTCAGCAGTACCACAGGACCCCTTAGGGACACAGAGCCTATCGCTAATGTAGAGCCGCGGCCTGTGGAAATGGAGCGGCTTTATACAATCATTAGAGACCCGGCGTTTACGGGGCTGAGTTTTGCAAGCAAGAGTTACTTAGAACGAAGGATTTCAAAAAATAAAATCGGTGTTGCCATTGCGATTGAAGTTTGGTTTATCCCCTTTTTACACAAAAGTCACCCAGCGGAAGCAGCGCGGCACGGCTGTGGAAGTTCCTAGCTCCTGTCACCAACTGGGCCTTCTCTGCGTGGGCTTTGGGAGAGGGGGTTAGCACCGGGAAATAACTTGCTTTGGTCTGGGTGAGATGTAGCTGAGGAAATGGAGGTAGTTTAAAAAGTAGCTTCCGCACTGCCCGTCTCTTTTTTTCCCTGAGGGGACCCCTTGGTATTTCAGCAATTACTTTACATTCATTTGTTCTGACAGTAATGGCTTTCAGGTCGGTCAGGCTCCCCCCGCCTTCCCCCCCAACGGGCGCAGGTCCCGGCCCGCCCGGGGCCCCCGAGGCGCGGGGG
>NW_009259429.1:287307-306702 GCF_000687185.1 Egretta garzetta | reverse complement strand
GAAGAAGCCCCCCGGTACCGGCTTTTCCCCCCGCGAAGCAAGCGGTAAAAGGCGGCCGGAGTAAGGCAGCGCAATGGCGTGCCTCGGCGTGCGGCCTTGCCGGGCGCTCACCGCCGGGCAGGCGCTGAGGGGCTGCTGGAAACGGTTTAGGAGACTTTGTCCTTCCACGTCTCCGGTTCGAGACGCTCGTGAATGTTAAATAAAGCGCGTGCAGGCAAATCGCAGTGTTTTTTTAAACTGGGGCAGAATATATTTAATTTCCTGGCAAGCAGAAGCTTCTTTCCTGTCTCAGTTCTGCTGTAAGGTTTTGCACTCGAGCCATGGTTTGCGTACTGAGTCATCTCGCCAATATTACCTCACCAGAACTTGGACTGGACCTACCCGGTAAAGGCCTATGGAAGAAATTAACCACTAAACTTACTTCTTTTCGTGAGAATCGAGACTTGCGTCTTCTGAGTGGAAAGGGAAAGAACAGCACGGCAAAACCATACTGATTTAGGATAAGTCAGTTTGTCTAGCTCCAGCTCCCGGGGAAGTCAAATAAACTAGTTATAAAAAAAACTTGGAAAATAATGAGTTAATCAGGCAGCAGTACAAGAAAGTTCTTGATTTACCACTAAAGTGGACAGGTGACTTCTGGTGGGGCATGTTCTGAGTCTGGTCGTGTTCAGTATTTTCGCTGCTGAGTTGGATTCCAGAGCAGCAAGTGTGCTTACTGAATGTGCAGGCTACATAGCGGTGAGGTGGGTTGCCAAACCCACTAGAGGATTAAAATTCACAATGAGATCTTGTTGAATGGTAGGAGAAGTCTGAAATATGTTGTGTGAAAGCTATACTAAGGGACAAATACTAGGAACAGTATTTAGCCTGGAATAATCACCTTCTGTTTGTGCAGTTGTTAGCAGTTCTGCTAAAGAAGAGTGCAAAGGAAACGGTAGGTATAATTCAGCATCTTCAATGTCATGCAGCCCTGGGGAAGGCACAGACGTGCAGGTCTGTATAAAAAGGAATGTAACCTTCACAAAATGCCAAGGGATCTTTCTGTTTTGCACAGGGCTGGTTTGTAGAAAACAGCTGTAAAATCAACTATAGAAAAATATTTTGCTCTTCCACGTTAGCTTGTGAGTACAGTTGTTCATGAATTTCTGTTTTGCACAGGGCTGGTTTGTAGAAAACATAGCTGTAAAATCAAGTATAGAAAAATATTTTGCTCTTCCGCGTTAGCTTGTGAGTACAGTTGTTCATGAACGTTTCTGTGTTTTGGCAGGTGGTTATACTTCATCACATGTTGTCTAAAGCAACTGTAAAGGCCAGACCCTCTGTCCTATGGTGTTACAAAAAGGAGCTGGGCTTTAGTAGGTGAGATACCTCTTGCGTCTTGTGCTGCGGTCACTGCTCTGTGTGAAGCAAAAGCTCTGTGAGCGGTCTGCTGAGCATAGGTAGCATGATTTGGTTGTAAGGAGAAACAAGGTTAGTCCTTGCAGGAGCTGCAGGAAGTTTGGTCTTCCAGAACTAAAATTTGGCTTCTGTAATGCAGTTGACATCATCACTAGGTACTTCTGATTTCTTTTTGTAGCTCTAACACTAACTCTGTTGTCCTGGACCAATCTCTCTCTCAAAAGGCCAAAACTTTAATTCCTCAGCTTTTTAGCCTCAGTAATATTTAGGATCAAATGTGGATTAAGCATTAGAATGCCTTCATTTTGAAAAAGTGTTTAAAATGTTAATTCTTAGATTTGTGTGTGTAACTTACAGTCTGCACACAAAGTCAGGAAGGGATACCTGAAACCGCATGATTCCAACCAAGTGGTTTCTTGCAATAACAGCTGGTTCTGTGTGATATCCACCGCTTTGGGCTGAAGGCGCATGGAAACATATCATGAAAGCAGCAAGTGTGATCCAAGATCTTTTTTCATGGAGGCTGTGCTCTGACTTCCAGTTAGACTTGAACGTAGGCCTGAATGCACTTTTCTCAAATCTTTGCCCAAGAAAACTTCTGTATAATTTTGTTCTCCAGCCATCGGAAGAAAAGGATGAGACAACTACAGAAGAAGATTAAAAGTGGAACTTTAAACATAAAGGATGATGATCCTTTTGAGTTATTTATAGCAGCCACAAACATTCGCTACTGCTATTACAATGAAACTCACAAAATTCTTGGTAACACTTTCGGCATGTGTGTGCTTCAGGTAAGGAGTTAAACTTTTGACTTTAAAGGGACATTGCACTAGCATCAATTGCTTTTGGTTTAAATGCTGCAGAAACAGTATCTGGTGCTTCTGTTATTTCAATTATGATGGCCTGATGTATCTTTTAGAAGTTTTGTGAGGGTGAGATAGCCTTGCTGGTAGAATTCTACTGGGACGTTGCTTAATGCAAATGTTAAGCGTGAATTAAACTTGGAGAAATAATGTTTTCACATTTCCTGTTCCTTTTAGTAGGTGCTAGTTGTGCTGGTGAACTCTAGGCAACTTTGAAGTTTTATTTATTTCCTAGGATTTTGAAGCCTTGACTCCAAACCTGCTGGCTAGAACTGTTGAAACAGTAGAAGGGGGTGGAATTGTGGTGATTCTCCTGAGAACTATGAACTCATTGAAGCAGCTCTATACAATGACCATGGTACGTTCAACATAGTTTGGTTATTTCATATAAGCAGGTACATCGTAGTGATGCTAAGTTTTGCTTTTGTTATGGGGTATGGTCTTCCTTCCATCATCTTTCCTGCTCCTTCATTCATCTGTGGTTGAATCTCTTACGCTTAGGCAGTTCTCCCAACCTCTGTGTCTTGAAATGCTGCTAGGTTACAAGGAAGAAACACCTATCATTCACAAATGTAACTGTGTTCTTTTGTTTCACAATAGTTTTGGATAATGTTTGTGCTCTCTGCCCATGTAACAAAAAGTTAAGTAAAAAATAGGCCTTTTGGGTGTTTTGTGACCTGTTGCTAGGTGAGATCAGCTTCACAACTACTATATATTTCTAGATACAAACTGTTCACACTGTGTATACTTACACCTAGAGCAGGAACTGTTTTCATTAGTAATAATGCCAGTAGGTGAATTAAAGTGGTAGACTACTTTTTCTTAGCATCCCTGAGGTGTTTGAATTGTTCTGTACCTGGCAGTGTTGACCCTTAGGTCAGGCAAGAATAAATAAGACCATTGTGAAAAGTATTGATGGGAAAAGTACATTTTTAACAAGTATTTGGAAAATGTGGATGTTCCGCAACAAACAGAAAATCAGAATCCTGTCTGGGATGTGGTGTTGATGGAAAGGGAGACTGTAATATACGAGAGTGGAAAAGGAGTTGGATTGTCCCATGAGTAACAATCTTGTAAATGTCACTGTTACCACTGTTCCTTCTCCAGATTGACTTTTCTTTTTGTTTCAGGATGTACACTCTCGATATAGAACAGAGGCACACCAGGATGTGGTAGGGCGGTTTAACGAGAGGTAAGTTATTAAGAGAGTAAAGGATCCAGGCTGTATGGAAAGCATCTGGAACAACATTGTGTATTCATATTAGGAAAGCGTCTATAGGTTTGCATTGGAGTAGGTCTTCCTGGCTGCTTCAGTGAAGTTTTCATGTACTATTCTGGATATGAATACAGTTTGTTGTTGGAGGAATGGTACACAAAATTTTGGCATATGTTACAAGGGATGGATGGAAATAGGCCAACATTTGTAAACTTTTCTGAGGTCCTTCCTTGAAACGCTCTGTAGAACCATGCGCTCCAGATGCACTGAAGTTCAGATTCGTACTGCATTACTGTAAAATATAAAACTGCTTAGTGTGGAGTATTCTCTGTGGTTTTAGATGTGTCTCATAAAGCTGTTTTCTCAACTTTTGTTGTATAAAATAAGCAGCTCTTACTGAGTGAGCGAGCCCTAGCTCTAGCTGTAGGAAAATTGCAGAAATCGTTCTTTAGCATGCAGGTGGTTATGTGATGTCAGAAATTAGAAGGAGGAATAAGCCAGCACTGACTGCAGCCTTCGGGGGTCAGCACTTGTCACAGTTGCTGTGGATTCACATCTTACACTTCTGTACAGCTACTTCCCGCTTAAATGCTCTCTTGGTAGATCATCTTTAGTTAGTGTTTTGCTTTGGAGACATCCTGGTAAGTGGATACCTGTTTTGTGTAGATGATCCTGATTTTATGGTAAGAGGCATACTGCCAGTTGTGTGAACGCATCGTAGCTCAGCTGTAAGTAGCTGTAGCTGTAAATACTACAGCTGGGTTTGGAAGAAAGTTTAAATTAACTACCAAAATGCAGTTGTGTTGCTAGTGTTTTTACTGAGTTGCCTTTTCTTGACTGCTCAGGTTCATTCTGTCTCTGGCCTCATGCAAGAATTGCATCGTGATTGATGATCAGCTGAATATCTTGCCCATCTCCAGTCACGTTGCAAACATCACACCTGTTCCACCGCAGTCGCAGGTCAGTAAGCAACATCAACCGCTTTCCCTTGGGAGAAATTGGTCTGAGTTGACCATGATGTGTTAAAGATTTAAAGAAGAGGAAGCTTTCCTTTCACCCTGGTTTATATCAAATAATGGTCTTGCAGAGAGGAAGTAGAATGTTCTGCAAAAATTGTACCTGGTATGAGTGAAGCATGGGAAGTTGTCTCTTCTTTCCTCCTTGGTTTTTTTTCTGTCAATTTTTTTTCTTGTTCTTCCTGTTATTTGTTGATTTTGCTGTACTGCTATTTAGCCTAGCGAGGTGGAGCTTAATTGCTGTGGTTGCTGTTTCAGAAGTGCATAGAGAGATTTGAAGCTGATGGACAAGACAAATAAAAAGACCTTTCAACAGGTGGAGGGTGGGAAAACACTTTGGAAATACAAGCTCAGGAGACACCTGATACCTAGGAGCTGTGGCAGTTGTTTCCATTTTTGAGTTACACATGCCACATCTCGGGATCATTTACTGAATCTAAGCCAGACATATAGCTTGCACTGTTAGAAATGTATCCTTTTATCACTTTCAGTTGTAGTCTAAAGTAAAATGGAACCAGTTTTAAATAGAAATCTTTAAGCGTTTGAACTGTTTTGTGTGGCCTAAGAAACACCAACATGGGTTCTGTCAGAGATGGTAAAAACATTTTGACAGAGCACTGATTTTAAAAAACAAAACAAAACCCCCTTTAGCAGCACAAATACTTACCTGTTGGATGGATGGACTGATGCCTTTGGAATTTCAAGTGACAGCAAGGAAAATGAGAATTCATTCCCATTTAAAACTGATTACTTTTGTGTCCAAGTTTATAGTTTGGCTTTGAAAATCTTGGTACTGGTTTGAAAACTGACCTGGTGCTGCTGCAGTAGTTTTTCCACCTGCTTGGCAATAGGTACACCTCGTGTGACAGGTGTAACAAAGATCATAACATTTTGGTACAGCCCAAAGACTGAAAAATGAATTGAATTCTTCAGAAAATTTGTCCATGGTCCCTGCTTCCTAGCAATGTCATTCTCCAGTTACCACATACTGAAAAATCCTTTCCTTTCTTCCTCCAATCTTGGGGAAGCCAGGATAACCCACCTCTTGCGTAACCATTCTCCTGAAGATGCATTAAAGTTGACATGTTAAGTATCTGTCTGTCCATTTAAATTCTTCTGTTTCCAGGGAGTATATTCAACTTGTAGTAACGTTTTCTTTCAGGTATCTTTCTCTGCCTGGTAAAATACATCAGAAGACATCACAAAGGTATAATTCTGCCAAAGTGTCCTTTACTAATCCTGTTATGGTAAATCCCATGCTTATAGGAAGATAGCCTCCGGCCGCAGGACTTGGAGCTGAAAGAACTGAAGGAGAGCTTGCAGGATACACAGCCTGTAGGAGTTCTGGTGGATGGCTGTAAAACCCTGGATCAGGTTGGTGTGGTGTTTAAATTCCAGATTTTCTGTGTTTGACAGGTCATCATGTGTGGTCTCATCTTGCATGTAATCAAATCTGAGTGTGAACAGTGATGGGTGTGGTCCTAGAGAATTTCCTTGAAAAACTGATTGGACATGGTAGCTCAGCGACAGCATCAGTAATTTTCTTCATGAAGTTGAGAGTAAGTGGAATGACTAGAATGGAGACAGGAAGCTGATCTGGAAAAGTCCACATTTAAAAAGATGATGAGCTCTCAGGGTTTGAAATAAGCAGGAAACTTAATCTGAAGGTTCTGTTCAGTTTAGTTCTGAATAGAAGTTGAAAATCCATATCATGTTTTAATACGTCCCTGTTCCTGCCTCCCTTACACTTTTTCACTCCAATTTGAGAGGGCCCTATTGCAATTGTCTGTCCTGTTATGGATTATCCACTGAGAAGCTGCAGTTCAGCCTGGTGGCTCCCTGAGCTGTGCACTGCTTAAGCCCTTTTGTAGTAGGTCTTCTCACTGCCCAGATATATTTGTCTTCCTCCTCTGAGAGCAGTGTGTCTTTTCCCATCTTGCTGAACATTCTCTGTGGTCAGTGGCATGGAGGTAGTAACTGAGAATTGCTGTACTGATTGTTGATCTGTGTTTTGACCTGAATAATATCAAGAACTCAGTGGGTCAAGATTACTGCTTCTTGGACATTATTTGTCTGGGTTTTAATGTTCGGCTTTCCCATCTTGTCTTTCTCCTCCTTCCTGTTCTAGGGAAGAAGATGTGTACTAGTGGTAAGTGTAAGTAATGCCGAAAGCAATTTAAACACAGCTCATTTTTGTTTTCTATTTTT
Source organism: Egretta garzetta (assembly GCF_000687185.1). Classification (NCBI taxonomy): domain Eukaryota; kingdom Metazoa; phylum Chordata; class Aves; order Pelecaniformes; family Ardeidae; genus Egretta; species Egretta garzetta. The sequence goes on along the minus strand of NW_009259429.1, from coordinate 300,001 downwards.
TTCTAATCATCAGGCAAAAGCAGTTCTAAAATTTATTGAAGCCATTTCTGAGAAGACTCTGCGGAGCACTGTGGCATTAACAGCAGCCAGGGGACGTGGTAAATCTGCTGCTTTGGGACTGGCTATTGCTGGAGCAGTAGCTTTTGGGTGAGTGCAATCTCTCAGGCTTTATTTGCATCCATAAGTTTGAGAGAAAAAAAAAAAAAAGATGACAGGATCTGAATATATTTGTAATTTCCAGTCCTGCATCTTTCCTTCTTATTCTTCTTATGTCTTTTGATTGCTGCATACACCAGTGTTAATTTTTTTCTATTTAATAGCAATAAAAACCTCAGTCTTTAAAAATCAAAATAATCACGCATAAATTGAGATAAGTGTCTAAAGGAATATGCTGTGTTTTGGTAATTAGGTAAAATCAACCCGTCATGTAAAAAAAAATTCTGCTTAGTATGTATATGTAAAATTTGTTAGAAAAAGACTCTTGTTTTATTTTTCTGTGCAGTTACTCCAATATCTTTGTCACATCTCCGAGCCCCGATAACCTTCACACTCTCTTTGAGTTCATATTTAAAGGCTTTGATGCACTGCAGTATCAGGTAAGGAGAGCAGACTATTTTACAATACTTTCACAGTGTTCCTGTTTAGGAGGGGGTTTGCATCTCATCTGTGATTTTTGTTACATATATTAACTACCACCCTTTTTAGTAATGTTCTGTAAAAATGAATCATAGTACAGTTATGCTTCCTTCTCTATTTTTAAGTTGGGTAAATCAGTTTCTTTGTGAAATAGTTTTTAACATAATTAATTAATTTCTCAGTTCTCAGGCCTCTGAAGCTTTTGTTATAAGAGTTTTCAACTAGAATCTGAAATAACAGTGTACTCTCAGTGAGCTTATTTTGATGGTAACGGTAAATGATATTTTTCTTAGATCTTGGCTTGTTCATACTGTTTAACAGTGTTTTCTTTCAGGAACATCTGGACTATGAGATTGTTCAGTCTTTAAATCCAGAGTTTAACAAGGCTGTTGTCAGAGTGAATGTGTTCAAGGAGCACAGACAGACCATTCAGGTAACTGGCCTCTTTCGCACTTTTGCCTTTCTACTTTTTGTTCCTAACTGTTGGCTTTACAGTAGTTGTTTTGATTTTAAGCATGTTCTTTCTATGTGATTTGTAACTGTCCTGGCTGATTTTGCTTTAAGGCAGACCTTTTTTTCTGGTGAGTGACTTTCACAAAGTCACTTTCTGTGAATAACTTGTAGATTACACAGCTCCCGTGGTAATTGCTTGTGGGTTTCTTTTTCAAACAAAAGCGAAGGAAGGTGAAAGAAACAGAAAGGAAGAGCATATGTTTCTAGTCATTAGATCTCCTTTATTTTCATGCTCTCTGCAGATCCATTTCTGTGGAAATGTGCAAAACAAGATGTGTGACCAAGCCCTTGTTATGAACCCTCTCCCAGCTGAACTCTCTCCTGACTTTGTTTTCATGTCTCAGTCTCTGGCTTGATGGTCCTGGAGAACAGGCACAACAGCTTTACAGGGCTCCAGCTTTGCCAGCTCTGACGTTTCCCTACTTCCCAGACAAGGGTGTAGTTGACAATGACAGTGTCCTCTCATTCCTTGCAGTACATACACCCTGCTGATTCTGTGAAACTGGGTCAAGCTGAACTTGTTGTGATTGATGAAGCTGCCGCCATTCCTCTGCCCCTGGTGAAAAACCTGCTAGGCCCTTACCTTGTTTTCATGGCTTCTACAATCAATGGGTAAGGCTTGAGCAGCAACTGTCTACCTGAGAAAGCAGTTGTGCACATGCCAGCAGACTATTTCTTACCTACGGTACTTTTTTTATTACATACTATTACATCAGTCATGCCAATTCTTGATCTGTCATGGAACTGCTCCTTAAAAGAACCAAGAGTCAGTACTTGAACTTGCTGCTTTCTTTTGGTTCCACTGTGGATTTATTAAGTGTTTGACTTGCACCTTCTCTGTTCTGCTACAAGGAGCAAATACATAAACAGGATTCTGCAGCCTGCTAGGAGGGAGGGAAGAATGGCATCTTCCTTCCAATATGGTGAGACTAAGAAAGTGACAGTGTAGGCTGCCCTGTCCTACATGCGCAAGAACATCAAAAGGCAGCAATTCTCGCAGGTGGTTGTGGTCCTCACAGGCCTCTGAACAGCACATAGCTCTGGATGGCAGCCTGGCTCAGGACTGGAGCTTCCCCATGGCTCAGGGTAGCTGTTCAGTTATTTGCTTCAGACTTTTGTTTTCTGTTTTTCAGGTATGAGGGTACTGGTCGATCACTATCTCTGAAGCTCATTCAGCAGCTCCGTCAACAGAGTGCACAAACCCAAATCACCATGACAGCAGAGAACAAATCTACAGCTACAGCTAAACTCACCTCAGGTACTCCATTGTATTCTGGACTGAAGTGTATAACTGTGATCATAGAATCATAGAATGCTTTGGGTTGGAAGGGACCTTTAGAGGCTATGTAGTCCAGTGATCTCTGGTGCTGCTGACTGGCAAGCCCTGTGGGTATCCCATGTGTCCGTGTACTTTGCAGCTGTAGGAAGGTAGTGGTATGGGAAAATGAAGGAACTCTCCTCTGCTTTTTCCTCATCATTTTCAGATGCAAAGGCTTTTAAGAAATGAAAGCTATGAGAATAGTGTCTTTGTGATCCTCTGGGAGCCCTTCAGAGGACACTGATCCTATTGGATTCTTTGCTAGCTGTAACTTCAACCCTAGATGTTCTTCTCTGAAATCTTTTTGCAGCTCGTACATTGCATGAAGTTTCCCTCCATGAGTCAATCAGATACGCCCCTGGTGATGCAGTTGAAAAGTGGCTAAATGATCTGCTGTGTTTGGACTGTCTCAACATCACCAGAATTATCTCTGGCTGCCCGCTGCCTGAGACTTGTGACCTGTATCCTTACTCAAATGTTGTGCTCTGATCAAAATATGTTGCTTTCAGGTGAAGGAGGCTTTTTCAAGCTGATTAATAGGGGGTTCTCCAACTAATGTGATAACCTCAGCACATCATCTTTTGGCAAAAGTCTATTAAGACCGCACTTCTGGAGTTAAGCTCTTACCACTGCTGGTGTGTGTTGCCAGGACATTACCAAACTCCAGTTTTACTGCAGAGACAATCCTAAGGAAGGGTTGAATGAAGGGAAGTCCTTGGAGTTAAAAAAGGTTTAGCTTTATGCATGAAGGGTGTGAAAGCTATGAACACTGCCCAAAATCATTCATTCTTGTAGACAGAGCTGTAAAGTCTAAGAGCACAAGCCAGCATGTAGCCCAAGGCTGTATTGAAAATAGTACTCCTAAACCAACAAGGCGATTTTCCTTGTTTCCAAGGAGATTGTTTCCTTAACCCCTGTGTTTAGATACTACGTAAATAGAGACACGCTTTTTTGTTACCACAGAGCATCAGAAGTTTTTCTGCAGAGACTGATGGCCCTGTATGTGGCTTCACACTACAAGGTAAAGCTTGTGGTACTTCTGTCAAAATAGGAATTTTGTGGAGGGAGCAGTGCTTGTTATGACAGTTTAATTGAATTGGCCTAATTGAGGTTTCTGAACAGCTTCAGTTGCTTCTTGTTGTGTACAGATCCGCATTCTCCTTTCTGTGAGAAGATCTCTGCCTTAGTCTTGGCTGAATATACTGGATTTAGGGATACCTGGAATATTTTTGTCTTGAGAAATTCTGGAGACTAAATTCTGGATGAGCCTGCAAGGTTTTCAGAATAGCATCAGTGATGAACCTCTTTTCCAGTTCTCTTTACCTTATTCTAGTAGCCTCAAGTTAACCAAAAGGGTAATAATTCATCTCCAGGTTTCAAGACTAAGTGTGACTAGTAAATGTGAGTGAAGTCTGTAAGTACTGAAGTACTGAGTACTAAAAATCTGACACTTAAAAAAAAATATTTGAAATTTGGTGGGTTAAGAGATAAGTAGCAATATAACAATATAACAATAGAAAGTTCGGTTCTATACATGTTAAGAGTAAGAGGTTTCACTTGAGAAAAGCAGATACTGTCTGGTAGTTTAACAGCCATGAACTGGCCTGTGATCTTCTTTATCCATCAGTATTGTACTAGTTCCAAGTTTCCTAATAGTCCTAAGTTTAGAAAATGGAGGATTTTTTAGAAGTCAGCTACTAACATTACGCTGGACTTCGAAGCCTTTCTCATGGAATAGTTCTTCAACTTTCTGATATGTCTTTACCCTCCAGAACTCGCCCAATGACCTCCAGATGCTGTCTGATGCACCTGCCCATCATCTTTTTTGCCTTTTGCCACCTGTTCCACCTACCCAGAATTCATTACCAGAAGTGCTTGCTGTTGTTCAGGTAAGAGAGCAGCATGTATCTGCCAAGTGAACTGTTCAATAATGCAGCAGTACACTGCTGTGAGGCAGTATACTATCAGTGTGCTATGACAGCAGTGTACTATCTAGGAGTAGGTGGTGGCTTAGGGCTGTGGTTTTGTGTGTGTTACAACAATGTATTAAGGCTGTTTTTTCTCCTCCATGTTCTTTCGTTAACACTAATTGCTGTATAAGTACACTGTGATGCTGATCCTTTCACATAGACCTCCCAGTCTCCACCATGTGTTTGTGCTGAGGAGCCTTCTGAGGAGCTGAACTACTGCTTCAAGAGATGACTTTGTCCTCCCTTTTCAACCTCCTGCAAGGAGAGTTGGTTCACTGGTTCATTCTGCTTATCCCATGTTTCTAGCACTCCTTTTATTTGCAGTAGAACTACAAAAATACAAAGTCTTCAGAGTATATGCTTAGAGATGTATAACTATTTCAGCCCTTGACTGTTGGGTGTCTGACTATATGCTTCCTTCCTTCCATAAGAACACAGATTCTTAATTATCTGTGTTTGATGCAGCTAGTTAAATATACTGTTTCTTAAAAGAAAAAGGGCAATTTACGTGAAAAATATGTGATGTTTAAAAAGAAATGTTGGTGGGACAAGCTTTTATGTTTGCTGTTGATGGACTACAGACAATTCATAGAGCACTTTCTATGTTTTAATCTCTTCAAGCTTCTGCTGCACCATGATGTAATGCCTCAGGCGTACCTGGCTGGCCCACTGGTGTGCTCTTTGAGACAGGGCTTTTAGGGGCAGAGCCTGTTGGCACATACATGTTTGCTCATCGTGTTGCAGAGCAGGGATCACACGAATGTCAATACTGCATAATGGACTTAGTGACCGAGTATAAATTTTGATTCTGCTGTTGTGGAGTGACTGTAGGAGAAAACACTTCGCCTCCATTAATGGCCTTTTACCTTTTCTGGCAGGTGTGCATGGAGGGAGAGATCTCTCGCCAGTCTATCATGAACAGCCTTTCTAGGGGAAAGAAAGCTTCTGGTGATCTTATTCCTTGGACCATTTCAGAGCAGGTGAATAATTTGGCTGTTTACTCACACCCAAGATATATTTCAGCACTATTTCTTATTTCCAGAGTACCCAACTGTGTTCTTTAAATTGACTTTTGTCTCTTACGCAGTTCCAAGATCCGGACTTCGGGGGCCTCTCTGGTGGGCGTGTTGTTCGCATTGCGGTTCATCCGGATTATCAGGGGGTAAAGTAGTTTGGAGTCCAGTTATTGTGAACAGTCAGTAGTGGTACCATGAGAATGGCTGTACAGGCAGAATTCCAGAACAGGGAAAACATATAAATTGCTCCAGTTTTCAACATTTTAAGCTTGGGGACTGAGCCAGCGGTAGTAACAGAATGAGGTCAGACTCACAGAAATGGTCAGATGCCACAGCAGGCTGGGGGGGCGTTGCTTTCCTCTGGGTGGGTAGCAAGCCAGTGCTCCTATCATTACCAGGCAGCGTGCAGCATGCCAGCATCCCAAGAAGCAGTATGAAATCAAGATCCAGTGATATTTATTGTGAGATTACCAGATGTTCAGGCTGGTGTTTGGCATTTACTGAGTGCCAGAGTTAAGCACCAAGAATTATTACACGGTCCTGAACTACCAACTGGGTTCTCGTTGTGATTTTGGACATCCAGGTTCTGTATCATCCTTCTTCATGGAGCTGCTACATAGCAAAGAAAATGCATTTTTGCAGTGACTAAGCAATCTCTGCACTGATGTTTGTTAATGGGTTTATAAGGGGAGAATATTCTTGCCCTGTCTTAAAAACTAGATACATCTTTTTGCTTATAGTGTATCGTTCCTACTTCACAGATGGGCTATGGCAGCAGAGCTCTGACTTTACTGCAGATGTACTATGAAGGCAAATTTCCATGTTTGGAAGAAGAAACAATTCAAAAGCCAAAAGAAATTGCAACTGTAAGCAGCGAGGTACAGAGCTCAGGGCATTTCTTGTATTTTCTGTTGTGCTAAGCTGTTTGTTTTTCACTGTAAGTCTCAATAATTTCTCTGTGTAAGGAGGAAATACTCATATTTATTTTTTATACAGAACAAGAGATTTACTTTGCAGACTTCTGTGAGGATTGCTGCTAACCCATTTCTGTTTCCTCTTTCAGACTGTTAGTTTATTAGAGGAGGTTGTGACACCTCGGAAAGACTTGCCTCCTCTACTTCTCAAACTGAGCGAGAGACAAGCTGAAAACCTAGACTATCTAGGGGTATCTTACGGCCTAACACCACGATTACTCAAGTAAGGCATTATTCTATTTGCTAGTTACATCCAGTGCAAAAATATAACTATATAAATTTTTTATCTCTGCATGCTTCACTTGGTTTCTAAAACTGGGACAGGTCCAAGCCCGCTTCTCCTGTAAGACCTTTTCTTGCTGGCTTAGGCTGATCCTAAGTGCATGCCTTGGTATTTTTTCCTCAAACTCCTTCTGAGGGAAAACCCATGCTCTTCTTGGTTGTCCCTGTGACCCTTCAAAACAGCTAATTAGCTTTAATTGCTCAGTTTTTCCAGGCTAGAGAAGTAAGAACAGCCTGTAATAAGTAGGGAGAAGTTAAATACTACTTCCTGTGACCTGTAGAAGCCTGAGCTGCTGCTTACTGTAAAGCTAGTTGTTAGTTTCCTGAGTAATGTAAAGTAAATGCTTTCCTGCAGCTGCTTCTTGCTTTTCTTACCATGGAGGAACTGAGTTACTGCAGCTGGAAATAATTTACTAATTTTTCTTATGTTTTACCTCCACTTTATAACATAGTTTTATATGAAAGCATACGATTTTATAATAAATGCTGACTTTTTAAAATATTATCAAGTTCTGTAAAATATCTAGGTTTCTGAGACTTTCTTAGCCATAGTGTGGGAAGTGGTGAATCCATAGGTTGGGAGACAGTTTCAGAATAATGCAGAATTCATCCTGTTGCTAGCCTAAAAGCAAAGCAGTCATTTATCACCTAAAACCTTGGTTCCTTGCTGGCCTGCCCCCAGTTACAGAGGACCTAGGGTGCTGTATAAGCACATGAGGTGAGACTGAGTTCAACAGAAGGAGTAAGAGCAGTGGAGGCCAATTTGTGACCGACCCAGTCAGAACAATGTTAGACAGCTACGTACAAGTTCATGCCAGAATGTGATGGTGAATTGTTAAGCTGTGCAGGAGAGCATCAGAACTGAGTGGTTATTGTGAAATAGTCTTAATCTTTGCAAATTATAAAGCAAATGGTTCGGATGTTTTACTTCATTTGAACGATCCCTTTTGGGGCAGAGGGGGAGAATAAAGCGTTTTGCTACTTTTTTAATTATCTGTTAGCGGTGGTGGGATAGATAAAAGAAGCATGAGTCCATGGTCTGTGGAGGTAGGTTGCCAGTGACAGTTGCTCTGGGCCCAGGCTTCTTTCTTTTGTCTGGGATGCCATATGTTTGATCTCACCAGGTCTTTTTCTACTAGTCCTCCTTTTACGCAAATGCAAAATGAATTGTAGGATCAGTTTACAACTAAGATTCAAGAAAGAACAGGAGGGTGGAAAGGGATGTCAGCAGTATTTTGCTGATCAGTCTGGGATTCTCTCTGGTCCACAAGTGACTATCTGAAACCTGGAAGTTGCCAGGGAAAATCAGCATTTGTTGCAGAAGAGCAGAGTCTCTGAAGTAAATGGTAAATCCTCAGCCCCTCCCCAGGGTATCTGGGGTCTGTGATATTATTGGTCAAAACTCGTTTGCCTGTTTTTAAAGGAGGTCCTGGAAGGACGTCAAATACAATCTCTCTCAGTCTTTGAAAGTTTGTTCATTTTTTGATACCACAATCATAATTTTTCACTCCTCTGAGTTAGAACCTCTGTCAGGTTTGATTGCTGTTACTACTTTCTGTCAGTGTTCATCTTCATTAGTTGATGGGGTGTCTTACAGACTTTTGCCTAGTTTTCAACAGTTGTTCATGTATGGTGGATAGATTGCATTTAACCACAAGTGTTATCGTAGGATCAACAGCTCCGTAATTCTCAGTGCATTTTCTTTTTTCCCTTCCCCCAGGTTTTGGAAACGTGCTGGATTTGTGCCAGTTTATCTGAGGCAGACACCAGTAAGTAGCATACTGTTTCTGAATGAAATCCAGCCCTATTGAAATCGCTGGGCATTATTCCATTAGCTTCTGTGAGATGTGGTTTGGGCACAAAAGTTTTTCCAGACTACATTTGGGGTTTGTTTTATGTTTGTTTTTGATCTTTGGGCCTACAGTTAGCTAAAGGAGTAAAGTTTTAGGGTTGTGAATGTGGTCTTGTAAGTAGTTTGTGCTTAAAAATTAGAGCAAAGGTGCAGCTCTGGAGGGTTATTAATGCGGTCATTGGTAAAATATACAAGTGACCCTTGAAATGACTGCTCTTGTTTTTCAAGGTGCTTACAAAAAATAGCACTGGCAGTTAGGGTACTTCTGGAGGAAATAATTTGTTTGTCCCACATCACTGCATTTTTCTTTTGTTTTTCTGGCTCTTGAGCTGTGCCTGGAATTTGCAATACTGGTGACTACTGGTTACCTCAAGCCAAAATCCCTCAGCACTGGGATTTATCAAGTTCTAGAAGTTCATAGGTTTTACATTAGGTAGTGGTGATGAGTAACAGTTGATACATGAGTCGCTGCTGTTGATTTACAAGACCTTTGCCTTCTTCAGCTGAGCATAGAGTGCAAAAGGTTCATGAGGCTGATGGGAAATGTATCTTATTTATTAGAATGACCTGACTGGTGAGCATTCATGCATCATGCTGAAGATGCTGAATGAAGAGGACGCTGAACAGGAGCCTTGGCTTACTGCCTTCTGGAAAGGTAACTTTGATTTTGCCAAAAGTAGAAGAATCTTCTGGGATATTTATTCTGGAGGTCCACAGGAGTCATTAATTTTATCATCTTGTCCTATAGATTTTAGGAGGCGGTTCCTTTCTCTGCTTTCCTACCAGTTCAGCACGTTCTCCCCCTCGTTGGCATTGAATATTCTACAGAACAAAAATATCAAACAGCAGCCACAACCACGTGAGTACCCTGGCTCGCGATGCTCAGTTAGATTGCAGTTTAAAGTTTATGTATACATTTATCAGAGTTCTCCGATACATGAACTATATGGTGTCACCTGTGAAGTGCCATGAATAGCTCTTGGTCAATTACTGTGTTTTGTTCCTATTATCCAGAAAAATGCTTATATTTCTAAACAAAAGCTAAGAGGACATTTTCTGGCACTGAAAATGGATCGTGGTGGTTTTTTGTTGTGGAGTTTTTTTCCTGCTTTTTTGATCGAAAATTTAAGTAATCCAGAATTAGAGGACTCTTGACCGTAACAGCTAAATGCATGAAAAAACATGGATGGATACTGACAGCTGCCAAATCCAGTACAGAATTAAAAGGGAAGGCTTGAATAGCAAGGGTCAGTAGGCAGAGCAGCTTGCTTAGGGTTAGAAAGAATGTTGTCATCAGAAATTTGGAAACTGGAATATGATGTCTTTCTAAGAGAGAGGCTTTAGTTCAGCTGCATGTTATTGGGCTCAATGCAGCGCTTGTTGGGGGAAACACACAGGTAGTATAAAAAAAGGGGCCAGACAAGACAGTTCAAACAGTCGCTTCTGGCTTAAAAGCAAATTGCTGTTTCTCAGTATGCCTAACAGAGGGGAGTCCTCTTGAGAGAACTTGGTAATCTGTGTCTGGTGGGGTTTTAATATCTGTCTTGGTGAAAGCATTTTGGCTGCTGCTACAGGGGAACAAAGCTCTTTAACAGCAAAACCAATGTAAGATAGTTAAAGACTGGGCAAATTGGTTTTTTTCAACCCTCAGTGTTTTCAGTCTCCCTGGCATCTTTGCGTTGATGTGCTGGTCTGTTTTGACAGTTGCAGTGTTTTTCACATGGACGTATGTCTGTCTGAAAAGACTTTGAATAACCGAGCCAGTCTGAATAGCAGTGTTGTACCCAGCGCGCTGAATTCTGAAATGTGTTGGGAAGTGAACCTATGGGGTAGCAGTTAGCCTTTACTCAGTGATGTGAAAAGGAACTTGTTAAATACTAAGGTCCTGGATAGCTAAGAAGAACAGTCTTGACATTGTTGTCTTTTTATTGTACCCATCAGCCATCAGCCGTGCTGAATTAGAGTCAGTTTTCATCCCATATGACCTGAAGAGATTAGAGATGTACTCTCGCAACATGGTGGACTATCATCTCATCATGGATATGGTACCAACCATTGCCAGGATGTTTTTTCTCAACCAGCTGGGTGATATCTCTCTCTCTGCTGCACAGTCGGTATGTATCACTGTGGGAACAAGCCATGCGTCACCCCTCTTTGTATATATTTTTGGAATAGTTTCCTGTCTCATGTAATCTTTTAAAAAAGCCTTTGCTTCATTTAATTACTTCTTTTGTAGTCGTCTTCATGATTTCTCCTGCCTGTAGTTTTCTTCCACCTTTAGCATTTGCTTTGAATAAAATTGTTAGGGTTCATATTCTGTAGTGTGTTCAGTGAAGTACTCCATGCATTTACAATATGGTTTGAACTGTGGCTTAAAAACCCCTCAAAATCTTCTGGCTCTTGAACTGTTCTTCAGGAGAAAGGTATTCATCTGTACAAAGTGTGGAATGGCACCCGCCATCTACAGAATAATTTAGGGGTGTTCCAGCAATCCAAGCAAAACTTCAGTTGGTACCAGGGGAGCCTTGTACTACTTGAGTAGAGCAAGGGCTTGGTAAAATGTAGGGAGTGTAGAGGGTATTATATATTTGCATTTGCTCTGAAAGCCTCTATAACTGAAATACATGTCATTTCCTCAGGCCCTTTTTCTGGGGATTGGCCTACAGCATAAGTCTCTGGACCAGCTGGAAAAGGAGGTAGAACTGCCCAGCAGTCAGCTGATGGGCCTCTTCAACAGAATCATCCGCAAAGTAGTTCAGGTAATAGCATCATGACAAGCTCTGTCTTGGTTGTATTGGACCAAAGCGTGATTCCAGTACTGAGCCTGGCACTAACAGAAAACTGAATCAGAACTGTGTATCTTTAACATGTCCCAAATAATTGACTGTAAACTTCTTCATACAATGGGAAAATCCCAGTGGAAAGAGCAGGTATTTATGGCATTGGTTTATAAAATGTTTTCCCAAATAGTAATGCTTGTCTTGTGGTTTTAAATGTTGAAATGTCCTGACCAAAATGCTGAGCATACAACCCATGTTGCCCGCTGAGCCTGAACCATTTGTTTACGGCTGTTCACTGCACCAGTGGCATCTCAACTTTTCTGGAAAAGACCCCCAGCTTTTCCAATGTCATTTAGAGGTAGACTTGAAGTCCAGTGAAATAATTGGGAAGTTTTGGATCTGGTTTTCTTTCTCTCTAATGCCTATGATAAAGTGAGTAACATGATGAGTTACCAGACGGTGGGAGAGACAGAATACTTGCCAACTGCTTGCAATTGCTTGCTGAGTCTGGGGCCTCTGGTTCTCAAGGATTGGGACATGGTAGCAAAGCTTCTGCAGTCTGGCATGGGCTGTTCACTGGAGAGGTGATTTGCTCAGTGTAACACCCTTATCGTTATCTTGAAGAAAGTAACTTATAAAAAAACCAAAATCCGCAGCTTTTAGCTGCAGATGTTAATCAAATTATGCTGTATTAATGAAGTTTGTTGTCAACTATGAGTTCTCTACATCTATGTGAGTGACATTGAGTGCTGACTGATTTTAGTTTTATACTTTTTATAAAAACTGTATATAATTCTGCCTTCAGGAAGCAGCTTTTTATTTCAGTATGACAGAATTCATGCATCAGAAATAAACAACTGCCTGATATTTGCAAGGTTAGAAGAGTTTCATGGGGACAGTCAGCATTTCTTATTTATTTTAAAGCAATAACCCTAGAAGAAACATCAGCAAGTGTTATATGTGTTGGCTTACTTCATTTTCAGTTGTTCAACACAGTCCAGGAAAAAGCTGTGGAGGAGCAGATGGTGGCAACAAAGGATATTGTAATGGAGCCAACACTGAAATCTTTAAATGACGATTTGGTAATTATGAACTTTCTTCTTCATACGTATGTAAACACTTCATGGAGTTCCCTTGGGTGTAGAAGCCTTGTAATCTAAATTTTCTTGGATGGAAGGAATTCCACATCAGGTCTGTCACTTTATGGCAGTTAAAACCTGACAGCTTTGTGTTACATGCTTGTAGTCATGCTTTGTTAATCTTTAAAACAGATTTTTCCCAGAACCTGCTAAGAAGTTCTTGGAGTTATACATTACAAGTGTACGTATACAAATAACATAAAAATGCAATTAT
>NW_009259429.1:286534-287245 GCF_000687185.1 Egretta garzetta | reverse complement strand
AAAGGTGTTTTCCTTGCTTTACAAGGTCACTGTTGCACTTCAAACTTAATGCATGTGTTGTGCTGTCCTGTTGTAGGAAGAAGCCGCAAAGGAATTCCAAGAAAAACACAAGCAAGAAGTGGGGAAGCTGAAGGAAATGGACCTTACACAGTAAGAATTTATCTGTATGAGTCTCAAATCCACTTTTCCCGATACCTGTTTGAATGCCGGGTCACTCGCGCATCTTGCCAAGACTTGTGCGCAAAGCTGTAGTTGCAGTATCACAATCTCAAACCATCAATAAATGAGAAAGAGCAGTGGGTGTTTTCAACAGTGGCCAGGTAAGATAAGCAGATGCTGCTATGCTAATGGAAACTTTGGGTATTGTGTGCCTGACAGCCAATAACTTAGTCTTCATCAGCTCTGTTAGCAGCTACTTTGTTTCACACTCAAAACATTCTTTCCAGGTATGAATTAAATTCAGTCACAGCTTCTGTTCAAGGCCATTCCCCTCTTTACCTCAGTACATGAATTCATTGCCTGAGAAGTGTGTCGTACTCCCAAGTGTGAACTTACTGACTTCCCTTTTTGTGCTGGTATTTTGAACAGAAAGCAGAAGGTTGTGAGTTAGCGGATCACAGCTGATCAGCAGTGAGATCTGTCTGTGCAACGGTAGAACTAAATTGTTGTTAGAGTCGGGGCTGGCTCGTCGTTCCAGTGCTGCAAACAGAA
>NW_009259429.1:260124-286522 GCF_000687185.1 Egretta garzetta | reverse complement strand
AATGCCGGATCAATTCTCAGCTCTGTCATGCCTCTGGCATGAGCTTGAGCACATTCTTCCTTTTACATCTGTTCTCTTTTGTCACTTAAATGGTAAACTATTCATCGCAGTAGCTCTGACTATGTATCTATGCATAAGTCTAGATCCTGGCTGTGTACAGTATGTATATTATACCTATATAAGTTACATAGTTCTGTAATACGGACTAATAAAGCGAGTTGCCTGGCTGTGGACTGTTTCTAATTTTACAGTTTCCCATACTTCTAGAAATAGATATTAGCTGCCTCAAACCAGGATACCTGGGTCCCGGTGTCTGCTATCCAGCTTAGCTGTGTATGCAACTCAAGTGAAAATAGTACCTGGTTAATTTTAATATTCTCTTCTTTCACCAAAAAACCCCCATCAAAACCCCAAACCAACAGAAGAACAACGAATCAGAGCTTCTTTTACTAACTACCATGTGCATGGATGCCTTTTAACTGCTGTAGAGCTGGACAGTTTGTAGGATGCCAAGTTGCTGAACCAGCAGTTTACTTGAAGTGACAGCAGATGTCTCTTTTTCTGGACCAACAGGAGTTACACATGCTGCTTACTCCCTTCTTTCTCTCCTCCTCCCACTTTTTGTCTTACAAATCCTGTTTACTGACATCCCAGAAAAGTTGTCTGTTTTGGCTCTAGATTAATCTGTTAAATCTGAGAAAAGGAATACAAGCTTTGAACCTTTGGTTATCTTGTTTGAAGGAAGGACAAAAATGGATGTGAAGTGACTTGCAAGTCAGTCACATTAGGAAAACGGTATAACCAGAATTTTTTAAAGGTTTTAATTCCATGCTTTAGCATTGATAGTGTTACATACCCGTTCGTCATTTTGGACCATGTTCCCTTTTCTTTCCACCCAGAAATAGATTTCTCCTCCATGAGAGAGAGAGAGAAACCTATTTTGAACACTTTTCAATACAGGTTATAGAAAACTAATAGAAGAGACAGGGCTGTTCGATTTGAAAAGGCTTTCTCCGGCACTGTTCAGCCTTGTATCAACAAAGGCTAGTCTATTCTAAATCTCTCCGAACTTGAGATGGAGAGCAACCACTCAGTTTTGCTGCATGACTGCTTTGCCTGGTTAACTTTGTATGTAATTTCCAGGGTACTTGAACACCCAGACAAGGGGCACAGAATGTGAGCTTATTTGAATAGCAATTGTTGTCTTCATTTCTCTTTTCAAAAGAAAGCTGCAGGTCTTCAGTTTTTCCCAGATTGATGCAGAAAAACTGTACCATTCAAGCTTACTGCTGGTCTAAGAGCAGCTGCTAATTTAGCTAACTTTCCATTACAAGCTGTTGCTTTTTGTGTCCTCTTCTTTTACCACCACAACCATCCTTCTCTTCTTTTTTGGAGGGGAGAAAAAAGGAAAAAAGCCCTCAAGCTTTTATAAAGAAACCTATATAGTGAATATAGATCTGGCTGTGGTTGTAGCCTTAAAGCTGTAGCAATTGAAGAAATCTGGTGGGCAAAGCACACCACTGCTATGGAAAATATAACCTTTGTGGCCTTATTTTTTGCTTTCGTAACAGATGTACTCTACTCAGCACTCTGCTTTTCTGATGAGAGGCTTTCCTAGAACAGTTTTGTGATGTTTACAGTAGGGGCTCCTGAGAGAACTTCATTTGATACTGACCAGCTTTGGATGGGGACAGTTGTTGGTTGCTATTGACCTAGTTTGGACTGAGTCTG
Source organism: Egretta garzetta (assembly GCF_000687185.1). Taxonomy (NCBI): domain Eukaryota; kingdom Metazoa; phylum Chordata; class Aves; order Pelecaniformes; family Ardeidae; genus Egretta; species Egretta garzetta. The sequence continues at coordinate 284,791 of NW_009259429.1, read as the reverse complement.
CTGACAAGAGTCGTGACAAGCTATTGTATCCCTTTGCCTGTGTGTATTTCCAAATACTGATTTGGTTGGGTGCTGACGCAGTGGCTTTGTTTATAGAGTAGTGTGTGCCTGACAATATAATCACCTTGTTTGTTTGTTTACTTTGTGCTAGCAATTTTACTTGGATTTTCCTTTACCTTTTTCACTTAGATACATTATCCGGGGTGATGACGAAGAATGGAATGAGGTGCTGAGCAAAGCAGGACAGAACGCTTCCGTCGTCAGTTTGAAAAGGTTAAGGAAGTTGAAATACTCCACAGAGGTCTCTCTGGTCTTTCCTGCTGGCTTTATTATAACGTTTTTCAAAAGAGTGAAGCTGAAAGAGTTAAACACAGATAAAATGAACTTCATGCCCATGATAGATTCTCAGTGTTCCAGGAGAAATCAGGGTGTGAGCACCTGAGAGCTCTACTGGGTGCTCAGTGGTTCCTCTAATGGCGAGGCTGCTGCTGTGACTTCCGTGTTGCTCTAGAGTATAGTCCTGTCTTCATGTGACTTAGTTGCTCGTTGTAACTTTTTTCTGTTGACACGGTTAAGTCTTGCTCCTGATCATGCGCAGAAGTCAGTACTATTTCTCCCTTGGGTCACTTTTAAAGCAAGAACTCATTCCACGTTAACTGTCCCATTTGCTTTGGGATCTAACACTGGGTGGGAGTCTATGATAGTCCCATTGGAGAAAATGCAAATTCAGGGAAGAAGAATTCTTTCAAATGTGACCTTCAGCCTGCAAAATATTGAGTCTGTGTTTCTCCAGTTCATTCCTTTTCATCCATCTTCTTTCTCCTACCTTGCCCAGCATGGAGTCTTTCCTCATCTTTTCCTTGGGATTTATAGCTGAGACTAGCCTGCTTGCTTATTTCCCCTTCCTGGGTGCCTGACAGCTGAAGTAATTATGTGATGTCTATTCCACCCTTTGTATATTCATGGGGGTTTTTTGTGAATGCTGGAAGCTGTGAGTTTCCAGAAGCCTTACAGGAATTGAGAGAGTCTTGTCAGCGCTTATTGGAGCTCTGTCACGCTTGTTCTACTCAGAATATAGAGCAGGAACAAAATTGTATACTTAAAACTGTCATTGATAGTATTTTTTCTAGGTACTCTAAATTCCAGATGCCCTATATGAATTGCCTTTAGGACACATAACTTAAAGTCTTGAAAAGCAATGACAAGAGCTAAAAATCAAAATCTTACAGGATTCAAATTGGGTTAAAGAATTTGAAGACGCTAGAAAATCTAGGTCATACTCTTGTTCGTGCTTTCTCTAGCACCAGTTTAAATGACCCAAGAAATTGGAAGTATTTTCTCCCAACCACATTTCTCTGCAGACTCTTGCCCCCCTTCTACGACAAGAATTTCCCAGCTGGATGGGAAACTAGTATATTTTTAACAGCTTTTATTTTTCTTGTTTCCCAGTGAGAAGAAGAGAAAATTAGAAACAGCAAGAGGACCCAAGCAACAGAAGACATTTAAGAAGACTAAAGATATAAAGCGGAAGTGGAAGAAATGATTTTAAAGCCAATCGGTGAACTTGAATTAACAAGTGACGGGTCTGTACTTCAGAAGTACTATTCTCCTTTAAATCAAAAGACTTTCTTTTGAGGGGTGAGAGCTGGAGGGAAGGAAAAGCCTTAGAGGCATTTTTAAAGCGTTTGTATTAAAAGAAGTACAGTGACACTGCCAGGAGGCAGCCTGTGAAGATTTTTTTATGAAGTGTGACTGCAGAGCTTGAGCGAGGCACTGTGCAACCCACTGGGACATTATGGGGGTGCTTTAGCAGCCACAGAGTTTCCGTTCAAAGAGGGCAGATCAATCTGTAAACTTCCCCGCATCTTAATGGTTGGCATCTTTATTAAAACAAAGAGTTTGGACAACAAAGGATAGAAATGTGTTGGGCTTTGGTATGTGACTCTACCTTTTGGCATTGCAGCACATCTTGATATGTGCAGCTACTGGTTCAGTGGTACTGCTGCTCCTCTGTAGCTTGAGGGAGTTTTCGGTGTGAACGACAGCTGACTTTTTATTTGGGGCTGGCTATTCAGTGAGCGCTACCCATGTTGTCAGTTCATAGCCATGATTTGGTCTGTGCTCACAGGAGTTCAGGGCATACAATGAGCACTTTTGGAAGGTAGTCTATGGTCCCCACTTACTGTACTCCTCAAGCAGCTGTAATAAAAGCTGCTCTTTTGTATTCACACTCGCTTACAAGGTCTCAGCATTCCCATAGCTCAGTCATTTACATTTCCTAGTTCTCAAGCAGGGTAGCATGATTAACAAGTGCCGGGAAAAGCTGCTTTGGCTGTTCTGTCTCCCTGCTATCTGCTGGCCTACAGCCGCTGCTTGGCTTTATTGGAAAATTTTGTGTTAAGGCTGCCAGGAAATCAGCACTCGCACTGACACCTGGTCCTGGTCACCTCTTTCAGCTGGGGGGCCAGCTGAGCAGGCCACTGAACTCCCCAGCTCTGGCATTAAATGTCCCAGTCTGGAGCTGGGACTTTTCTGTGACTGCGGTACTCCAGGTCTGGTGCCTGTCAGGCTCCAGAGGCTTCGAAACCAGGGCAGACCTTTGACACAAAATGTCCCTGTCCCAAACCTGTGTGCCCTGGTTCATTGTCCTGACATTCCAGCTTCACACCCTGGAGGTTTAGAACAGAGAGACTTACCTACAGCTGATACACAGCTGCATTATATTTACTTGTCTATCTCACAGCTCCTTTTTCCAGCAAATTATTGAAGAAACAGTTTCTTCCTAGGTAAGAACAGTATTTCTTCTCTAGAAGGCTGTTTTATGAAGCATCTGTATTAAGCATGGGCCTTGCACAGCATGTGGCAAGCACACATCCCCCTCGTTGCTGGGGGCAGCTGAGCCCTGAGAAGGGAGGTCTGCAGCTGCAGCCCTTAAAGGCTTGATGAGAGCCCGTTATCAACCAGCTGCACGAGGGAGCAGCACCCGCGGGGATGAGGTGGAGGCTGGCTGCCCTGCACCAGCTCTAAGGAAGTTGTGAAAGGAGCAGACATGGAAGGCAAGAAGCATGAGGCTCTTCACAGTGGCCCAGGAAGAAAAAGGTGAGTGTGAGTTCTCTCTGGTTTTGCTGTTGTTATTGTTAAAAATAGGGTTGGCCCTGCTGGGAGAGGGGTGAAGAGCTACAGCCCCTTGTGCACAGGGCCTGCTGGCTGGATGCTGTTTGTGCCTGACTTGGTCCTGAGAGACAAAGAACCAAGTTGTAGCGCAGGGGGTGTTAAAGCAGGCTGGGGCAGGAGGGGCTGCAGCTAGTGCTGAGTGCTGGAGCCCTTTCGGGGGATGCTTTCCAGCCAGGTGAGGAGAGGAGAGCAGTTCTGACAAACAGGAGCGGCATGGCCAGGCCTGGAGGCTGTTCTGTAGCCCAGTGCCTCTGCAGCATCAAAACCACGTTTCCCAAGGATGCCTGTAGGACTGTGCTATTCCGGTGCCTCGCTGAGCTCAATTCAGAAACCTCTTGACTTGGTCACGTTTGTCTGAGCAATGGTTCTTGTAGTAAAACAGCGGGCTTTATGGATTGTCCTGGGATGGTTGTATCCTTTAGCTATTTGAGGAAGGGATGACAAAGGTGTGCTGGGAGCAGTGGTCAGGTAAGGAACCGGCATCAAGTGGTTTCTGACTGAGTATCATTGGCTTGCCCGCTCCACGTGCTCTGCTTGGTGAGATTCAGCTGTGGCTTAACAGGCTGCAAGTCAAAGCTTTAAGTGCTCTTAGAGTCCCTTTAAAGCGTGTTGAAACTTGGCACTACTAAAGCAGCAGTAATTATTTCAGATTCTCTAACCTATGCTGACTGCTGGATTTGTTCACCCAGGTGGTAGTGTTTTACTTGCTCTGGGTCTTATTGTCTCATAGGTGACAGTATCAGGACGCTTTTTTTTAATCAAATGTTACTTCGTGTGCTAAGAAATGCTGATTGAACTTCCTTAAAATGTCAAAGTGGTGCAAATCACAATGTATGTCTCCGGAGGGCTGTTAAACTCGAGTTCTACTAATAGTTTGAAAGCTAAGGTTTAAGAGGAGTTTTATTACAGAACAACCATGTGCCCCCCTATTAGGGATCAGAAATTGGTTTGTGTTCTTTAATGGCTAAGCTGAGGATCAGATGGCCAAGAAGTTCAAAGAAAGTTCATCTTTATATGAAAAATATGTCAAAGCTTCTGTTTATTTGTAAGGCCGTGCTAAGTAGCTATGAAACAGCGTATGAATTTGACTGGCCTCTGCCTCTGCTGGGACTGTGCCAGCACAGCCTGGGGGACCCCCATCTGCTCGTGGCTGTGATGAAGCTGTTGTGGTGTGAGCCTTGAGTCAGATGGAGGTTTCTGGTTGTTTTGGGGAAATGCGCTGTCGTGCTAGTAGGCAGCAGTCGTAAAAGCTTTTGACGCCTGGCTGATTGGCACTGTCTTGGGGAAGGTACGCTGGGAGCGTTCATGAGGACGGGCTAGGTAGGAGCTGATCTCTGAAAATATCTAAAGTCCAGCAAGAGTTCCTGTTAACAGTTTGTAAATCAAGGTGGAAGATAGCAGGCAAAATTTAATACGGATTCCTCAAGCAGACAGAATTTTGCTGTTCAGCTGACATCTTTCTAGAGCCGCCGCCCCTGCCCTCTGCAGGCTGTAGCCACTTTTGCTCTGCTGTCTGTGAACTGGGTGTCCTGTACTTGCTGCAAAAGGCTGGGAGGATTTGAGCTGCGTGGGTGCCCTTCCCTTGCTGAGTGGGAGTTGTATTTGAGGAGAATTGTGCTATTTCTACAGAAAACGTGTGTATTCAGTCAAACTGGGTTTTTTTTTTAATTTTTTCCCTGTACATTTTATGATTCCTGGCAGCTTTTTGGATTCTTCTCCCTGTCCTGTTGCTCTTTGAACAGTAAAGTGGAAAAAAGCCCTCAGATACTAAAATAAGCGAGAGACGTGGATTTTTATTTTTTTAACAAGTCTAGTCAAACCACATTTTCCTCTGCCTGTGCTTTCCATCAGTCAAGCTGGGTTAGAATTCCAGCTGGAGTAAGGGCTAGCTGAACGCAACCCAACAGCAAAGCAAGGATGCGTGTAGCCAGGAGCGTGCTCAAAATGCTGTGCGACGCAGGAGCTGGGAAGAGGGCGAGTTCTGTGTCCTTGAATTGTTGGGTTGGGTTGGTTGGTTTCAAGCCTGCGTTACCCTTTGACCAGAGCAGGTTCCTGGTCTTTCTGCGCCCGGATCCCCTGCAGGTGGGGCTCTGCATGCTTGAAGGAGCCTGGTGTATTGCTAATTGCGGCGCAGGCATTTAACTGCGAGCGAAGCCAGCTCAGCTGCCCGTGCCCCTCCTTTCCTCGTCAGGGGGACAGGGCCTTCTGCACAACCCTGTAACCACGTGCATTAGCGTCTCAGGCCCTGTTTTAAACCTACAAGGTCGGCTTATGGCCTTTTTTCAGCGCTCCCGGGATGGCTGATGTGTCGTGTTGCTGCAGGTTCGCTCTCTCCTCCTCTCCTGTGCCCGAGTGAGCTTGTTTGCCCGCGGTGCGGGAGTGCTGTGGCTAACGGGAGGGAAATGGGAAAGCCACCCCGCGTAGCTGAGCAGCGCTCTGCAGGTGGTGGGTAGATGTGACCTAGTTGTCAGTGAAATCATCCCGCTTGCTTGGAGAGCCGTGAGCTATTTTGACAGCTGGAGCGAGCTGACCTCCGCGAGGTATCTGGGAGGAAGTAGAAGCGGTGAAGCCGAGGACCTTCCCTGCTGCTGTGAGCTGGCTGCGCTTTCGGGAGGGCTCTTGCCCCCCGTGGCTGTGTGAGGGTGAAGCGAGCTGTCTGGAAAGGAGAGGCTGGTGTGTTGGATAGGGGCAATGTGTGGAAGGGGCAGGGGGGAGTATGGCTTTTCCATTTGGCTGTCGTGATATTGCCTTGGGGGTGGGTTCTTTGTGTCCACAGCTGGATTTTTGTTTGACTCTGTCACTGCCCCTTCCCTGTGTAGTTGCTGAATGACGAGCCCGTCTCTCGGTAAGGGCCTGTGCACCTCGTGGCACGCGTTTCTGCTTTCTGTTAGCAGGTGTGTGAAGGCTGAGGACGGAGAGAGGTGGTGAGGGGCACAGGTAGCCTTCTCCTGCCTGAGCTAAACGTGGAGACCAGAGCATCGGGTGAAATCCTGTGCTCGGTCTAGCAAGCCGAGCGTGTGTTTGAAGCTGTGAGCTTTGCCTGCCCGGTGTGCGAGGGCTGTACTCCAGCCCAGAGGTTGTGAACTGGCCTGCTGGTTTTTTAGTTAGCGATGGTAAGCAAATGGACAGCCCTGAACTGCCTGCAGCTCTGGGGCCACGGGTGCTGCTAGCAAGGCCTTTTTTCCCTGTTGTGCTGTGATTTTTCATCACATAACAGAAACCTTTTTTTGTTTTTGTTTTTTTTTTTTTTTTCCTCCACCTCTCTTTTTCTTGAGCAAATAGTGCCGAATGCGATGCTGCAATACGCTGTTTTCTTTGCTGTGGATTAAGGTATCCCTTATATTCAAACCTGCCCTTTGGGGAGCAAATTGAGCTTTTGCATCCTCTGCCACAGGCCGTGGTGACAGCAGCTCGTTGCCCCGTTCCTCAAGGGAGTTCCCTCCCCCCGCCCCCTTTCCCTCTTGCGGCTCCGGGGCCGTCTCGTCGGGGCAGGGGCAGGAAGCAATGTCTGGTGGCTTGGGCAGCATTTGGCGAGGGCAAAGGGCCAGTCTGTAGCAGTGCTCCATCAGCCAGCGCCTGCCTGCTGTGCACAGGCTTACTGTAAAGCAGAAAGGTTTTATTTTAGTCTGGAAATCAGCACGCGTGTTTGGGCAGATGTGCGAGCTCTGTCTCCGCTCCATGAAATGATATAATTATGGCCAGCAAAGTTTTGTGCTTCCCCAAATCTGGGCAAACTCTGCTATGTCACTTTCTAGGGCTCCAAGGGCAGCGCTGTATAAAATTAGAGAGGTGGTACGCAACTAATTTTGGAAGGCATTTCTATTTAATCTGCATTTTAAAGCGCTCCAAAGGGAATCTTGGGTGTTTGTGTTCCATGATTCTTGAGCACAAGTCGGTGTTTGTACTGGTGGGTTTCCAAGTGTGCGGGTGTGAGAGAGCACCCCCCGCGCATCGTTCCCAGCAGGCTTCTCGGGGATGGTGTAAATCAAATGCTAAGAAATGCTTGTGACGGTAACTCGTTATCCAACTGGACTGCAAACGTTGCTGCAGCAGAGGGATGTGCTGCACGCGTCCCTCTGTTGAGATGTGTGTGGGGAGAAATTAAAGGAAAGAGACAATTACGAAGAGGTTTAGCAGCCAAGCACAGGTCCTGGCTGTATTAATGGTTTCCTCTGAAACAAAATGTGCTTTGCATCCTAAGAGACTCCTTGAGTCCTGGGGAGGTGGCACCAGGTTCAGAGTTACAGCTCAGCCACTATCCCCCAACTCAGTCTGCAAGATTTATGGGGTAAACCTGGGGGGAGGGAAGGTATTTCTGGGTCAAGATGTTGCTCTGACAGCAGAATTAAACCTGTGTGCTTCTTATCTCACGGATAAAGAAATGCCCTTGCTTCCTATACTGTTGCATGCCTGACTGCGTGGGTTCTTGGATGCTCTTTGCTCTGATATGCATCTGGCTACTGCCGCGGCGAGGCACCGGGCACGCTGCACCAGCCAGGCCCAGTTCAGCCTTTTGGGTTCCCAGGTGACGCGGGAAGGAAGCGGTGCCTGCTTTTGCACATTTTATTTGTTAGCATTTGGGAGGGAGGGAATCGGGTGTTGAACTTCTGAGGACTGCTTGGATACCTGCAGGTTCGTAGTTGCGTTAACCCTCACTGGCTCTTCTGCTGCAGGGAAGAATCCCAGAATTAGGGTTTTTCTGACACACTCTACTGCCTGCTGCTTTTTCATGGAAAGCAGGTAAATGTACTTCAGCTGGGGAAAATGCATGTTCAACTTAACTTACTGCTTCAAAAACCCCTTTGTGCCCGGGAAGGGGAAACAAATGCTTCATTATCCCTTGTTTTAAAGCGTAACGTTAGGTATAGCTACCAAACCAAATGCAAGATGCTAAAACAGCAACTGCCTTTCCCACAGACATGTCTTTAAGTCTGGTTTTTCATGTTAGAAGAGCAGAATAAAGAACAGCAGCTGTGTATTTTAAAATTACGTTGTTAATAAAATCCTGGTACATTTACATAAATGACAACATTAATGTACAATTAACAAAGCATTATAATATTACAGCAACGTACGAGGACCTACATATTTGTACAGACAGCTGGAGCCGCTACTTGAAAATACTTTCCAAGAATAAAGCTTTTTGTGGTATTTTTCAGGCAGACCAGTGACAATTTTGAAACCCCTGTATGGCTCTCTGAGAATAAATAGGGCTTTTGAAGCTGGTGATCATCAAAAGTGAGGTGGACCTAAAGCACAAATTGGAGTGTGCCCTGGCCAACTTGTCTGTCAGCTTACTGAGCCTTAATCGTTCTTGTCCTTGCCTGCAATTTGCCTCCGATGTCAATCCTTTAAGAATGAGGCGGTGTCGGGCTTTGATGGATTTTGTTGGGAGATGCCATAGTTCGTTCGCCTTCCCTTCATCTACCTAAACCATGTTGTGCTTTGGAGCTTGGGCCCAGCTGAGCCTCCTCCTTCCAGTGTGTTTAGTTACAGTATTAATTGTTGAATTTCTGTGAAGTAGTAGCTCTCCACTGAAACCTCGACTTCCTCTTCTCCTTCACCCACCTCTAACGAATGAAAGCATCTTAGCAAATATTGTGGTGGGTGCTAACAAAGACCAGTGGGGAGCTCTCTGAAGGTCTTTCCTTAAAGCTATTGGTAAGAGCAAGGTCTGTGCTTTTATACAACTAACTGCCTTCCTACGGTGGGGATTACTGAAAACAAAAAAAACCACACACAAAAACATTGCTTCAGACTCAAAACTGTAGCTTGAACTGTCTCCCCCTAGTTCTCTGCAGTCAGCTAGAAGGAGCCCTTTGGGACCAGGAACATCTGTCTGCTGCGGACAAAGGAGAAAATGTGAATCTTGGGCACTGGAGTTGAGGCATCTTGTTGAAGTGCTGCCGCCTAAATGTTAGACTGCAGCCTACCTCGAGGAACCAGCCGGGTGTGCGCTGTGCCCGGTCCCTGCTGAGGTAGCATCAGTCCCTGGGTGAGGCTGTGGAAGCGGAGACTGGAGCTCGGAGCTTCTAATCCCAACCAGCTCCAGAGAGAGCATAAACCATCGAGCTGTATGTTCCTCAGGCTCTTAGGGAGGCTTTTATTGCTATTTATGCTACCGGGCAGGTTTTCAGCGTAGTGCTGGCTCCTACTACACCTGAGTCTTTCAGAAAGCAGCTTTTGTGGTGTTGGGTCCCACAGATAATGTTCAGAAACGGGTTTTTAAGGTGAAGGTGATGGGGACTATCAAACCTTGACAGTGAAAAGGTAGACAGTCGTTTTGCTTCCTTCCTCAAAATGGATCCAGATTAACAACTAGCACAGTGAAACCGGATTAAAAAAAAATACAGAAACCCAATTCTCCCCTCCCTGCCCCAGCTCGGTTCTTCATATTAGGTTTAAAGAATGAGTAATTTCAGAATTAGTATTAGCTTCTACTCTGCTTTGAACACCTACAACATCTCTCTCTCTCTCTCTCAAGGTGCAAACAGTTTGGGGGAAAAACTTACGTCAGAGTCTCTTGACAGGTATAGACTGGTGTTTATTACTGTGGTGAAGTAGTTTGTGTACACCGGCCTTTCTGTTCAGACAGGTGACTCGCTGAATGGGCAGTGGTCCATAGGATTAGAAAACTCCTTCTATGCAGCCTTTTTACAGGTAAAACATCTACGCGCATGAATGAGGTGGCCAGTGTGGTGTGGACACACGGCTTAAGACTACACGTGAGGTGTTGGGGCTGGGTAAATTGCCTCACTTCTCTACGGCCCTGCCTTGTGCTTGTTTGAATGGCAGTGTTGGTCTTCGGTTCAGGTTCTTTGCTCGCATCCTCTCTTCTTGTTTGTGCTGTGACAGTGTTCCGGGGACAGCAGTAGCACAGAGAAGCCAGCTGCCCCTCCGTCGGAGGCACAGCACCCTTGCCTGGGGGGTATCTCTTGTAGGGGACTTTCAGCAAGATCCAGAAGGCAAACAGGGAAGCTGCAGCTTTGCCTGACGACACGTCCCCGTGCAGTTTGAAGCGGTGCTCCTGCCGCTGCCTCGCTCCTGCTTCACACCCTGGAGGTGACGTACACAGAGTGCAGGCGGCCGGCCAGGGCTGTCTGCAAGTCCCGCAGCGGGTCCAGGCCTTGCACTTTGCTGTTCCTGCTGTAGATCAGCTGTTTGAACGAGTCCTGTTCTAGCAGAGAGCTCATGTGTTTGAGGAAGAAGCCTTCACAGAAAGAGGCTAGTTCAGGTGCGTTGTGGATCTGCAGAAGAGAGGAAGGTCAGTTAGCCCTTTCTGTATGTCACAGGCCTGAAGGACATGCCTGAGCGTCTCATTTCTAATGCTTTTCCCTTTAATGTTTTCCAAGACAGACAAAAGGACGGTGATAACGGTGGAAGAGCACTGGAGGGGAGGACCAGCAATGACTGATAATGTCTCTCAGAGCTTTTTGCAGGCACAGGTGTGAGCAGGGAGGCATTCAAGCTTTTTTTTGTTTGTTTTAATTCCTCCCCCTGATGGCCTGCTGTTGGCAGAGCCACTGGCCTGCACTCCTCCCTCCCTCCTTTTTCAAGGAGGGGAGCAGCTGGCCGACGAAGTGGCCAAGATACCTGTTTAGCCAGGCAGGCGGGGAGCTCGTGTGCCGCAGCATAAAGCATCGCGCTGCCAGATGGCGTGCACAGCTCGTGGCAGTAAGAATATGGCACATAGGATGCAAACCTAACTCCTAGAAAACGGAGCTGACCGTAGGCAAATAGGGATGTGACGCGTCTAAAACCCGTGGGGTGGATTTCTGGCTGTGAGCTGGTTCCCTTTGCTTCAGAACCAGGGTGGGGAAGCTCAGCAATAGGAGAACAATGAAACTCAAATTCATTATTAAGCAGCACTGCGTGTGCGCACCCCCTGTGCAAATAGCAATTTAAGGAAAAGCACTAAAGGCCAGTGGGGGATGCTCCCCTCCCCTCTCTACCACTGCATATTGCTAAACTTTAGGTCCTGAAAGAAACCCGCCTGAGTTCCGTAGGGAAAAAAAAGGCCCAGTGTGAGAGTCGGGAATTGGGACACTACACACAAAGTAAACGAGCGCATCGTTATCAGCCCTTCGTGCAGTCTTTCTGCTTGTCTCTAAGGCATCTGACCCCACAAACTTCCAGGAGTGGCCAAGGGTTTCTCCGTGATTTAATTGATAACATGGATTATTTGTTGCAGAGGTGAATATCTGTGTCGCACAACAGAGTGTATGTGCTAGTTCTGGAGCTGTAAGGAATGTGTTTTGGCAGTAGGAGTGCTAGGAAAGGGTTTGCTTCTTGGCTGCTCTACTATGATCGATTGCCCCTGCTGCTCTGAGGACTGGAATCTCTCAGGCTTTGCTGGATGATGTTGCTCTGTCGGCCTGCTCCGACACCTCTCCCCTGCTCTGTAGGGATCTTGCATCAATTTCATACACGATTGCTTTAGACAAGAAAACCTACCAGGGCCGCGGAGGGCTTTACAGACTGGAACTTGAGTACACCCGACTTGTGGCTGCGGTTGGGGTAGAGTTACGAGCCTGGCAGGTGCCCGCTCGGTGCCTGTTGTATGTGGTTACCGAAACGAGACTGCGGAACGCGCGCACGCTGTTTCATTGTGATTCTTAAATAAGGCGGTTTGGCACGTACCTTTGCATATTTATAGATGTTAACGGAGTTGTCCATGCTGATCGTCTGGGCGCAGAGGATTTCACAGTGTCTCTGGAGGCCGTCCAGTTGAAACAGGCTGGCAGCCGACAACAGCTATCGGCACAAGAGAGAAGCTATTTGAGATCAGGAGCCCTGAAAGGCTTTTAGGGAAGGGAAAGGGACAGAACTGATGATTTCCCCTCTGAGCGATCTCCGACTCCCTGTTTTAACAGCCGAGTCCTCACGAAAGAGCAGAGGGGCCGTGCGATGCCTAGCTAACACGACAGGCAGATCACCCCTCTTAGCAAAGGCTTGCTCCTCTTGCAGAAGTGCATTTGTGCTGCCTTCTGCCACCAGGATGTACGGGCTTGAGGGCTCAAAGCCCCCTTTCCTCTCCTCAGAAAAACAGCTGTGTGTAGTCTTTAGCTGCAAGCTTTAATTTCGCCAGACTAGTTGTGACTGAGCAGCATTTTTGGGACTATCTGTAAGGGGGGGGAGGGCGCTCAGTGCAGTCTTTGCAATACCATCAGCTGCTCTGCGGAAGTTCAGCTTGGCATCTGTCATTTCTCTACAATCTCCAGCCCCGTTGCGTTCGACCCGCTGTGGGCGCCGGAGCTGCTCCATCAGCTGCACCTTTTCTGTGCCCCACCGAAAGCGCAGCGCACCCGCTTCCTGCTCCCGGCACACCCAGGATGTGGTCTGAAGGAGGCTTCCACCCAACGCTGGGTACCAAAAGCACTGCAGTGATTTCCCTCCCCCAGCATCTCATAGAGATAATAATCCATAACTGCGAGTTCTTACTTCCAAGCAACAGTGTTTTGAAACTTTAAGCTCATTTCAAAGTGTTAAGTAGACTCCTGGATTGGAAGCCTGCTGTTAGCTCCTGGATTTTGCCTTCCAAGCTCTGTTTATGCCCCAGTGCACTTGGCAAGGCTTAGAAGAAAACACTCTCACCTCCAAGATATCAGTGGTGGGAATTTCCATAGATTCTGTTCCTCCATAGTATAAATACTGCATCAGCATCTGAAACGGGAAGAAGGCCAGGCATGAAGCTGTTATCGCTGGAGTCACAAGGGGCTGTGAACGGCTGCGCTCCCCTTCCTGAGCAGACGGGAATCGCGCGGTGCGCTGGCTCTCACCTCCACTCCTGCCTCTTTTTCCTTGTGTTGCCAATCTGCTGCTTTCTAATACTCTTTTCTTCCTCGGGCTCTGAAAAGGGCCCTATTGAGGATTTTAGGCTGGGGGGGTAAGCGTGTCTCTGAGCAACACGAGTGTCCTTGTAAAACGGTTCCTTGGATCCGGTTTTGTAAAGCCTTGCCGGCTGGTCACAGCCAGGGCTGCCAGCTCGCTGGAGCACTGGAACTGCTGCGCCGTGGGCGAGTGTCTGTCTCGGGGACCTCCCAGCCGCTTGCCTCCCTGCTGGGCTTATAATCAGCTTCCAGCCCCCCATCAGGGCCAGAGGAAAAGGCCTAATTGTTTGCAGGGAGAGCAAGAGGCAGCTTCTGCTCTTTGATGTCTTGTGTGCACCCCCCGGCTAAACCAGTGCTGCCTTATTTAGGGAATGAGGAGATTTGGGGTTAGGAAGAGAAGTCAGCCCAGTGTCCTGGGTGCTGTGTCAGCAGGTGTGGGGGCTGCATGCTCTGCCTAGCATTTCTAAAGGTAATGGTAATGAAACTAAGCTGCTCCTTTTAAAATTGCCTTATTTGTGTAATGGAATTGCAGGGGAGCAAAGCTGCTTTCCAGCAGGGCCCCGAGCAGGACATGGATCTCTGGTGGCTCAGCACCGTAACTGAGGGTGCTGTAGATGCCATCATCTCCCTAACTCGTCTGATTTTATTTACCATCAAATTGTTTAATTCCGTTAAGTATTTCACTGTTTTGATTCTTTTTGATTTGTTGCTCTCTCCAGTGAAGCAAAAGTTTATCTTTAGAAACCTTTTGATGTAAAAATGTTGTGAAGGAGGCTCATTTCAATGCTCTTTTTCTGTCATGGCCTGAGTTGCAAAATTTTGATGTCATCTATCCGCCACAAGACTTGTACAGTCCCTCTCAGGTATAACAAAGATGTTCTTACAGTCAACTTCGTTACCCCTAGGGGCAGTGACAGTGCTGCTGACCAACAGCTTTGCTTGTTTGATTATAAAAAAAGGAAAAGCCACAACCCTGCAGTGAAACAGTTATACAACCCATTCTGCACTTCAGATTTCCCTGTTCCATAGCTTTCTTCCAACTTTGAAATGCAGATTTGGAAAGCTGGAATAACTTAACTGTCCCATTTCACTGACTTGTTTTCTTCCTTGGGTGTCTGCTCAGTAACTACTTTCTCTCCATCATGAGTGAACCTCCCTTGGGTCCAGGAAATACAGAAATGTCATAAAAGCGAAGTGCAATTTCTCAATTTCGAGCCTTTCTTGAAAGGGACGCCATCTGATCTGAATTAATCTGAAGCCTGGCAGTCCACCTGCTGTAAATAAGTTTACTTTTTACTTAGCACAGGATGAAAACAGTGCCTTAAAAGTACAAAACTACCTTCAGTAGAAGACTTGTTTCTCCTGCTTTATGGGGGAGTTGGCTGCCTAGTAAGAAAGTAAGAATATAGGCTGGAGGTTTTTGTTCTAAGGTTGGTCCTGCCTGAGAAGTTTTGACAAAGATCAGAATGCTCCTGAAATACAGGTGTGTTGAACTGAACTCTGTCTCTACTTGTGCATTACCCCTGGTATTAAGCCTTGGCCCTCTTCGCTTCCAAGTATGGGAGAAGACAAAAAGAGTGAAGATGGGTAGAGTAAGTTACGTACCTTGAAAATATTGTATTTCATATCACTGATTTCAACAGTCTTGCTGCCGTGGCTGTCATGTTCTGTTTTATTGGTCATTAGCGTCTTAAACCTGAGAATGGATTTAACGGATTTCTGGATTAGTGCTTTGCATACTCATTGCCTATTGACAAACAGCCTGAGCAAGGGGAAAATAAAGATCCCTTCTTGTTCACAAGTTGAAAACTGAAACATTTCCTTCAATGCAATGACAATCAGTTTAGAACTTCAGGGACAACTGAACCTGGAAATGGCTCGTGTCTGATCCCATCCCACGCTGTAGCTGCAAAACGCCGTTACTGTGCCAGCAACAGAGAAAGAAACTAACAACTGCACCTGTGCCAGGTCGGGGGGAGATTTCCAGGGCATCTGGAGCAAGCGTAGCTCTAGCTAGCAAACTCGGAGAGGGGGAATGGGAAGGTAGTGAGTGGCTGGATACGTACGCTCCAGCTCCTGCACGGGGTTTTAGGGATAATTACTGGTTAGTTTATGTCAATACAGCTTTGGGAATCTCTTAACATGCACTAGGAGCGGCTAGAAAAAAAACTCATCTCTACTCTCCTACTACTCTTTAACACTGACAAAAAATATGTGGCTTGGTATTATTATGAATACGGTCTGTAGTCTGTTACGGTCTGTAGTCGTATCGTTAGGGGCTGCCTTACTGCAGTGGGTGACTGAGAGCCAGTCACACAAACGAGAGACTTGGGGGCCAAACCTTCCTTTAACACTCTGCTGTAGAAAGCAACTCACCTGTTAGATGCAGTAACCAGCAGGACTTTGTGTGCATAAAATAGCTTTCCTTCTACTAAGAACGTTACATCAGACATTTCTTTGTTGTTTAGAAAGTGAGGATCTGTGAGGGTAAGGGAAAAAAAAAAGAGGTGAATATTTTTTGAATTTTTGAATATTGACTATTTCGGGAAATTGAATATTTAAAAAAAAAAAAAAATCACAAGAACGTCACTGTTTAGGTGAGCATCTTACCCAGCCGAGCTGGCAGCGTCTTTCGGATTTCAGGAATGCTGGGTATGGGACTGCTGCCGTAGCAGTGGGTGAAGATGGATGCGAGCTGCTGATTGATAGCATCGTTCTGTAAGGAGGATGGAACAGGTATCATCAGTCGGCACTTTGTATTGGGTGGGTTTCAAACACGTGGTAACAGTTCACTTGAGGCTTACAGCAACTGCACTCTACAAGAATAACCCCCAAGGAGAGGGACAAGCGCCTGATCCGTGCAAGGATGCTGACAGAATTCTCTCAGCAACGTTTACGGGCCAACCTCTGCCAAGGGAAAAAGAGCCCATCAGCAAAAGCTCATCCTTCCACTTGCTGTGTAACAGGTAAGCCCACAAGTGTGTTCTCAGCAAGATTTGATTCACGGTATGGGTTCGTTGTCTAGATCCAAGTTCGGGTTCCTAGTTTGCGACTGGTTTTAGTTAGCCAGTTGTAACTCTTGCTTTTAATTTACAGGACAGTTACAATGCATGTTGTAGTGACCAATTGTGGAGGTATCAAGAGCTGTATGTACTCCTCAGCTTCCCCTGTCTGTGCGTTTCAAATGCATCCCCTCTGCAGTCAGAAGGGGGGCGCCCCCCTCCTAACGGGCAACAGCCGCTTGGGAGAGAACACGGCAGAGGTTGGGTGAACTTATCTGCAAAATGGGACAGCTGAACTATATACCGTGGATCAAATCCGTTCTAGGCCTGCCTTGAAAAACAAGGAAAACACAGTTACAGGCAACCTTTAAATAAAAGAAAAAACTAGAAGGAAAATGTCACTGAACAAAAGTGTTGTTCAGAAAACTCCTAGAAGATGCTATTGGGAGAAGCTGAATGGCCCAGCACCGTACCGGTAACTCTTCCTCTTACATTCACGTGATTTCAAAAGCCAGTTGCCAAACGGGACTTTAACAGAATCACTTCCGTTGAAATTAATGTCTTTACTGCGAGGCTTGCTTTTGTGGGCTGCGTATGAATTTAGATAAATGCTATTTTCATACCATAACTCATTAGGGACTTTGCACAGGCATTCACTTCGCTTCTTGTTGTGCACTACCTTGTACCACAGCAAAAACCAAACACTTGATTTTGATAGTGTTATAAAACTAATAATTACTTTGCTGGTTTTGAGGATATCAAACATGAGCTGCAACCCTTCATTAACCAGTTCTTCATTATAGTCCTCTTCCTTAATGGTGACGAATTCCCGCAGGAGGGTCTGTACCACCGAGTAACGAGACTGGTAGAAGGTTGTCTGCAGTGACTCGATCCAGACGTGGAGCTTCCATGGGACTCCTGTAGCCACAGCAAAAGGGACAGTGGAAGATGATGATTTGCTAAAGTGCCTGTGAGTCAATCGTTCCGCTGCTATCACTAACACCTAGTGGCACTGAAGTAGATCTTTACATGCACCCCAACGCAGATACGTGTTTGCCTTGATATTAAAGATGACTGAACTGGGTCACTGACAGATTAAATGACTTATCTACAACAGCAAAGGATTGGTACCAGGACCAGAAGTTGGAACTTCCTGCTAATTGTTAAGGACCAGAGACTCCCTGTTGTGTATTAAGCTTCTCGATTAGTTGGAACTACAAAATAAATTTGAACTGAACCTGTAAGAGTAGCTAAGCCTACGCAAACAGGGTGCGAGGTCTTTTCTCCTGGTTACCTCTAACAGCCTAGACACACAAGCTTCAAAGCTTTTCTTTCCTGCCTTTAGATCAAATCTGCTCTTTCACCCTGAATCACTTCATCTCTGATGTTGACTTTGTTTTTAAGACCAGCCTCTTTAACACTGAATATTAGGCGTCAGAGTATCTGACGAAGAGATGTGCCCCTTGCTTTTGATACTTGGGAACAGAGGATCCAGCCAAAAGTAAGGGACATCCTAGATCAGTGGGATTTTGGAAAAAATTGTGAGGAGCCTTACACGCTTTTTTTATTAAGTTAGACAGCTACTTCCCACAGGCTTGGGATAGCTTTGCAGCTGAGGTTACAGATTCTTCTCCAAGTGAAAGGGGCAGAGGGAAAAGCTTTTCACGCCTTAAAAATAAAGTGCTTAAAATAAAGAAAACACCTTACCGAGTGCCCTGAGCTCCATGGTGATGTCCACATAGCCATGCTCGGCACTGTAATACATGGCCTCCTGCAGAGCCTTCATTCTTGTTTTACACAGCCTGACTTGCCCCTCGCTGGAGCTGCCCTGGCTGGATGTGTCACTCTCCACTCCCTCAGCTAAAATCTCCTCCAGCGAGAGGACGTCTCCCTTCAGTTGCTGGGGCTGGGTCAGGAGCTTGCGCAGAACATTCCTGAGGAGGAAGAAGAGAGATCGCCTACTAAGAAATGAAGCGTCATCAATCCCGACAGGACTATGGTGATTGGGGCTTAGTGGTCTGGCTTAGCAAATAATGATTTCCTTCCAGAAGATAGACAGAGGCAGACACGGAGCAGCATTTAAACCCCTCATCCTTCCCTATCCCACATGCTAGAAATTGATGTCCTGGTAGCAAAGGCAAAAGAATGGAATATGCTCCATACCGTAGTGGTACCAGGGCAGATTTCAGAGCGTTAGGGCAAAGTGGGTTTTATTGCAGTCAGTACTTGGGCACAGAAGCACGCTGCCTCCTGCCAGCCCTGAGCGCGGTAACATCTTAAGCTCTGAAGTGAGATTTACCAGGGAGTGTCTGTTGGAACCCTCGCTGTTTCCCCAAACGACCACCTTCAAGCGCTGGTACATTGTTTTAGTCAGACTCGCTTCTTGTATCAGTAAATAGAAACCATAAAAACCCGATAGTTCTGCATCACTAATCCAGGGAGAATTTTTTTGGTTTGGAATTTCACGCAGCAGTTGCAAGAAAGAGGCTTTCTTGTTTGTGTCCAGCCACTTCAGAAAGCTTGCACCACTGGTGTCCTGCAGACAGCTGGAGCCATCTGCAGCAGACTTTCCCCCTCCCAGCGAGTCCACCCGCACGCTCAGCTGTGACACTGCACTGCCACTAGCTGGTGCTCTCTTTGCACCCACGCTACTCAGTATGACTAAAAAAATTAATTTTTGTGCTTTAGGATCACCCTGCCCTATCCGATTGGAGAACAAGCCTTAAGTTTCACAGTTTGCCTGGTTAGATGTTGCAGGAGATTGTGGGAGGGGAAGAGAATTGGGAACAGAACAGTGTTTGTGTAGTTTTACGCTATAAATAACTGCATTAGGCTGTTCCGGCTTCGCGGAGTTTGGGCCTCATTTGAGCTCGGGCTGTTTTCCCTGGTGTACCCAGATATGCGACGTACCTGGAGGCACAGTTTTGGCACCACTGCAGAGCACAGCCGTGTCCATGCAAGGTGGCTACTATTTAGTGTGCTACTGTAAGGGCCAGCTGTACGACCCTCTGGCTATCTCTCAGCCCATCTACATGGGCGGTTTCAGGGCTGCTCTAATTGGCTCGTTATGCTAACATTTTTTTATGGGAACAGAAGCTTTTTCTGGATGAGTTTGTACATAATGACTTGTTTCTAAACAACCACCCTGAAAACTGGGTTGGAAAGCCCAGGCTGGCTTCTCAGCATTATGACGACTGATCTCTTAGTCGGCCATCTAAAAACCTGAGATGCAGTCAATCCAATTCTGCTGCGGATTATTTTTGCAACCTTAATGCCATTAGATTCTGCCTCAGAACATGAACCACAATCTCATAACCTACCCATAGGTAGAATTTAGTCTGCTCATGTATGGCTTAGAACCAGGTCCTCCTCACTCTTAGTGCTGCAGAGCTAGACCAGCAAGAGAGGGAATAAGAAAAAGCAAAGATCTTTCTGTTGCGTTTTGTGCTTTTGACTAAAATGTAATCCCTTTCTTTTATCAGAGTTATAGTTGCTGAATAACGAAAGCCTCGCATCATTTCTTCTTAAAGGGAGGTAACAGAGAGCAATTACCACGTGAATCTTTCAGTTCTTCAGAACTCAGAATCTGTCAGTTCCCAAAAATGCTCAAAAGGCACTACCTACGTCAGAACAGGAGTAGTCTGGGAAATGGTGCTGCACCAAAAAATGGCTGCTGTCAGGAGAGACTTAACACCATCTTCTGAACTGCACACCCGGGGATTTGGGTGTAAGGCATGTAATATAAACTCGCACAGCAATACGTACAGTGACAGCCTTAGGCAAAAAAACCCCAGTTCTGAACCAGAATGGAGCTTTACCTGTGTCCGTGTGCAGCTGAGTGACTGAAGCAATTCATATCTTCATGCAGCGATGAAGACATACCGTTGACTTCCAGCATGCTCAGGAGTGGGTCAGCACCCCTACTCAGCAGTAAGCTGACCAACTCGTAGTTCCCTAGGAAAAAATGGACAGAAACAAAATGATGATTCCATGTCTGTTACCTCTTTGAAAGCATGTGACATAGGACGGGTAACAGACAGACTGTACCAGCAACTTTTATGCTGCCAGCTAAGGCTTTCTGAGCACCCTGCAAGCAGGCATTAGGCTTCCTAACATCTCGGAGAGAGAAATTCAGTCACAAAGCACTTAAATTACCTAATAACGCACAACTAGCTAGAGGCAGAACAAAGAGAGAATTAAACCGGTCTGGTCCTTTCAGTAGACACCAGCAGAGATGTATGCAACCAGTTTTAACTAGAATCAGTCCTGGCTGTTCAGTTGGTGGATGAGGTTAACAGAGAAGGCCAGGCAGGAGCTGCTGGATGCTGTGTGTGCTGACCACAGCTGCCTAAAACCACCCTGCAGACAAGTACATCGGTGCAGTCCACGTTCAGCCAGGCCTTTCCACCATTTTCATTAGATACAGTCGTGAGTGGTGGCAAGAAGAGACCCAGCGGGGGGGGGGGGGGGATTTTTTTTTTTTTTTTTTATCCTTTCAGTAAAGATCGGTGCAGAGCAAGCCAGAGACTCGTCTTCATAAACACACAAAAATGAAGCAGAAAGAAATGAAGGAAAAAAAGCAAAACCAGAGGTGACAAGTGTTAAAAAACAACAGGTACTTGTAGGCCAGCTACTTTTTGGTTCCCTGAATGCTAAGCTCTTCTCATGACAGGTAGAAGAAATGCAGAATTTTACTTGTATTTAATAAATTAATAAAACAAATTTCTTTACACAGCAGTTATTTTTCCCCAGGCTGAATTTAAACTTGTTAATTTTTGCATCTGGAATATTTAGACACAAGACATGCCTAGACTAGCCAGTAGCTGGTTTATGTTTCTTGACAGTGCCCTGTGCAAAGGAGTTGTTTCAGTCAGCTTTGCTATGGAGGCCGCTGGCAGGAGGTGAGTGTTGGGATTTGTTGTATTAGTGCCCATCAAGCTCTTGCCACGTGACGATGGCTGTTAGCCGCCGCCAGCCCAGCCGGGGTTCCCATAAGTGTTTTAGAAATGAAAAAAATGCTGACTTCTTCGCAGCCAGCTCACTGTGCTACTCATTTGGTACCTTTACTGCGCCTTAGAATGCGGCGCAGCACGTGTGAATTGGTTGTGGTTATTCTGTGGTGGCAAGAGACGGGGCGTGCTGAGGCTGCGCTGAGCTTACCTGCCGCTGAAGCCAGCTGAAGCGGAGTCTCCGCGTAGTTGTCTTCGCTGTTAACAGCAGAGCCCTCAACGTGGGCACCGGCATCCAGGAGCAGCTGCAACAGAGAGGTGAAAAACAAGGAGTTGAGAAAAGAGCAATTCAGAAAGGCAGAAGGGAAGAGGCGGTGCGTTAGGAAGGAAAAGCAGTAGACTCATAGCGAAGAGTGCATGCACACAAAGGGACCATCTCACAGGCTAAAGCAAAATACCTTATTACAAGGCAAATTTCTCTTGCGTTTCCTCACTCAGCCTAGGGCTAAATTCTCCACATGAATGTTAATTTAGAGTTTTCTTATTTTCTTTTGCCGCACTGTGCTTTCAATAGTGAGTTTGTGCTGGAAAGGTGCTCGGCTGGCAGGTTGGAGAACATCATCTACTTTTTTTTTTTTTTTTAAAAATCTCCTTTATGAGCATGGTTTTGCAATTGTAATTTTCCAACTCCAAAGAGCTCTGCAATCAGAGCTTCTCTTCAGCACAGGAAGTCCATCTTACTTAGTTTCATGCTGTGCTCAGGAAACTGGGTTCCTCCGGGGAATTAGCCCTGGAGGCCAAACATACCTCTTGGTCTCTCCAGGCCGGTGGAGCCTGCGCAGCTGCGGTGATTTGCCACACACAGAACCTGCTTTCATTGACCCCACCGAGCTGCTCACAAGGGAAATACCCCCCTCCCAGATGAAGGGGAGAAGGTTACGAGGTTATGGGGACCCCTCATGGCCGGGTAGGGTGAGAAGCCAGCGTCTGGGCACCCAGAGCACCCGCTTGCAGGTGCCAGCTGGTGGGTGCTGCCCTTCTCCCGCGGCAGGGAGGGCGAGCCCTGCCCCTGTGTCCATCACCAGCCCTTGGATAGGCGTCCAGCCGGCTGCATCATGTCACATTGTCACAATTTAACAGTTTCAGCCATCCCTAATTCCTTGGCCTTGGCACAAACAGCATCTACATTCACATTTTCATAACATAAATTTTTGCAGAGCACAACTGCTGGTTCATTGGCTGGTTTGTTTCTCTCTTGAGATCCCAGCTATTCCAGGCAAGTATTGCATAGTAGACCTTAACTGAAAAGGCAATTTTTTACACCAATTTCAGCAAAAGCTGACATCTACCCTTTTAATAATAATTACAAAATGAAAAAAAAAAATTATGCACACTTTAAAGTTTTAACTAAAATGAAAGAAACAAACGTCGTGGGTAATGCAGTCCAACAGGAGCTGTGATATGCTTGGCTACATCTCCTGGGAGAATCACACTCTTATCTCACATGGAAATTAAGGCTGTCCAGCCTTTGTAATACCAAAGGCTGCCCTGGCAATTTGCCAGGTGGGATCTAATCTTTGTAATTAATTACAAATGTACACAAACAAAAAATGAGTGTGGGCAGCCTCCATTTGCTTACCTATCATTCCCCCCCCCCCCCCCCCCCCCTTTAAGCAGAAGGTAAATTAAATTCACCAGCAACTGACTTATCTGCTGACTGTCTGCAGTTTTGAATTCCTCTTGAAGTTCAGGTGGGATTTCCAGGATTCCACCTCATTCCGCTGCCCCCTACTTTAATCCCACAGAAAAAGGAGCAGGGAGGATGCGAAAGGCTCAATTCCCACGACAGCTTGAGCCTTGTTCATGCAATTCTCAGGGATTATAAAGGAAGTTACAGATGATTTGCTGCCATTAGAGCAGAAATCAGCATACGCTTAATTTTTGCACATGTAAATAAATGTCAGAAACCATCCTGATCAAGCTGTCTGCCTTTAACCACTCCATATGAAGCACTAGTTTATCTAATACCAAAGAAATGGTTGTGCAGCATTGTTCTGGAAGTGGTAAGCCTTGGACCAATACTGAAACAAACAAACAAAAAAAACAAAACAAAAAACAAACCACCAAAGAAAAATAAGGAAACATACTGTGCTTTGTTAGCAAGGCCTTGCTAGGAATTGCGTCATCAATTCACGCGTCCACAAGAAAAGCATCGGTTGCGTTCTCATTTTCAAACCAGGCAATTTTTCCACTGTTTTTTTTCAGAAGGCTCCCACCAGACAGCACACGGAGCCCGTGACGGACCCATGCTCAGGAAGCCTGACAGGAGGGTGCTGCCCAGCACCCGGCTCACAGCACTGCACTGCAGTCCCTCCGCGTCTCCAGTAAAGATTCCCAACAGGGGGATTTCCTCTGCTTACCTGAACAACAGAGATGTGCCCGTGTAACACAGCAAAGGTAAGAGCAGTCCAGTGCCGGCTGTCGGGATGGACTGAAGGGTACCGGGGAGAGGTACTGGGAACCTGGGAGAAAGCAACCAGGTAGTTATTAACCACTGCAGCCTCTGTCTGCCATAATCTTCAGACTCGTACATAACTGGCTTTTTTCTGTGTAAGTGACAACCCCAGGGAACAGTAACTTTCGCCATTTAGAGAACACTGCCAGCGCTAGTCCAGTCCCCTGGGCCTTTTTAATGGGCTTATTGGTTTCTCTTAGTGGCAGCTCTTTCAGGAGGGAGGCCCCCTCACCCCCACCGTGCCTATTAGACTTGCCAATGCCAATCATAATTGGAGCCACTGAGTGCTCCAAGAGGTTTTGAAGGTTTTCTTCCCCCTCCCAAATCCCTGAAGCAATGATTTCTGAAAGAAGTGGCTTGCTCAGAAGCTTCCAGAGATGAAGCCTGCAGTTGCTAGGAGAGATTTCATAACTGCTCATGTTAGTTTACGGATGAATAATTATGGGGAGAGGGTCCTCTGTTACTCACTGGTATATCTAAATTTGCTCCAGCATCTATAAGCATTTGGACCATGGCTTCATCTCCAGCAGCACAGGCGTACATTAGTGGGGTCATACCCTTCAGGAAGAAAAAAGAAAAGTTATCTTGCTGTACCTATCAACAGCAAAACTGTCACCAACAGAGCGAGTTTGAATCTTAACGCGCAGAAGAGCGTGCACGCGCATGCATGGGGACAGCATACGTGGGCCCCCCGCGGCCCCCGCTTGCGGGTCCCGGCTGGTGGGTGCTGCCCTTCTCCCGCGGCAGGGAGGGCGAGCCCTGCCCCTGTGTCCATCACCAGCCCTTGGATAGGCGTCCAGCCGGCTGCATCATGTCACATTGTCACAATTTAACAGTTTCAGCCATCCCTAATTCCTTGGCCTTGGCACAAACAGCATCTACATTCACATTTTCATAACATAAATTTTTGCAGAGCACAACTGCTGGTTCATTGGCTGGTTTGTTTCTCTCTTGAGATCCCAGCTATTCCAGGCAAGTATTGCATAGTAGACCTTAACTGAAAAGGCAATTTTTTACACCAATTTCAGCAAAAGCTGACATCTACCCTTTTAATAATAATTACAAAATGAAAAAAAAAAATTATGCACACTTTAAAGTTTTAACTAAAATGAAAGAAACAAACGTCGTGGGTAATGCAGTCCAACAGGAGCTGTGATATGCTTGGCTAAATCTCCTGGGAGAATCACACTCTTATCT
>NW_009259429.1:233619-260059 GCF_000687185.1 Egretta garzetta | reverse complement strand
CACCAGCAACTGACTTATCTGCTGACTGTCTGCAGTTTTGAATTCCTCTTGAAGTTCAGGTGGGATTTCCAGGATTCCACCTCATTCCGCTGCCCCCTACTTTAATCCCACAGAAAAAGGAGCAGGGAGGATGCGAAAGGCTCAATTCCCACGACAGCTTGAGCCTTGTTCATGCAATTCTCAGGGATTATAAAGGAAGTTACAGATGATTTGCTGCCATTAGAGCAGAAATCAGCATACGCTTAATTTTTGCACATGTAAATGTATAAACCAATTAACATCTAATGTCAGAAAGCATCCTGATCAAGCTGTCTGCCTGTAACCACTCCATATGAAGCACTAGTTTATCTAATACCAAAGAAATGGTTGTGCAGCATTGTTCTGGAAGTGGTAAGCCTTGGACCAATACTGAAACAAACAAACAAAAAAAACAAAACAAAAAACAAACCACCAAAGAAAAATAAGGAAACATACTGTGCTTTGTTAGCAAGGCCTTGCTAGGAATTGCGTCATCAATTCACGCGTCCACAAGAAAAGCATCGGTTGCGTTCTCATTTTCAAACCAGGCAATTTTTCCACTGTTTTTTTTCAGAAGGCTCCCACCAGACAGCACACGGAGCCCGTGACGGACCCATGCTCAGGAAGCCTGACAGGAGGGTGCTGCCCAGCACCCGGCTCACAGCACTGCACTGCAGTCCCTCCGCGTCTCCAGTAAAGATTCCCAACAGGGGGATTTCCTCTGCTTACCTGAACAACAGAGATGTGCCCGTGTAACACAGCAAAGGTAAGAGCAGTCCAGTGCCGGCTGTCGGGATGGACTGAAGGGTACCGGGGAGAGGTACTGGGAACCTGGGAGAAAGCAACCAGGTAGTTATTAACCACTGCAGCCTCTGTCTGCCATAATCTTCAGACTCGTACATAACTGGCTTTTTTCTGTGTAAGTGACAACCCCAGGGAACAGTAACTTTCGCCATTTAGAGAACACTGCCAGCGCTAGTCCAGTCCCCTGGGCCTTTTTAATGGGCTTATTGGTTTCTCTTAGTGGCAGCTCTTTCAGGAGGGAGGCCCCCTCACCCCCACCGTGCCTATTAGACTTGCCAATGCCAATCATAATTGGAGCCACTGAGTGCTCCAAGAGGTTTTGAAGGTTTTCTTCCCCCTCCCAAATCCCTGAAGCAATGATTTCTGAAAGAAGTGGCTTGCTCAGAAGCTTCCAGAGATGAAGCCTGCAGTTGCTAGGAGAGATTTCATAACTGCTCATGTTAGTTTACGGATGAATAATTATGGGGAGAGGGTCCTCTGTTACTCACTGGTATATCTAAATTTGCTCCAGCATCTATAAGCATTTGGACCATGGCTTCATCTCCAGCAGCACAGGCGTACATTAGTGGGGTCATACCCTTCAGGAAGAAAAAAGAAAAGTTATCTTGCTGTACCTATCAACAGCAAAACTGTCACCAACAGAGCGAGTTTGAATCTTAACGCGCAGAAGAGCGTGCACGCGCATGCATGGGGACAGCATACGTGTATGTTCAAAACATTTTGGGTTCTATGCAGAGTGGGCACAATGCACAGGTATTGGAAAGTGATGCGGACAAAACATCAGGGGTCAAGACTGCAAGAATACAAAAGGGATCACTGAAAATCCCAGCTGTGTATTGTCCACAAATCTTGAGCCTTCTCAGGGCTGCCAAAAAAGAAATACCATTTCTTGGATCATTTGTAGCCAGATGAACCGAAAGCAGGAAACAACACAAAAATACACAAGATTAATTTAGTTGGCAACGTATCCCTATTGCTGAAATCCTATTTGCCACAATATTTCAGCATTTCAATCCCATAAATCTCTCTCTCTCTACTTAACCAGCAAACCATGACGGGTCAGAGATGAATTATGAGAGAAATGAGCCTTACTTACAGAGTTCATTCCACAAGTAGCCAAGGACAGAAAGGACAAGGCCCAGTAAAATCCATTACTGCTCACATCCTGCGGCCTTCCCTCCCCCCCCCGCCTTAATTATTGCGAGCATTTGAATTTTTCACAGGCAGCATCTCTGCTGCTCATTCTGTAATAATACAGTTTTAGAGGCGGACATGAATCATAAAATAGAATTTTGTCTCACACTGAGGAGTTCTGATCTTGTTTCAGCAAAGGCATCTTCCTGCACTTACATTTGCAAAGATGTTTTGGAGGTGGGGGGAGATGGGGGGGCTTGGGAGGATCCACTCTCATTATAGACAAGGAAACTTAACTGAGAATTCAAAACTAGGGTCTGCGGGCACAAGCAGGGTTCAAGCAGGCACAAGACAAACAGTCAGGGTTCTAAAACTGTTTTCTTAAACACCTCAAATCCTGTGAAACCAGAGCGCTGCTTGGTACCCGCTAGATGTGAATACAGGGTCCTGCTCCAAACTCGTTTCTGCAGATACGTTCCGAGTTCTCTCCTTCTCTCTAAAAGCATCTCCATACACACAGAAGCGGGTCTCAACGCACACCTCAACGTTGGACATGCTCACATTCTGGGACAGAGGTCAAAATCTGAACCTGGATCTAAAGCCCATATGTTAAATTAGCCCAACAGTTCTGTCTATTGTAGGATTTACAACAAAACTTTTCCTGTACTTGCCAGGTGAGAGAGAGTCACACCTGCTTGCAGTGCTTCAGAGGTGCTGGCCTGCTGTGCGCTGTTTTAAGACAACTCATCATGACCAGAAGAAATCAAGATATATGAATGGCCTCAAGATATATTATGGCCTCAGGTTGCGCCAGGGCAGGTTTAGGCTGGACATGAGGAAAAATTTCTGCAACAGGCTGCCCAGGGAAGGGGTCGAGTCCCCATCCCTGGGGGTATTCAAAAGCCAGGCAGACGAGGTGCTGAGGGACAGGGTTTAGTGGTGGGATGGCAGTGATAAATTAACAGTTGGACTTGATGATCTTAAAGGGCTTTTCCAACCTAAACAATTCTATGATTCTATGAACTGAACTTTACCAGATGCCCATGTTAAATGTTCTATCCTACAACAGGACGTAGAGACCTGCTTTCTGCTACCATGTCTACATCAGTTTTCCCAAGTTTAGGTATGCTGGCTTTGGCTTATTCCTTTGCAGGAAGGGCAAAAGCAGCCAGCTGCACAGTTCCAATCTGGTTTCGTATTCCAGCTATGGCAGAGCCATCGCCACAGTTTGGATTTAACTCGCTTTGTGACTGGTAGCGCAAGGGAGGACACTTGCTTAGCTGCAGAGATGAGTTGCTCCAGAATCACGTAAGTGGAGAATTTCAGAGCAACAATGTCTCCGGAGGGAGCCTGTCCTGCCCTCCTTGGTCAGTGCCAAAACACTGCTTTGAGCTGTGGGAGCAGCATTCTGCAAAGACAGAGCTGCCAGCACACTACGATCCCCCCCCCCCCAAGTTCACAGTTGGACTGGCTGGAGAATGACATCAACATGATGACAATGAGACCATAAATAAGTGACAGCAGAAACTCCTCAAGCTTTCCAATGAGTGGCCTACAGAATGCAGGGTCGTGGTACATACAAAAGCCAAACAGTTCCCAGTTTGCTGGCTGGCTGAAGAGAGGTAAAACACATCCTGCAGTGAGAAGTGGTGGTCTTGGCACCAGGTTCTTTGGTGTTAGGATAGCAAGGTTCAGAACGCAAAATAATCTGCTTTGAGAAAACAAAAGGCCTCAGGAACTGCGTAAATGGGAACTGCAAAAACTTACGGGGAAAAAAAAAAGGAAGTAAAAGGCAGACTTTCATAATATAAATGGCTACCTTTGTCACTTTAATAAAGTCAGTATTGAGGGCACCTATGATGTGATGCCCCACCTCTGTGATCACAAAGCTCCTTGTATTGGATATGTAAATAAGGCAACTACATACCTAAATATAAGCGTGTGCAGCAGTAGTTTCTGCTTGTATTTGTGTATGCATTCACACTTCCTTTAAAATCGCAGGATGGCAGAAAGTACCATGGAAGACAGGCAGTTTCAGATTTTGGGCTGATATGCTAGTGCAGCAAAATGCTGTCTATGAGAAAACCTCTCCACTTGAACATAAACCCTTCTTACCGCTATACATCCTATTGTTTCTGAGACATGACAGCTCATTTTCATTGCTGTGACAGCTATAATGAGTGTTTATTGGGAAAAGTTGGGGGGGTTGGGGTTTTTTTTTTAATTAAAAGCTAATTCAGAGCACTGAATGATGCCCCAGAGAACAAACTGCTGTTACTTGATGGGACTGACAGCACAAGCAGAACCAGCTAAGGACTCCCCAGACTATCAAATCCCTATGGTTCAGGGTAGCTGAGCAGGAAACAGGTAAAAATGAAAAAAATAGACTGCTGTTTCTTATATGCCAGACTGCACTGAGAACCTGGAACTCACTTGGCACAGGCAGCCCGAAAGCCATCAGACAGTAACACCTTTTGGTCACCCATCACTGACCCAGACTGGATTTGGGCTGTTGAAGCAGAAGAGAGTGTCACTGGCAAAACCCACTTTGCTTTGGCATTGTCGTAGCATTAAGACAACCTCAGACTTTCCCTTCGCAGCAGTGTATTAACCTGTCTTCCGTCAGTGCCCGAGACAGGCCATCCAAGGAACAGACCTACATTCCAGCTGATAAAGAAACAATTCGCTCTAGGCTTTGACTGGCTTTTTGGGGGGGTTATTTTTTTTGGTTTTTAAGGGATTCATTTTCAGCCTAACACACAAGCTAGAATTAGAAAAGCCTTAGAGAGGCAATTAACACTTCCGACTTCATGTACCGATTTGCCACATGGAAAGGAACATGCAATTTGTTGATGCAAAGAATTTTTTGGGGGGAGGTGGGGTATATGGCATACCTGATCATCCATGGTGTTAACCCCGTCAGGTCCCAGTGCATCGATTGCTTGGTTGATCAGATCTGTCCTTCCACAGTTTAGCATTCGGAAACCCAGATCCTGCTGGAATTTTTCAGTAGCAGCCTTAGCATCCAGTCTCCGGAAGGAACTAAAGCAGCATTCAGGTCTGTAAAAGACAAAATAATTTCTGCATTTTTTTTTTCCTTTTTTTTTAGCCCCGTCTCCTAAGAAATCAGGCTCATGAATTTTCACAAATTTACCTATTGTATCCCTTCCCCGCTGCATAATAATTTCTGAAAAATCTGGCTAACTTCACTCATACTGGAGATAGAAGTTTTAGTTCTCAGAGAAAGAGAGTAAGTGCACAGAAACACCGCCAAAAAAAAAAAAAAAAAATAAAAGAAGGTGTCCAGGTAGAGAAACCGCGTTGGTGCCCTCTTCTGAGGGAAAGGCAGGAAGAAATCCTTATTCCTTGTCAAGAGTGGTAGTTTCCACATAGCCCCTCACAACAAGGGCTGCCCTGGGCCAGACACCGCTTCTGCTACACTTTATCCAGCAAAACAGAGAGGGGATGTGGGAATATGCCGGTACCGTAACAGGCACCAAGCAGCTGGGGTTACTGCAGCAGCAAGGTTACTGTGGTGGGACCGGTGCCACAGGCTGCAAACCCGCAGCAACCAGGTTTCCTTAGTTCTGCTTCGCACAACCCCCCTCCCCAAAACCCAGCTGCTTTAAATAATTAGCTGTATATGTTTTGTATATCATATTTGTATACTCCTGCTTGTTATAGGACAGTCCATCAAACATACACAAAAACATACTGCAATGAGGAGAAAGAGGTGGAGAGAAAGTGTAGCTAATAAAATACCAGTGTAGTTCTAGGCTGAAACTATTATGCTATCTATCTACCAGACTAGCTATTATTTTGAAATAAAAGGCATTTCTGAAATAAGATTATGATCCTTGCTTTTTTTTCTTGGGAGGGGGCAGAAATCAAAATTTAAGAAGTCCTGAAAGCAAAGTAAAATTTAGGTAGTGGAACATTCTCAACTCTTTGCCAACCCCTCAATACAAGGAAGCGTGTTAACATTTCTATGAGGCTCTATTAAATCTTTATCCTTCAGATGACTTATCAAATGACCTTTATCGCATTTGGAAGGAGTCCAGGGATTACTGTAAATCCTCTGGTTATCTGCTCAGAGACTTCTGAATTCCAGGCCTCGAAGTGTATCTCCTTCACTGAAGAAACACTGCCAAATTAGAGGTGTTTCCTATCTCAGCTGGGCATTGACATGCTCAGCCCTTTGATGTTATTTCAGGGTGAATGCCTGCTGTACTAGTTGTCTGGTTTTCCGCACAGGCTCTTGTGCAAACTCTCAGTGAGTGAGATACCAGCCTGCCAAGTTCCTTTGAGCTTCTTTCAACAAGGCTAACCTCTTCTGGAAGCTTTGTATGGCCTGCCAGATAAGGAAGACAGTCATCACTTCACGTAGAAGATTCAAGATGAATCTTAGTCCTAAGTTTTAATTCAGCTGGCCATTTTTTAACGCTTCTGAACTTGCATTGATGGTGAATGACAAATGGTGAGCAGATGCCACGAACAATATGCTGAGTTAACAAAGATCCCTCCACAGCCTGGTGACCGATCACATTGTAAAGGGGAAAACAGCATCTCACCGCAGCTGCTTTCAGAAAGGAACTACATCAGGGTACAATTTGGGGAACACTCAGAAGGGAAGTAAAGTGACAGTCTTGGAGTCACTAGCTCTTTGGAGATACATCTGCAAACAAAATGTGTCTCCGAGGCAGCTGAGTACATCAGAAGACGAGAGCTCTGAAGCAGCCAGATACTAGATGAGGACACATACACAAGAGCGCAAGATAGGACACAGAGGACAGTAAGGCACAACACTTAATGCTAGACACATGTAAATCCTAGAGCTAGGCTAGTCAATTAATAACCTTATTCTAATAAGGTAGTTGGTACAGTATCGTGATGCTACAATATTATGTCAAATATGATGCAATGACTTTCTATTATAACAATAATAATAATGAGAAGAATCCTATGCAACAAAAGGGAAATAAAATGACAACACTTGAAATCCAGTGAGCCTCAGAAAATAAAAGTTTTTGAAGGGATGATACCTGTCTTTGCATATTGTTTCTATTTTGCTAACAGGCATGATTCCACCCAGTGCTATTTAGAGGCACTGCTGGAGCAAGGGTGGCAAATTCACCTGCAGAGTGAACAGCAAAACAAAACGGTTGCACAGAGCTGCCAGAGACACCCAGCAAAGAGGCGGACTGTAGTTCTTGGTGTAGAGCTGCCAGGAGCGCAAGTTCAGGCACAAGAATCTGAAGTTATAATTTGTGAGCTTTACTCCTGGGGGCCCTGCAGACTCAGCCCATGCAAGAGCTACTGTACGCTCGCTGTTCTGTAGCAGTAGCTTGACAGCATGCTCTCTAGGACAGATGCAAGGTAGCTGTTTCTTGTAGAACGTGGTAAAAGGTAGAGCATCCTACAAGAGCTGGGGGGGAAGAGCTCACACACGCACAACTGCTGTGCAGCAGCTGTAACCACAGCAGGTTTTCCACATGTGAGTTGTTATCCCATGGAGAAGAGAGGCAAACTCTTGCAGGCTTCCTAGAGCAAAGCCTGTGCTCCTGGAGTTTTCCCAGACAGCAGCTCCCATGTACGCCCAGCTGCGCCCAGGGGATAACCTGAAGAACTGAAGGTGGACTGGGAGACATTGGGGAGGCAGAGCCCAGAGAGCAGGGAAAGGGATAGGGCTGAGGTCCTAGTTTGGGAAGGGATAGCTTGAAGACGGAACAGGAGCCTGGTGTGCTCTTTGGGTTTCATAAGCAGTAACTACTACTGTAACTACTGGTAATGAATGACTTAAATTTGGCCTGCAGTGAGGAAAAAATAATTAAAAAAAAAAGCAGCGTGTGATAATAACTTAATATTAGACTCCCAACAGTTATATTTAAGTAGGTGGAAAAGAAACACAGTTCCCTGCAATATAGCATTTCCCCACTTACATTATCGTTTAACCAGCAGCAGGTGACTACTGAAGATGTTTATGAATTGTCTGGCAAACATAAACTGAAGGCATCTTATTAGAAGCTTTCATCCACTAAGACACAAGCAATTGTTGTGGAAGACTATACTGCCCAAGCAGTCTGTGTCAGAGAACAGATTAGAGGTCTGAATTTCAGGTTATCCTAATTATACTTCATTCTTCTGCGCAACTTCTCTTTCAGGGATTTCAACATACCCTACCTGATGCATCACCACTGCAAGGAACTATCATTATATGACTTTTAGCCTGTGCATCATGAGGAAAAGCAAGTTGCAATTTCCCTATAGTCACGCAGCAAGCCAGGAATAAATTTGGCTTCAGTTCCAAGATTTCCCCTAACTGCACTGTAATGGCTACAAATGACTGCTTTAAAGGATCATATAATGGGCACTGGAAACGAGGCACTGCTCTCGCCTCATGTTTATTTCTGCTAGTTTAGATCTTTCACGCAGCAAAAAGACAATGCTCTTTCTCCCATACCACACATCACAGAACATCCTTAGACCTCTGAAAATAAAATTCAGGCAAGACAGTTCAGAACAAAGACCTGATCAAGCTTAGCTTTGATTTTTGTCCTCTACTACAAAGATGGTATGCGTTACTTTAAAGCAGAGGTTGGCTCACCTGCAGGAAAGCGTAGGGAGGAACAGTTTGGTGAGGTCAAAGGGGTGAAAGGATCTTAGTTTTGTTACAGAATTGCCATTCTTTCTGTAGTAACAACAAACTGGATAGAAACATCTAATGTACTCCTTCCCTGGGCCAGTACTGCTAACCCTTAACAATCCAGCAACTGAATTAACTTATGCCTGAATATCCCACTTAGCATGGCTGAGGCCCTTTATACCAGCTTCTCACTTTTATTTATTGCCTACGTTATTTTGGACTTCCTGGGTTTCTACCCAGACCTTCATTTCACAGCTGTATCATTACACCTTCAGTTTTAAGTTACTGAGATGGACCCCATTTTCACAAAGGCTGTCTCTACGTGTTTCCTTTTAGCTCACAGCAGCAGCAAAATCAAACACCCAAATCCCTGCCTTCATTTGTGTTTGTTTTTTAAGGTATACGATCTATAAAGTAAGGGTGTGCTTTGTATGTTAATGTGCACAGAAAAACAGCGCAGAGGGAGTGGGATGCCTTTGAAGTGGAAGGTTTGGATTCAGTTTTGAAATCAAAAGTCTTTCTAAAGCAGAGACTGAAAGAAAAACCATGCAACTGACTGAAAGTCTTCTGCGGTACTGTTCATCAAAGAATTTCAAAGGTTTTGGCAAGCATTAGGCACATATGTAAAATTAGTTTAGCACACGTACACTGGCAGAGAAAAGGGAGAAGAAAAGTGTTCCAGGAATAAGCGTACAGCTCCTGCTTTGGGGATGCCAAGTCCAAGTTTAGCTGCTCCCTTCCAGTCTGAAGCCAAGGAGTTTAAATAATAGCTGAGGATCACCTGCGTAACTTCACTTTTAAAAAGACTGGCAGCACTCTCAGTTGGTCAGGTACCACGTCTCAGGAGGAAGGCGGGAACTGAGAGCTGAGAATAAGACTGGGAGTCAGCCACAGCCGACAAAACATTCAGTCACCTAATTGCACCAGCGTACTCACCAACTAATTTAGCTTCACATTCGATTTTGTAGGTAATGAGCACTACGCTTCAATTGACAAATGGAGAGACAGAGATGTAGCAAAAAGCAAGAGCCTTTTTGGCTGCCAGCAGGAAAAGGTAAAAAGCAACAAAAACAGATGCAGGACTCCTGATTAAAAGCCCCTTGTTGCTTTTATAGTTAATGAAAAAGAATTCTAAGAGCAAGGGTATATTTTTATCTTTTCAGGTGATCGTTTCATCACTTAAGAGCATGATAAAAGTATTGTTTATTGTTCTTAATGTATCCCACCCGCTCATTTAACCCAAAGGTATATGAGGGACAGAATTCACTCAAGAAACAAGAATTTACCTTGTACTAAAGTTCAAGATGTAACCCTGATATGAAAACCTGATAACAAATCAAGCTATTCATAAATCCCTGTTCAATATATATGTGAGGGGAGGATTTTAAAAGGTGCTGATACTTTTCATCAAGGTATCTGAACAGGCAAAGAATAATCTTGTAATTAAAGCTGAGGCATACAAAGAACAAATACTTGCATTTCAATCCTTCTCTGTCTCATTCCTCCTACGTAACTTTTGGCAAGACAAAATCTTTGTACCCCAGCTGCAGTGTTTGGCCAGTTTCTTTATCTCTTGGAGTACTAAAAAGTTGTAAAAAACATGTATTGCCTGTATAGTATTTCAAGATCTGGCTCCCATGAAATATAGTAAGAAGAATATTGTATGAAGTTACAATTACTTCAGCTGCTTATAAAGCTTAGTCCACATACTTTAGCTGCCGGGGCTCACAGTCCAGTCCAGGTAAGAGCAGTCTGGCTGTCTGCCTGATATCATCACTGTCCACAGTTAAACTGCGCCGGTGCTCAGCGTAGGTGATAGCCACTCTCATCCACTCCATCAGTGGTGGCAGAAGCATGAAGGGTCTGTGCAGAAAAGGAAAAAAAAAAATCCATCATAGTTAACATTGGCCTGTTACCTCGTACTGCAATGCAAAAGCATGCTTCCTCGCTTCCTGGGCATGCTTGTGGGAGGCTGGCACAGATAAAACCCACCTGCAGAGGCAAATCCTGTCCCTGTGCTCAGCAAGGCTGGCAGTGCCCAGCAGGTGGAACGGGAACTGCTCAGCCTTGCTTACCTGAACTGCATCTTAGCAAAATGGGGTCATGCCGGGACACGCTGGTTTCGTGCAATAGATTTTGCCCTGTGGGAAATAGGGCCAGAATGAATATAGGGGACCTATTTTCTACTCTTAGCTATAGGTCAGGCACCCCTAGCTCAAGCAGCCAATGCTTTGCTTTACATCGGAAGGGCTCTCATCTCAGGGGCGCAGCTTATAGAATAATTTTGTCTGTTGTTCTAAATAATCCAGACGTATAGGCTGCTCCACTCCTCACTCAGTAACACTGAAAATATTCCTGATTATTTGAAACTACAATTAAACCAGGCTAATTCAGTACTACCTCCACTGATTTTTATGTTACATTATCACTATCTGATGGCTTTTCACATCCTACATTTCTTATGCGCAGAGCTCAGGCCTCCAGACCACAGCAGAACTGATGCAGCTA
This sequence comes from Egretta garzetta, assembly GCF_000687185.1. NCBI lineage: Eukaryota > Metazoa > Chordata > Aves > Pelecaniformes > Ardeidae > Egretta > Egretta garzetta. The sequence goes on along the minus strand of NW_009259429.1, from coordinate 248,952 downwards.
TAGTTTAATGTGAACCGTTTTGCTAGGGAGGAATGTGCAGAATCAAAGAGGGAACAACTAACATGGAGACATCTCTGTGCAAGAATAAACATACAACATTACTTAAATTGTAAGCAATTTGTGGAAAAGCAATCTATCTGTTCCTAATTTGTACAGCATCCAACACAGTGAGGTTTTACTCGATATGAAGGGTTGCAAGGCAGAAGGGAATATAAATAAGGTAATAACAATAGCAACAACAGCCATTTTGGAGCAGCTTATGAAGAGGCCCCCCTTTACTCCTGCTAAAAGAATGAACACAGTACTGAGATTACACGTTAATATATGGCTACCATAATACTCTCATACACAACGTATCTCATCCATCCTCTCAATATACAGCCAGACTGATTTATCATTTGCTTGATTTTTCCCCAAGGATACCTGCCACCCTGGTGGAAGGCTCAGAAGTGCCAGCTCTAATTGAAAACACCTTTCCCATTCCCAGTAACAAATTTATTAATGCTGGGAAAAAAAAAGCCCTTTTCATTTAAGCACTCAAAAGAAAATAACGGAGCGGAGAAAGTACCAATTCCTTTACAAAGTTCAGAGGAAAAAAGATACATACCAGAAAATATAAAATGATTTTGGAATTAATGAAAGCAGCTGAACCCATGAAATGCATTTTCAAACCTGTGCATGTACATTGTGTGTGCCCATATGCGAGCACAGTAAGAATAAGCAGCACCAATCCCGTTAGAAACCATTTATCAATAATGGGATTTGCAAGCAGAACTCCTTTTGTATGACTTTGAACATCCTTCAGGGTGGAATAACTCCACTCTGTAAAATATGTGCCATCTGTTTCCATTTTGCTGGTTGCAAGGTGCTCTCTAAAACGCTGCCCTTATCTCTTTACAAACACGTGCACTGTTTTTCCCGCTGCTCCTTCTCTTCTTCTGAGTAGTGAAGCAGCATCCACAAAATCAGAGGTCCTTTTAAGCATCTGATCAATCCTGGATTGCCAATGCAAGGGTGTTCTTAACAGGACATCTGCTTACAGCTTTTACCAGTTTACTTCTATGTCTAACAATCATATCAGGGCTGCTACATTCATCACCTTGAAAATTACCCAGTAGCTCATCAGCTGAAAGACTTTCTGGAAGTCCAGCTTGAATTCACCAACCCATTCAGGCTTTCTAACTTGCCCCAGACACATGGGATGGGACGAATCCCTCCAGCATGGCCCATTTGGAGTTGACCAGCTTCCCTAAGGAAAGAGCAGCAATCTGCAACAGACACTGGGAGATGCCTTTCAGCATTCTGTTCCAGAGAATTTCAACCCGTACCTCGTCTACAAAAAAGGCATTTACATGTTCTAAATTCAGGTACTTAAGGGAGAAGCCTAATTGCCTATCTAGACTTTCTCTGTACTCAGCAGGGCCTCTCAAATGATGCAAAGCTCCCGAGACAGGGTAAGGACAGAGACGTAGGCTAGGTAGGCTAAAAGGACCAGAATTAAATACTCAAAGCTGGATGGGGTGAACACCTTAGGAGCAATGGAAAAACTCATCTTACAAGTGATTATATCTACCACCTTTTGTAGTAGATAAGCTATTTAGGCCACATCACAGCTTCCCTGACACTTTCATGGTGGGAATGCTGCAGGACAGAGAACCAGGTCGATGCAGCATGGTCCTGATCATCTTATGAGGCAATGAGCCAAATCTTGGTACCTGTTACACACGGCACTGGGCAGCAGGAGGCTGCGGTCAGCCAACAGAAAATACCATTGAGTCTGCACCAGAAATAACACGTATCATGAAGAAATTTCCACTCTGTAAAAAAAAAAAAAAATCACATGTGCCAGGGTTATAAATGGCTCATATACACAAGCAGAGCCTGAATGTGGAAAACCTGGTTTAGGAGGAATGGGAAGGAGAAAGATTTTTTTTTTTTGTCTATTTTTTTTAATCTCAACAGATTTTTCCAAAGGCTTTAAAACCCACAGCTCAACAGACTGCCTAGCTACGCTGTGCCTGAAGGACAGCAGGCTTCGGATTTAAAAAAGAAATGTCAGGAAGGATGTTTTCCTCAGACAGCTATCCTAATGTGTCCAAACCCCACCACTCGCACTGCTGTGCAAGTTGGATAAATCATTGTTCTGTCAGGAGTTACTACAATGACTTCAATTTCTATTTTGCTGTAAAAGCTTTACTTCTCTTGAAAATTTCTAGCTTGAGGATGGGCTTTCTATTCTTCCCTCGACACACACACACTTCTTTTATCCAACTATTTCCTTTCTTCATACTGTGGGCATGCTTGCGGGAACAGGTCTGTCTTACTTTGCTCACTGACACCACATCAGATGAAGCTGTATTATCACATGATCTAAGCAGAAAGAAAGAGATGCAGTTCAGCTAAGGGAAACACCAACATTGGGTCGCATTGCGCTAAGAAAATAAATGCAATTATTCATTTTCTAGAAAATAAACGCGATTATCATTCCTGCGGCCCTTAGCCTGGGCATCTATCTGCCTCTAGGGAAACAGTGATCATTTCACAGTCTGAAAAACACTGGAGGAGGGGAAGGGGAGAAACCTTCATGGAAAATTAACTGGGAGATGCTGCAACCTAAAGAATTAATTTCTGTCTCTGCATTTCTGTCTGTGCCATGTTCTGTACCATGCATTTTCCTCTGGACCTTCTGACATTTAGAAGCATTTGGCAGCTCATTAAATTCTGCACATGAAGCAATCCAGCCCTGGGAAACCGTCATACTCGCAGCAGCAATTCACTAGGGACACATACTCTCCGATTTCTACGAAGAATGCCACCATTGCTTTGTTCAGTTTCTTGCCATGAAGTTGTCTTCCAGCGATGCCACATGTAAACTGGGAAAGTACGCAGCAGTGGAAAGTAAAGCGGACACTGCTCATCTGCTATACACCTTGTAAAGAATCGCAGTAATGTCTGATATGGTTATGTGCTGTCAATATTTTAGCCATAGGTTCTTTGAAATTTTCTTCATTTAGAATTGGGCAGCCGCTCCGTTTCCAAGGGGATCAGGCTGGAGCTGGGTGAGATGTGCTCCGATAAAGAATGGACTCTACTGTGGGCTTTTTCCCCTCATTTGAACTAAAATGCGTTGTTTTATTTAGACATAACCAAGAAGGATGGTGGTAGCAGCACTTGCAGAGAATTTATAGCAAGTTGTAACTTTTCCCTGGAAAACGGTACTACGCTCATTTGATCAGAATGGCCTAGGACATGACTGGCATGTGGAGATCATGTGCAGCAGCCCTTGAGGGCATGCTGTGGGATCACAGACTTCCAGTGTTAACTCATGCCTCACAAAGAAACTAGTCCCCAAAGTGGTCTCTTCTGAGGGTTTTTAAGAACGCTGGAGCCAAGACATTTTTTTGGCAGAGGGAAGTTAATTGTATGCAAAGAGGAAAGCGCTCCAGAGGGCTTAGAAAATTATGTCATCCTTCCTCTGCACTGAATGCTAGGACAACAGACTTGGAGCTTGGCTTTCAGAGGTGAGGAATGCCTGCTATCTCGGATGAAAACAGTAGGTCTTCCCAGAAGAAACAGCCATGCTATCAAACTCCTCCCTCCTGCCTGGGTCCCCAGGAGGGCCCAGGGATCAGATTCCTGAAGAAAGGAGGAGCAAGGAGAGGAGGAGATATTTTCCCTGCAGCCACCTCTCTTCTCTTCCTGTGCTATTTTTCGTTGCCTCCTGTTTTTCTAGAGCAAAACAAAGACAGGGCCAACAGTGACAGCAATATCAAGAAAGAAAAACTTTGTTCTTCTAAACAAGAACCTCATTCTAAAGCAGGAAAGAAAATACCATTCTAATGGAAGAATGAAAGGTGAGAATGGCAAAATTTGCCTCCCTCTTGGCAGCCTGAGCTGGTCCCAAGACACACATACAACAGACAGTCTCCCATCCAGCCTGTCCCATGTTGGTCTCCCATCCAGCCCATCCCATATTCTTCTAAACGGTTTGACTGAACAAGCTTTCTCTTCCGTTCATCTGCTCACATTTTAAACACATGCAAACTTTAGCATTGCAAAACACATGTAAATACCAGAACACTTATGGTCAGAGTAGGGTAAGCCATGATAACTCCCCTCTATTTGATTTACTGAAACTATACAGAGGCTACGTGCAGAGAAGATGACCCCCATGGGAGACCCACGTGCAATGAGCAGAACTATGTAGGGGAAAACTGGTGGGAATGAGACTAATTTGCAACAAAATGGTGAATCATGTAGGAGGGTGGCTAGAAGAAGATGCGTTGTTTGAGCTTTACACCAAGATGGAAAAACCCCAAGGACGGCAACAGAATCAAAAAGAAAACAGAGTGAAACCTTGTTAATTGGAGAAGGGAAAAGACAGAGCATCTGAAACCTAAACCGTCTCATGTTGATGTGGAAAATGGTGGCATATTTACAGTTTGGATTCTCAAACACTAAACCCCTCTACAAGCTGCAGGAAAAAAGCCATCTCTGAGTATGTAATTATATGTGAATAAAATAACAACAGAAATGACGACTTAGAAAAAAAACAGAAAAACTTTGCTCCAAAACACAACCAGCTTAAGTCAGGAGCCATTCCTTTCACATTCAAAATATTTTACCAAATTTGCAAAAACCTCCCACATTTACAGAGTAAAAATAGGAATTATTACCATGCTGGATCTGTTTTAAGGATCATCTCAACAAGTGCCACGTCTTTCAAAGCAGACAAGGAAAGGAAAAAGAAATTTAATCACAGCCAACTGGCCCCAAAAGAAAGTCTTCTTTTGAATTCCCTTGAAACAATGACTGGTTCACATCTTAGAAGATAAGCATTCTCAAATTTTAGTGGATCGTTATCAAGTTACTAAGGTCTTGGCTTGGATATGCCATGACACTAACTTCCACAGTTTAGCGAGTTATCCTTCAGTCAGACACTAATGGAATGGAAAACATCTGGATAATACTGTATTTATTGGGATCTTTTCTCCACGGAATCTGCCTTCACAGTTTCCTCTGTTTATAGAATACAAAATGGTACAAGAATAGTTTAAACCTAGAACTGGCAACTCTGATCTTTCTTAGCAATCCTACTAACCACAGACAGAAATACCACCTCTTCCACCCTTGTCTGCAAGCCATGCTTAGAAATACGGTGCAGCATCAGACAGGTTTTACTTCATGTTAACTACAAATCAAAGGAAAAACTAAATTCAAGCTTACTAAAAAAACCATGACGTAATCATTAGGAACTCACTATGAATCTTAAAAAAGACCCTCAAGTCTGTGGTTTGTTTATTATAATTCCACTTTACAACTTTTTTTTTTAACAACAGGGAAAAGATTCCATTTTCAAGCTGAAAACAAGTACTTGTGCTGCTCTGGAATGTGCCATGTGTCTCATTAGAAAAACATATTTGTAACATCTGTATGCTGTGGCAGAAGGAACTCTTGGTTTCTAGACAGACAGAAAATAATTAAAACCAACTTAAATTGTCTATAGTTGACAAGAGTCAGATAGATATACACGATAGTTTTAACTACAACAATATGGTCATAGTTACGTGGTTAAGGATGTGACTGCCTCCCCCAGATGCACGGAGAGCTGTTTGATCCCTGACGGGCACTGCAAGTAACCACCTCAGCAGAGGAAACACAGAGGAAGGGAAACCACCAATCATGCTCCTCTCGCTCCTTGCAACTCCTCGACATCCTAAAACTCTCCATAAGCAGAAAACTATGGCAAACAATCCGGAAGATGAACTGTTCTTGCACGACTCTGGACCTAACTGCAGTCTTGACTTCAATTAATATACAGCTGTATGTTTCGATCGCTTGCAAGATCAGATGCAGCTACAGGGACTGACTTGCTGTGCCATCTGCTGAATCAGATGCAGAAAATAGCACTTGCTGCTGACCTGCATGTATCAGCTTGTACCACCAGACTTGCAGAGGTCAAAGCTGGTGAGGGGTCTGGAGCCCAAGGCTGATGGGGAGTGGCTGAGAGACCTGGGGGTGTTCAGCCTGGAGGAAAAGGAGGCTCAGGGGAGACCTTATCGCCCTCTACAACTGCCTGACAGGAGGTTGTTAGTGAGGTGCGTGTTGGTCTCTTCTCCCTGGTAACGGCCAACAGGACGAGGGGAAATGGCCTCAAGTTGCACCAGGGCAGGTTTAGGTTGGACATTAAGAAAAAATTTTTCACTCAAAGGGTTGTTAAGCACTGGAACAGGCTGCCCAGGGAAGTGGTCAAGTCCCCAACCATGGAGGGATTTAAAAGCTGGGCAGACGAGGTGCTTAGGGACATGGTTTAGTGGTGGGATGGCAGGGTTAGGTTAAGGGTTGGGCTTGATGATCTTAAAGGTCTTTTCCAACCTAAACGATTCTATGATTCTATGAATTCTACAGATCTCCTCTGAAGGACCTGGGTCTCAAAGCCCATCTCTGACCAGCTGAGAGCATCCTCACTGAGACACAGGCTCTTCCTACCACAGAACAGTGGCTCTGGCCAGGTCATTTGCAACAGATCTGTTAAGCCTTTCCCAACTCTCATAAAAAGGTGACTTGCCATGGTTTGCAAGCACAAAATGCTTTCCAGACAAGATCTAACTGTGGCCCAGGCCTTTCACTGCAGTTGCTCTGAAGGGAGCAGTGCCGGTGCCTGCTGGGCAGGCGGGGTGGGAATGCACCTCGCTGCTGCCCCTCAGGCCTGCCCAGAGCTGCAGGAAGGACCCTTTGCATCTCTACGCCCCTCAGAAATTGCTGTCTGACATTTTTCCTTTTACAATTTCACTTTCTAGAAAGCAACAAACTGCCTCCAACTTTGCAATTGATGCACGTGGAAAATCTTAAAAAGTCCCTTGGTGTCCTTGTTTTTTGTTTGTTTTTTTAAATTAGCATCATTGGCTAACAGAAAATAAAAGAGATAGGCCATCCTTGTGGATTTCTTGGGTTAATCGGTGAAAAGGGCGCAAGAGACTTTGCAGGAGGACCAGAAATGGTTGGCATCTCCTGTTCCTCCCTGAGCCAGTCTGATGTTTGGAGGTCCGGTGCCCATGACCCCAAGGAGACTGGCCGAGGAAACCCTGCCATGTGCAACAATTCCTCCTGCAAAGGAAAACACTGGTGCATTTTGGAGCAGGACATGAATACAAACGACATGCATTAAAGAAATGAGCCTGTAACAGCATGCTGTGTGATAGGCAGAGATAAACACAGGCAGAGAGCCAGAATGGGTTGTCTGCTATTCCTGGATTAGCCTTGATCCTGTGGGCAGAAAAACCAAGAGGTAACTCCTATGGTTCTTGCCAGGAACTACGCTGGCAAACTAAAAAAACCCATTGCTATCTGCAAGCAGATTTACCTGGGGCCAGTGTGGTTCTTCACTATCTGCTGCTGAGACTCCTCCCTCATTATTATTTTGCCCATTACTCTTAATTCCTAAACGCACCAGTAGAACTGAGATAATAGGCCTCTCAGTTATGACTTCAATCTGATTTGCCAACATGCATATGTTAAAAACATATGCTGATTCTCAAGCCAAAACCAATCTGCCAGATTCAATCACAGAGCTAATTTTCAGGGCCCAGTTGTAAAATCCTGAAGGCAGAGCATTGCCACAGTTACAAAAATTGCCTGAAGCTCCCAAGTTACAACTGTGCGAACAGAAAGCCAGAAAGATAAATATTTTTGTGCAGCCCTGGAATGCTGAGAACTGTTTAATTAATTATAACTGCAAAAGTTTGTGCAGCTAAACAAAGACAATCCTCACCAAAGCAAGGGGTTTTCACAGTAAGCAGGAAAACATTTCCCATTTACCTGGCAGCACAAGCCAAAACTTAGTATTTCAAAAGAGACATTTTCAAACACAAAATCATGGTATCTAGAGACTAAATATTTGAAGGCGATGAAACTTCTATTTTTCTAATGGCTTGACTGATGTTACACTTCTGTGCCATGTCGCGCCACTGTGAGCATGGCCGCCTTATAATGTCAATCTCACCTGACGCTGATGTCAGTGTTTTCTTAATGAAAATCCAAGTAATCTTTTGTTTTTTCACATTCCTGGAATCTGGGAAGTTCCAGAATTATATATATAAATAAATAATTTTATAAGTTTTTTTATATATATAAAAAAATAAACTAATTTAGCATGAAGGCATCAGGAACACACCAACACACGCAGATGAAAAGAACTGATTTTGGAGCTCTCTTAGGTACAATAACGTAATGTGTGCACTAAAATCAGGCACCGACTCCACCCAACAGTGTAATTACACAATCCAGGTTCTGGCTGCTGTATTACAATCACAGAAGGTCTCACAAACCAGCCAAAATTTAAGAACCCGTTTTCTTGAATAAAAGGCAATCAAGCCCACAGGCTGTAGCATTTGTGAATGAATAGGCAGTAGTCTTCTCTTTAATCAGTGCCAGGTAAGATCTATCATTAATGAAAGATTAGAAGGAGTAACATCACTGCTGGATGAAACAGATGCCAGCGTAGCATTTTTTTAATTATTATTTTGCAAGAGAAGATCACTTTGTCCTAATGGCAAGCTGCTCAATGAACTTACTTCACCTACATCTTCAAGGAGCTCCTCTTTTGTTCCTCAGTTCTTGTCTTAAAATACTGAAAAGTGTTGGTGGGCAGAAATAAAGAGAGAGTTCTGTTTCATCCAGAGATGTTTGGTACCAGTGGTGAATGAATGTGTTTCTGTTTTTTATTGGAAAGCATAATGAGTTAGATGTTTGCATTTTGCCTTAGATAATTAAATAAATAGTGCCATGTAAGCATATAGATATGAGAAACATAAGCAACAGGTCTTTCCTAAATTTAAAGAAGCCCACTGTTGCAATGAAGTCAGTCCTTCTATGCCAGACTAGAAAACCCCTCACTATTCCATTTTGTGTTTAATATTGTGAAATCTCCCAATTTCAAACTCTTTTTATGCTTCTATCACTGTGACTTTTATGGTCCCATCAGTGGGTATCAATGACCTTAGCAGCACAACAAACGGTAGACATAAGTTCTTAACTATGGGATTCGGATAGGTAGACTTAATTGGTAAAGCTCAAATTCTTTCAGTTTCCAAATATCCTAAATTTAGAGTACACATGCATTAAATTTCAACATTTGGAGCTGTAGCGCTTCTCAGCAGATGCCACAAATTCCAGCTATTAAGTCTGCTTTCAGCATGGTTACTTAGATCTGCTAGCACTGCTGCTGAACAGTCTCTTGCTTTGAGGGTTACAGTGTATGAGCTTTCAGTGAATTTCAAATAATAATAATATTATTATGTTTCAATACCTCAATATATACCTGCAGGAGATTTTTCAGCAGGTAACAGTTTGACTTAATGAAGAACAATGCAGACAGGACACATGTAAAGTTAAGCTAAGAAGATTTTGCCACCTTGGGTATTAGTAGCCTCCTGACATCTCTACTGAACTATAAAAACTGTGTTGCTTTCTCTTTGAAAAAGGTCCATAGATCTAAGGTCACAGTTATAGAGTTCCTATTATAACGCACTTACGTGCTGCACGCAATAGGCATAGTTGACAAAAGAGCATGAACTTCGGCAAGTCTGGTCTCGAGTTTTTCAAATGCTGTCCGCCCATAAAGCTAACTCACTTAACTGCTCGCCCAGCTTCTCCAGGACGTTATCTATAGATGCATTGCAAAAGCTAGTAGGTAACTTCAACCATTCCTCAAAACACACGTACTCCTACACTAGAAGTACGGCGAACCTTCACAAATAACAATCTTGCAAACGAGAGATGTAAAGGCACTTACCTTCAAACCTTGACACTATCGTGCACACAGTTGCCAAGACTACTGGCACAAATAGGAGGCCAGCAGCAAGCACACAGCACAAGCAATACTTTTCCTACAAAGCCACTTGTTATACTACCAAAGTTTTCTATCTCATGCACTCTGAACTACAGAGTTGCAGATTTTATGCTGAGTTTGCAAATGACTGAATGAGACACTAGCAATGTTTGTTTATGCCCATGACATCTGCAGAACAGGCTCGGAGGTAGACTAAAAAACCCAACTGTCACACGACATCAAGGTTATCTGTTACCCCATCTCTCTCTTTAAAAAGGCACACTTAAATGGTCTTATATTAATAGATTAGATAAACATCCTAATGGGGGGTAAAAGAATGGGGTTTTCCTACACACAGCTAAAACCTGTTCTTGCAACAGGTCCAGCCTGCTTCACTTTGACCATTGCAGAAGGTGCAGCACTGTGGTTACTGCAGAACACCGAGGAGTTTCATGCTCCAGCTACCCACGCAGCTAATGGCTAGCATGGCAACATGATTTTTGTTTCTAATACCAAATTACAAGGAAATTTTTTCTTTACAGCCCTGTTAAAATTCTGCTTCCAGAAAGCTGATCTAAAACCATAGACGCATTGAAGAACATGGTCAAAATGACAAAGTTAAATATGCATCAATTCTAACACCAAGTGCAACGTGCACAATTATTTTTTTCAGCTTGCAGACAAAAATATTATCATTCAAAATCTTAATCTGCTCTATGCTTCATTACCTGTTGCTTGAATAAACACCCAGCGCTCTGCATTCCAAACGCAAAGGAAGAATAATCAATAAAATGTATACAAAACATGGGAAACTGATTATCTTTCTTCCCAGAGTTTTCACCTCAAAGAAAACTGAAGAAACACAATTATTTGAGAAATAAACTAGTTTTCACCTGCCCTTTTTCACATCAGGTACCTCTGAGCCCTGACTATGTGAATAAAACTGTACATAGGCAAAACTGTAAAGCATTGCTATACTGGGGTAAATGCCCTTTCTCCATGTACTGTCAGATGAAGTTAGTTTGGCCACTTACCCTCAAGCACATTGAGCATCTCAACAGAGTTTAGCAGACTAAAAGAGGTTCCAAAGTTAATTAAACTGTTGTGACTTCTTGTATAAGGAAGAATGGGATGCCCAGATGGAAAGTAATTTAAGGAACATATGTTTCTTGTGATGTTCTAATGCATCGACTCTACAGAGAGATTCTTCTTGAAGAATTTGGCAGGCACAACAGGGAACTGAGCACTGACTACCTGGCACAATGCAGTGCTGCGGAGAGGCAGCTCTTCATCAGACAGTCTGGATGCTGGAAGCAATATAATTACAACAGGATACATGCGGGCCAGGTTATATTAGACCTGTTATAATTTTTTGCTAATGTGCATATATTCTTCTCAAGTTCCTTAACTATCTTCTCATACTGCATCACAGACAGCGCATCCTTTCCAAGTGGAAGAGCCTACCAATTCTGAAGCACCTGTCTTGGAAGAACCCCTTGTTTCTCTGGAAGGATCATCTGCATTTCTGAAGGAAGCCAAAGAGGTGAGGAATGGCTGAGCCAATTCCTTACAGTAGCAGAGTGTTTTCCAGCAAGCCTAGGAATAAAAACTTACAGCTACTGTCTCCCCCTCTAGCCATCATGACATACTTTCTAACCCATGGAAGGAAAGAACTTCAGTACAAACTCTTCAGTGGAACTGGAGTTCCCAGTAGTTTGACTCCAGACTGAAACTCAGCAGCATCGCTCCAGATTTACACTGATAAGCAGTAAAAGCAAAACACAGCTCAGTCTCTTTCTAAGCAAACACGTTAGACCAGCATGCACTGTATCAACAGAAGGTGGTTCAGCCCCAGAAGAATCCACGAAGCTGAATCAGCTCAGACGTGTAACTCATTTGAACAGGATTTGTCTTGCAGAGCAGACATGCTTTTTTAAAACAGTCAGTTCAGCATTTAGGGTAAAAACCTGTGATGAAAACAGTACAGTTAAGCTTCATAAGCGACTGCCAGGTCATGGCAGTACATGCACTCATAGATATAGGACGAGGAGGTGCAAACTGCCAGGGTCTCCTTTAAAAAGGAAACCAAGCAGAGACATACCGATCTAGGATTACCCCAGGGAAAGCTTAGTTTCTAATCTCCACAAGGTCAAGGAGAAAGAATGATTGTTGCTATTATCATAAATTATACCCAGAAACATTTACTCTTCAGAAGAGCTTAGCTCTCTGTTACAAAGATGTCAGGAACAATAAGAGCAAAATCCCCAACCCCCTGCCAGCCCTGGCTGCTGCACAGCAAAAGCTCAGAATTGTGTCTTTATTTAGTGTGGCCTTTGTTAAAGCACCAGCTCTAACTCCTTCCTCAGGAAACAGGCAAGTTCTGCAAGTGAAGGTCTGTAATTCAGTCTAATAGGAAATAATATTAACTTCAATTGGAAACAGCAATTACTGAAAAAGAAGAAACTTGTTGGCTTGTGACCATCATCGTTCTTTGCAATATGCTCAGAACCTTTCATCTACAGAGTTACTGTGTTTTACTTGTATTAGTTACAAGAGCACTACATTGGTATCACAATACTGTCTTTAAGGATCTATGCCTTGGAAAAATGGAGACGGGTTAGTATTAAATGACAGCAAAGCAGCCAGAGTCAGGTAGAGAAATTTAGACTCTTGGTCCTCTGCTATTTCAATGGGCAGTCACTATCCGAGAGGTGGAAAAAGAAGCCAGGAGACCTCGTCTTACGCGTTTCTGTTTCTATAGTGCCTTTGTAGTAACACATGCTGTAACAGTTTTGTTTTAAGTTTCCCCAGATTATTTTTCCTTCATTTTTGATGCTAGCTGGCTGCTTAAGTCTTCTCATCATAAAACTGCAAACAATAAACAATACACAACAAGGGTGCCTACAGGCACTGAATATTTCTGTTTGTACCAGCCCTGAGAATCCAGGCAGCTAAGTTGCCAGGCTCTCATTTTCTTGCACCTTCTTTTTTATCTGAACAGATGGAAACTTAAGAGCAGAAGCCAAGAACTTAACATGGACATCTTTACAGTAGTTACAGTAATTACTGTAGCTGTAGTTACAGTAATTGCAGGGTGGTAGTGCACACACACACACACAGTGGCTGTCATCTCTTCATTGCTAAACAAGACAGCCAAAGATCATCTATCTAGTTTTCAAACATTTTTTCCAAATAGGGGACATGCACCAGAAATGGCTTAGGTCAAAGACAGTCTTTCCGGGGATTTCCAGCAAGCACTGCGGTCGACTGTAAAATGCCTATGGAAAGCAGAAAATAGTGTTTTTCAAACAAATGTTTTGCAACTGACAGGACAAAGACTGTCAAACACCTTATTACTTCTCTAGGCAGGTGGTAAGGATCAACTACTGCCTGCTGTCCACCTGAACAGCAAGTTCTAGGAAACCATGTATCAATACCTACCAATGATTGGGAAGTCACCAGGCTGACACATGTAAAACAGCTTGAGAGACAAATACTGTAATTAGAACCACAGGAGCATGGAACAGCTGAGGTTGGCAGGCACCCCTGGAGATCGGTCAGTCCAAACCCCCTTGCTCAAAACCAGGGTCAGCTAGGGCAGGTTGCCCAGGACCACGTGAAATTGGTAACCTTTCAAAGTCATCTGTCCCCCTGCATGCTTGCATCTGTGACCTCTGAGACTTCTCAGACCACCCTTAACTATTGCCCATGGAAACCAGCGCATAAGCAGCAGCAACAGTTCGAGACAGCTTAAGAGCCTGACTTTTTGGCACATGGCTTCACATACAGCCATTAGCTTCAAATTTTTGTTTCACTGTGTATGCTCTTTTTTTTTTACATGTAATGCTTTCCCTGTGTGCCAAGGCATAGGAAGGCAGTCTTCTTACTCTCCATGAAGTCTGCTCTGTCCTGCTCAATTTCTTATACAGTGAGATTCTTCTCCTTGCAATTCTGCAGAGAATTTAAATAATCTATGTTTGTACCACACCCTTGCTCCAATACAGAAAGATCAGAAGATACTTTGGAAACAGTCCAGTAACACTACAAATTGCTTACAGCCGGTAATATGGGAGAAAGGCTAGTCTGTCCCAGGTGTGAGATACACGGAGTTAAAAAAATTTGAGCAGTGTTTGTTTATACAAACAACATAAAAGGGGCGTGTGTGGATATAATTCAGAGTAGACTGCATTGCCAGTTTCAGCAGTTACACTTGGATGAATTCGATCCTCAGGGTTTGCAATTAATTCCCTTCACTATTGCCAAGGTCACCCCTCATGTTCCAATTTTGCAATCTTTGAACTACAAAGAAATGAACAATTAAAAAAATTACAAGACTTAAAAATACCTCAGTAGATGATGCCAGGCAAAGGCAGGAATATTTCCAGGAACCAAACATAACTACTGTCTGTCACCTACTGACTTTAATGTGATTTGGTTTTAGTTCACCTCCCATACCCAATGCTATGGTGGCTCAGAGCATGCACAGACACACAGGCACATAGTAATAAACAGGCTTGACAAACATTTCATCCCGGATCTCCCTTCAGTCTTTCCGTTAGGATACCAGGAGCGCATATGGAGAAGGAGTCCCACTAGCATGGGATCTGACTCTGTTAAGAAGTCAGTACTGGTTTTAAGTGTCTCTTTTTTTTTCTGGCTAGATGTTACTGCTGTAATGTGCTGAGATGTCACCATAAAGAGCAGGCAGGTGAAAGTTACTCACGACAAGCATGATAAAGCTACCGAGTCCTCCTGTTAAATGATATATGTTCTCAGTTCTCAAAACTGTGGAAGATATTCAATACATTGCAACTATTTAGTATGGGCTCAACAAATACACAATCCTGCCTAAGGTCAGGAACAGCACTGCCAATGAACAGGTAATTTTAGTCGATAGATACATGTGGATTGCAGCTTACTGGCCTCTGAAGTAAGGCCGTTCACTCCATCTTCCTTGTGAATGAGTATCTGAGGAATGAGTGAATGAGTATATGAGGAAAAACTTCTTCACCGAAAGGGCTGTCAGGCTCTGGAATGGGCTGCCCAGGGAGGTGGTAGAGTCCTCATCCCTGGAGGTATTTAAAAGAAGGATAGATGAGGTGCTTAGGGACATGGTTTAGTGGTGGGATGGCAGGGTTAGGTTAAAGGTTGGACTCGATGATCTCAAAGGTCTTTTCCAACCAAAGTGATTCTATGATTCTATCTCAAAATCACAATTAAGTCTGACATTAACTGGTCGAAGTCTGAAATGGACAAAAATACACGGTAAGAGCTTCTCTCCTTAGTGCTGGTGAAGGAAGCTGATCTTATCTGTTTATAGCCTTCTTATTCTTCTAATAAATCTACCAAACTAAGCTGCCATTAATGCCAAATAGCTTTGTTTCTTTAAACCAGAGAGGTACATTTTACCTCCACTCTGAATAAGCGATGTCATAATGGCACAGTTCAATATGAGGCTTCTGTTTCCCTATATTTAATCAGTATATTTATATCAAAATAGCTCG
>NW_009259429.1:232731-233596 GCF_000687185.1 Egretta garzetta | reverse complement strand
GGAGGAATGGGACTATTGCATGGGGGTGGGACTGAAATATGTTCACTGACACATCTTTCTGTAATGACCCCGTTGACTTCAGGGATACTCTGAGTGGATGTAAGCACTGTTAAACATAAACATATGATTACAGCATTATTCTCTCTCAAGGCAAATGAATCAGCGTCTACTTTTATTATTCCTATGTACCTGTTATTGACCGGTGAGGCAGCTGCAGACAGAACAGAAAGATATTAAGGTCTCTCAGACAAGAGATCCCAGAACTTGTTTTATTGCAGACCTTTTCAAAGACACAGCTCATTGAGCTAAGTGTATCAAGTTCTGTTCCTGATGCCGCACGGTAACAATGGGATAGGGCTATAAAATAAAAGAATTCAGACATAAATATATTAAATTTGAATTACAAAAGGCTAGGCCACAGATAAATCTAAAAGACAGACAATGATGTAGCTATTGCACTTAATAAAATTCCATAAACCTGCAGTTAAAAAGAGCAGAGGGGAAAAAAGCCGCACGACAGATCACTGAGAGTCTGGAAACATCCATCTGGAGAAAAGATTTGTCCTGAAAAGCCTCAGCCAGTTCTGAAAGCAGTGATACTTCTCAGCAACTTTGAGGAAGGAGCTCCAGCAAATACAGGTCTCAGCAGCAGGCTCTGCAGGTTATTCCTGATCTTCCTTCCTCTTCTGCCAGTTGGATGCCCATGCAACACAGAGCAAGACTTTCTGGAGACAATTCACTTCAATAACCGGGATGTTAGTATTCTGTTTAATATGAATTGATATAATTGTATAAATTTGATCCATCTGACCGAATCACTCCTGTCTCAAGCAATCTCAGAATGACCACTTAGTTGTACCGAGCG
>NW_009259429.1:207320-232669 GCF_000687185.1 Egretta garzetta | reverse complement strand
GTGCCTAGAAGTCATCAAGTAAAAATGTACTAGAGGAAGAACAAGGTAATGCTTTTTCAAAACATGAAATTTAGAAAATGTGATGAGGAGGCCATCTTCATCAGATGGGCAACTGAGGATTTAGGAACATTCAGAGCACTGGGGCTCTCTATTTGCTTCAACCACTGCAAGACTCTTGACAGGGAAGCTATGCCAGAAGGCTCTTCAAACCAGTGCTGTTTGGAAAGGAAAAGCAGATGCACAAACCACTTGAAGATTATTTTTCTCGCAGTAGAAGTCAGTGACATGTTTCTGATGTAGCTGAGGACAGACTAAATTTTACAAAGTATGAAAGATAAAATAAGGTCATAAGGGCCACTGTTCTACTCAGTCTGGTTTGAGCATGAATATTTGAATCTAAGAGCATAATAAGCCAAGATGCAAACTTGATCACCACTGAGTCAAGGGATGCTTGGACAGGATTTTGACACTGTATCAGGAACTATTAATTTAGACCCATCTCTGGCTTCCATGCTAGCCAGAGTAAATTTGGATTATATACCACAAGGCAAAAAAGATCAAGTGTTCTAGCTAATGACAAATTCAATCAATAGCTCAAATATTGGAAGAATATAGCATTTGAGCAAATAGCACTCAAAAAGATAGCATGAAAGGGCTACAATCTTTTCCTCTGGCAGCATTAGATGCACTTTTCATCCTTTCCCAATAAACCATGCTTCAGAGCAGGTGTTGCTGGAAATATTCCACAGAGAGGAAACCCAAGTAGATAGCTCAGCTCCTTCCTCCTCCTGCCCAGCTAATGGGGCACAGGAGAGTAGGCACTAGTCCATTTCTCCTGCTTGGCCCTTATTGAAAAATATGGTTTGCATGCTTATCCATGGGCCCTGGATCACCCGAGGTAACAGACGTAATGGGAGGACTGCTGTTCAAAGTAGAGAAAAATGTTAGGCTGCTTTTGAACCTTGTAGATAAAAGAATCCATCCAGCTGAAAGAAGAATGAGCAGCAGCCCTTCTGAAGGACTTGATGCGATAAGGGAGAAACAGAGTGACCCCAGGCTTGTTTACAGTCACACCACACAAACTCACTCCTCTAGAGAAGCAGCAAATCTGAGGCAAGCTGTCTAGATGCCTGCGGATTGAAAACAGAATGAAGCTTTCTTTTTTTTCTTATGAGGTGGCCCCCTGTGTGATTGCAGATGGCTTCTTGCAGTGTCCACAGCTTTTCCAGCTGAAGAGCTGTGAATTTCCATCAAATTGGCAAGCCCCAAATTTTACCGTTGGCAGCTGACAAATCCTGCATCAGGTCTGGAATTTCACTAGTGTTTTACTGGATTTTCACTGACAGAGTCAGATGGATACAGCCTGTGTGCTTCTGCTGATATTAATTGTTTTATACTTGTTGACATGTGGAATAAAATAATGCACCAGCAAATTCAGACAATGTAAAACTTGGCATGTTTGCAACATGGTTAGGTCAGAAAGGTCTGGCACGGACGGATTCACGGGCAGTGATGGACAAGCTCAGAATTACTTTTAGAATGTCCTACAGACCAACAAGATCAATAACAAGCAAAAACAATGTATAGGTTTTTTAAATAGAGTAGCTGGAAGAAGCGGAAGCTCAGCCTACCAAAGACACAGATAATCAGCTACGCAAGGAAGCAGGATCAAACTTTTTTGCCTGTTCTTAGGTATTAGATCATGTTAACTTTCCTACAATAAATGCTTTACACACATGATAACCAAAAAGAGATAGGAGAAGGGCAGTCAATGGCGTTTATTCCTAGCTTTAAGGCTGGACCACTATCCTGGCCAAGTCAATTATCCTAGGGTAGAGTAGTCCACCCAGCTGTAAAATGAGACTGTAATATTGACCTTGATTTGTGCTCTATGGGGAGCAGACAAACGCTCACTAAGATAAGTATCATAGAGAGAGCACTCTTGCCTTGACACACCATTAAAAATAAGACAAAAGCTTTATATTTCACTTGGGGGAAAGTGAAGAAGGGAGAAAGAAACTTCGTTTACCTTTGGATGGCCCTTCTCAAGTCACAGTATCCCAAACAATCTCAGCAAACATGCTGTGCTGCTCTGGGACATGATCTCACACTGTGGAGTGCTCCCAAGCTCAGCCAGCCTGACATAAGCAACGGGAAAAAACCCAGAGCGGAAACAGAGCAGAGAGAGAGGGAGTGCCACGCATCTGCTCACTCTCCATGGTCCAAAAACACATTGTCTGACCTCTGACACAACACAGACTATGATCTCCAAGAAACTCTAAAAATCTTATTGCCCAGCAGAGACACTTCTTTTGCAGCAACGAAGACGGATGTGCTCTCTGATGACACAGACAAGCTCTTAGCCTTCAGGCAGTCAGGTGTTACCGTTACTCAGAAACACAACTTGTTCTCACCTCAGGGTCTAATTCGTTTGCCAAAGTATTGCAACAAGTGGCACTCTGTGTTTGCAAAACACTTCCTATCTGACACCAAACAGCAGATGGTTTACTGTCTGTGCAGCAAATACGGTCATTTTGGGGTTCCGAGTGGGTCATGGCTCGGTCATACAGCAAGCAGCTGCATTCACTGTGGAAGTGTTTCAAATGTTTTGCTTATGATACCTGGGTGCTTTTTCTCTCTAATTCTGCTTCCTCACCTTCTTCTGCTTCAAGGCCATTACCTGGAGGTAAGTATCAGAACCAGTTATAACTAACCCACAAACTTTCCAGAGTTTCCATCTATTGGTATCCCAAATCATTCACATGCTGGAGACCAAAACAGAAAGCTCCTCTCTCTGTCAAGCTCAAGAGAGACAACTACATCCACCCCATATCTGCAGGACTCTACCCACCTCAGTTCTTTAGTTGCCACAGAATTTAGCACGGATAAGGCATACAGCTTATATGAGTTTAAACTGGCTCTGTTCATTGGGGTGCCTTGCATACCTAAGTGCAAGTGTGTATGCTTTTATATCTTGTACAGTTTGCTGCAGAGTATGTTCAGAAGCTTGGCTAGGTTTTTTTAAAGCCCTTCATGGCATATGACACCCTCCATTAGGCATGGTTTCAGAGCATGAATTCTATGCTTGCCTTCATGTTGAAGTGAAGTACAGTAAAGACCTTCCAGACTCTACAGTGTTGTGATTTTCCTAGCACTTTGCACTGCAGTGTGACACGCAGAAAGCTCACAGGCAACAGAAAGCCAGGCAAGACGGACAGTAGGTTGTCAGGTCTCTAGATGTACTAACAACTGCAGTTCCTTCCACTGAATCAATGTGGCTTCACAGATCTTCTCAAGATCAGGTTTTACCAAGTCTGCAGCTCTAACTGCCTCATTGCTAAATTTCAGATTGGTGTTCAGAATTATATAGCAGCCTAGAAACTGAAGCAGAAGCAAATGCAGAATAGGTCAGTGTTATTGTCCTTGCTTGTGACCAAGACTGTTTTCAGCAGAAAACAAACTGGGATTGCAGCGCACATCACAAGTATATTCCAGAGAGAGAGAGCGTGCATAAATGCACAAAAGAGCAATGCAGAGTTTGCAGCTGATTTAGCAGAGCTCCGGAAAGAATAAAAAAAACTGGGCTGCACAGCTTTGCCAAGTCACATTAGGTGAATCAGTGCCCTCATCCATCATGCCATGAGTCCAGCATTTCACACACAGCCTCAACCATCTCTCCTCTTAAGCTAGGAAAGAGTAAACTATCTCCTGTATAAAGCTCTGCTAGCAATATTTATCCCACCAGCTATGCTAAACAATGTGCGCAGAGGTCAAGACAGTAAGACATATACAAATACATCTTGGAACAAATGAAAGGTAAGAGTTGGACGTTTATTCTGGTATACCACGCAGTATTCATTTTATTTCCAGGTTTCATAAATTTTTCAGAGCCAATTGTTTAAACCAATAGTCCTCAGGTTCTGGGGTTTTTTTTCCACTCATGTCAGTTTTTGCTCCATTTTAATATATCCTCTTTAATTTCCTTTACAGCTAAGTACTGGTCAGAAAAAAATGGCAGAAATTTCCCTTACACCAGCTGTTATAGGATCTAGTGCGGATTTTAAAATAGAATAGAGTTGCAGCCTGCATTCCAAAAAAACGCCAGCGAACCATGTGAAGAGCATTGTTTGGGAGCAATTGGAGAGATAGCTGCGCTCCTGATTTAACTCATTTGTTATCCTCAGTGTACAAAACAAGTAGCTGCAGTAACATCATTACACTGAGAGTACCAAAAAGAACACAAAACAAAATAGAAAGCTTAATCTACATTTCTGATACAAGCTGTTCAGCAGCTTCAGCTGTACAGCTGTGGGAACTAGTGGTACAACTTTACAGAACCTGTCCCCCTGAAAACTCATTCTTTGCACAGTGTGCAAGCAGGAAATGCAAAATAAATCATCTTGCACTAGGTAGGGCATTTGATTAAGATTAATGATCCCAAAAAACAGAGCTACCAATGGGCTCCGAGTTGTGCAGCCATGCTACTTTCCTATTTTATTCAACTTCACTTAATTCCTCTTGGGTCTTCACATGTGTACATCAGCTCCCTCTGATGCTACAGTTTTGCTCACAGATTGTTCTTTCTGAAAGGACTTTGGGGGAGGATCAGAAAAACAGAAAGACAATCTTTTTTACTTTGTAAAATAGTTGAGTTCCCACCAGACTGAGACCTCAAAGAAGTCGTTCTAGTACAAGCTACAATAACGTACAGAAAGATGGTTCAGCAAGCAAGAGAAAATGAAAACAAGTCACCAGTGGAGGTAGCTACACAGACCAGCCACGTGCAAAATATTACGGCAGAACAGGCAGCTTAAGAGTGACAACTTTATATTTTATTTATTTGAAGTCTGGAGCCCTCAGCATAAGGACATGGAACTGTTGGAGCGGGTCCAGAGGAGGGCTACTAAAATGATCCAAGGGCTGGAGCACTTCTCTTATGAGGACAGGCTGTGAGAGTTGGGCTTGTTCAGCCTGGAGAAGAGAAGGCTGCAGGGAGACCTGATTGCGGCCTTTCAGTACTTAAAGAGGGCCTATAGGAAAGATGGGGGAAATCTTTTTAGTAGGGCCAGCTGTGACAGGACAAGGGGTAATGGTTTTAAACTGAAGCAGGGTAGGTTTAGACTGGATATAAGGAAGAAACTCTTTACAGTGAGGGTGGTGAAACACTGGAACAGGTTGCCCAGAGATGTGGTGGAGGCCCCATCCCTGGAAACATTCAAGACCAGGTTGGATGGGGCTCTGAGCAACCTGATCTAGTTAGCAGTGTCCCTGTTGACTGCAGGGGGGTTGGACTAGATGGCCTCTAAAGGTCCCTTCCAACCCAAAACATTCTATGATTCTAAGTTTTCCCTTAACCTAAAGTAACTTGCCAAGACTGAAATTACAGAGGCTGCCTTCTGTCCAGTATGTTTTTCTGCACCGTGGCCTGAATATTCAGAGCCTTAAAAGGAGAAAGTTCAATCTGCTATTATTCTCAAGAGGTCTCCTCACTCCTGACTAGCCACGCTCTGGCCACGAAGCCATCAGCCACAGCTCCAGTGATGGGGAATGCAGCTACAAGAAGCCTTTAGGGCTGCTGATGTCAGCCAGTGCACTGGCTTGGTGCAGGCCAATGTAGGTCTGCATGAGTCGGGGTTGACTTGCAGCATCAGAAATGCACAGACTGAAGACAGTGCAGTCTGAGAGCAATCATGAAGTGTCTCAATAAAAAAACCACAACAGGGTACCCAGCATGGAGCAGAGGAAAAAGCACCATAATCCCCACACATGCAGAAGAGGCTAGGAAGAAGAGAGAGGGGGCTAACTTTTTTAGGTTTTATTAGAATGAATTTTAAGGATTAATTATTTGTATGTTACTGTGATTTCATATCAACTTTAGAAGCTGGGGCTCAGTACAGTAAAGCTGAAGGTGGGAAAAAGAAACCAAGTTATTTACAAAGCTGCAGAGATGTTCTCCTTTCCCCGCTCACCTGTCCAACAAGCACCTTGCTTTTTTGTTTTGTGAACGTGGCCTCAAAACACTCTGCCTCTACACTGCGAAACTTCTCAAACACAGGATGCTTTCGGGAAGGGCCAGGATAAAGCCATTGGCCCAATGTCCAGCAGGCAAAAATAAATCCAAAGAGTAAAGCTAGCATAAATACTGAAGAGAGTTAATCAGAAACCAGAATTTCCCATTTAGGTAAGATTTCTGAAATAAATACAAAATGGGGTATGCATTTCAAACCAGGGAAATCTAACAAGTCCAGAGAGGCCCGGGTCTCTCTGCACGGTGCAAGTGCAAGGCAGCCAGCTATTGGTCTGCCTTTGAGCTGAGGAGCAGGAGAGCAGGAGCTGCCTGACCTGTCAAGGAACTCAATTCGTGGCCAGGGCTCTGAGGGCTCCTCAGCTCTCTCCTGCCACTGGCCTGTCAGGCAGACTGCCAAGGAGCTGGGCAGGAAGGAAACCAGGGAGGTTTCTAACAGAAAAAACATCCCACTGGAAAAATTCTGACCCGCTCTAATAATGGGCTTACTTTCAGTGTCGGTTGTGATGCTGGCAGAAGGTAGGGAGACCCACTGCATTTTCTGTTTAGTTATTGGCTTCTTATATAAATTTCTTTTTATACCAGACACACAGCACCAACTAAAGTAATCCTTAAGAAGGATGTTCATAAATCCCTTCAAACCTCTCCACTGCAAATGACATCGCTTTTCCTGAGAATGATGACAATTGTTAATTGGCACTATTCAGAAGGTAACATTTTCTTTGGTAAGGTCTTTACTGCTTTAGGCAACCACATGTACTTTTGGCAGCATCTCTAGACAAGCCTTGTTGGCAGCATAGAGTATATGCCTCGCTCGGAAAGATTGCATGAAAAAACAGCTCACTTTCCAGTTCCAATTCCAAGGCTTCATAAACTTGGCAACACTGACAACATAATCTGGCTTGACTGCAGGAATAACTGATGCCTGATAGGTAGCATCCCACAAAGTGGCCTGAGCTGCCCATGCACAGGCAGTTACTCTACAAAAGGAGACCTTCTTAGCCTAACTCCTTGACTACTAAGAGTTGACCGACCTACATACCGTTCATTGTTCAGGGTCATTCTTGGAGGGTCAAGGTTGGGATTCTCCATGGACTCCATTTGAGGACAGCGTAGGAAGTAGTAGAGGGTGTGAAGAGCATCAGGGGACCAGGAGATGGGTTGCTGCTGCCGGGTTTGCCGAATGGGACTCATTCCTGGGCGGACGGTGTTCAAGCACTGCATGTGGTGCATTGCTCGTGATACCAAATCACCTGCACAAAGAGAAAGAATGCAAAAGCACCTCTTTACTATTCACCCACAGCCCTCTTAAGTACACTTTTTGAACTAAATAAAATCTCATGTAGCTTTGTCTTTCGTGTGCACACATTCTTTTTCCTCCACAAAGGCACAAGCTGTCCTCAAGCTGCCACTTTGCAGGTTGTTGTAAGAGAAATTTAACTTCCTTTCAAATGACAAGTTGTAGCTAGAAAATATAGAATGAAACTTCTCCCAGTCACCATACGTTCAGAACAACAGCTTTACAGTGATTTTTCTATCCTGCTTTAATGCTGGTTTTCTCCTTTTTCCAATCACGTATACCAGTTTCTTGTCTGCCTAAAAAAATTACTGATATCTTTGTAAAATGTCCACTGCCCAACCTGGGAGCATAGGTTTCACGAGGCAAAGCCAGTAACACCAGTACAAATACTTTACTCTCATTGCCAGCATCACCATTTTATGTTACAGGATAATTCCCATTTCTTTCAACTGGGTTATGATATTCTACCCAGGCACTTACGACAAATTAATGATGTTACGTTCAATATAGAAATCCCTTCTTTTAGGGGTCTGCTTCTCTCATTCTCACTCTAGCTGCAGGTTTCTCCAGAATAACAAGACCTGACTCTCTTATTAAAAAGCCAATCTTTATCGTGCTCACTGTCACAAGATATGCCAGAAATTTGCCCTGAAACCTTGTAAAAAGCTCAATCCAGGAGCTTTCTGAGCTGCCCAGCCCTCTTGGTTCTTTTAACTTGAGCCAACCTGCCTCTGTGTCAGAGTACTGGTGGACTTGAGGCCTGGAAGAAGGCGACCTGTATTACTCAGTTTCTACTCGGAAAGGGTTTTAGGACTGCAGATTTTTAAGATGTTCACAGGGCAATGACCCCAAGACAGCAGCTATGCAGTCACATAAAGCTGGTCTTTGTGTAATAAGTTTGCTTTAGGAACACCCTGTTTGCTCTCCTTTTATTGTGGTGCATTACAAACTCTCAAGAGATTTGCAATAAAGGCTTCAGACACTACAACTTTTGAGTAGTGTGACTGCCATACCAGTGAGCTGAATGATTACTATAGATTACTATACATAGCCAGGATCTATTTTTTCCTTGGGAGAATCCTCTGTTGCCTTATGGTTTACAGTCCCCCAAAACTCTCACAGGAAACGTTACTCTATTGTGTCCTACAGTTACAATACTGGGAAAGGATGGGACTGAAATAGTCGCCCCATCGCAAAGCTGGCTCCTGAGAAAGCAGCCTGAACTTAGCTGTGCCGCATATGAATTAGTCACGCCTCCCTCTGAAATTCTTAGGAAGTTATTATTTGTTCACTTACATCTAACAGCAATACACCGAATTTGCCAAACAACCTTCAGCTGAACCCATGGGGTTCTAGTGTTACTCAGATTAGAGAGAAACCCCCCCAAAGCTACTGTGTCTCTAAACATGACAACATTATTAGTGGTTCAGGTCGAAGGAGCATTAAAAAAATCTCAGTTTGCAGTGTAATGCGGTGCCATTTGTTTGTTGTATAGTGCATACACAGTTTAAGGACGCACTTCAGAACAGAAAAACTTTCTAACATCTCTGCCTTTCCACTTCAGTGGCTCCTAATTCTACAGCATCTAAACGTTTTACAAGAGTATCGTGAATCATCTAGCGTTGGTACTAACATAGAAGTATGTGCAGTTATAGCAGAAATGCATCTGGAATTCAAATTTTCAGCTCAGAATAACGTTTCTTCTCCTTTGCACACTCACTCTCTTTATTTTTCTGGCAATGGGCAGCAACATCTTTAAAAAAAAAAGTAGGCAACTGTATCAGGAGATCTATTCACTAGATGTAATGACCAAGTTGGCCAAAGCAGGAACGGGGGAAGAGAGAGAGGAAGCTGTATTCAATCTTAGGCCCATGCTACAAACATTCTCTTGTGTTCCAGGATAAATAGAGGTGTGTTAAAGGAATTTGAAAACCTCAAATTAAGGCAGGTTGCAAAATAAATGGTGAAACCCACAAACTCCTTGCTGGCCCTGACATTCATTAGCATTCAGATGGCGGAGACTAAGAGAGTGATGCCAGCAGAAATGTTGCAAAGGAAAAGTAGACTGGGAAAACACAAATCATTTTTGTTTACTTTAAAGGGGCCTTGTGAGTAGTCTAGGAATTGAACGTTTCATTTAGTTAGCATTAAAAAAGAAGGTTTTGAACAAGTTTTTGTTACCAAAGTGCTCTCAGATTTTTTTTTTCTCCACTTTTTGTTTTTTAAGTAACCAAAAAACTTGAATGTCCTGCACCCTTGACGTTTCCACTGCACAAACACTAGCAAAGACAACCCTCTCCACTGTCTAAGGGAGGTGCCACTGCTGTGTTCCACAAATGTACAAGAAAGCCTCCAGAGGCACCTAGGCAAAAGCATCCATCTTCTGTTGGCACTAACACCACTAACTACCAAAAGGCTAGAAAAGCCACATCTTACACATCTCCAAGGTGAATATAAAGCAGTCTAATGGAACAACCTGATTTTCATAAACAGCACCACGAGACAATTAAATCTTACACAACGTTAGCCAAATACTGCTCACACTGTCAACAATGGCAACGCTCCCACGGACCTCAATAGCAGAGGGACTGGCTCTCCTGCTTCGCTGAAAGAAACCCACGTTCGATTACATCCAAAACTTACTCAGTTCAGAGATGCTTCCAACGCAAGTTGCCAACAGAGACTGCTCTAAAGTTCGGAGTTCCAGCTGGGCGTAAGCATCAGCCCGTCCGTCGCTGCACACAGAGCCATCGTTGTATGGGCTAAAGTAGGCAGGCAGAGACAGCACACCTGGGGATGAGAGCAAAGAACAGTCCTATTACAAGTGAAGTTACAGGAGGAGAAAAGAAAGTCTCTCTACTGATAGGAGCGATAGAGAATGGGAAGACATTTGCATATTTCTTGGGGGACTTGAGATCTTTTGAACAGTTCAAACAAAATCAAATGGTGCTGTAAATACCATTGGAATAGCCAAAACAGTGAAACTAGGCTCTAGGGAGTAAGGCTAGAGGCTTCTACAGCCTTTAAAAACTAGAAACAAATTGCAGTTAAGATAAAACTACATGAAAAGCTTTAGTGAAGTCTCTAATACTGTTTATACAACAATTCGGCTGTGTACGCACAGCTTGCTTTTGAACAGCTGTATGCAGATTCCTAGATATAAGGACCTGATTTTTAGAGGTTGGAAGATAACCTTGAGTCCATCTAAGGTAAATGGTAGCTGCAGTCTTTGCAACTCTGAAAACAAAAACATGGGCTATGCCAGTTCTTTGAACCTGCCTGCAGTTTAAAATGAGCAGGCTGAGGTTTCTACATGTGTGAACCTTTGGGTATGCCAAACTACGCCCGCAAGTTTTGAGGCTGACTATATTTTCATCTCTATAAATGACCCCTCTATGAGAGATTAGAAAGATAATTACATTGTACACACACATTTACCACACACACGCTCCTTCCATTTTATCTTCTTGCACACATGAGCATTAATGCACAGTAACCACACATGAGCATTAATGCACAGTAACTGAACAAAACGATGGATTTACAAGCAGTTTTGTGTAGTCATTATTGGGATCCCATCCTACTTTGTGCATATCCCTACAAGTCATTTGCCTTGTTGGCAAATTAGAGAGCATTTGGGTGAATTGGCTGGGAACGGGCACGAAGACTGGGGATGCTACAAAAAACTGGACATACAGTCTCACATTAAGATGGAGGCAGTCTCTGAAAGGGGCAGCCATTCACACATCCCCCCAGTCATCTTTTTCACCCCTTATCTTCGTCGAGCATGGCAGATCTGCAGCCACAACACAAGTCAGTGCAACACAGAGATCCAAAAAAAAAAAAAAAATTGCTTCCCCTGCTTCGCTCCCAGAAATCCGTTAGTTGAATACTTTCTCTTCAAATTAGTGAGCTGAATTTTTGTTGCCCTTTGGCCACACAATTGCCCTGTGTGGCACAGAGGGAAGGGGATGATCATGGCCTCTTGGAGCTGCTGCAAGGTGGGGAGCATGGAAGGATGACTGGGGCTGGGGCGAGAGAGTGGACCTGCCTCTGCTGGTGGCACCCTGGGGTGGATCTGATCAAACACAGCGTGACACTGCATCCGCAGTGTGGGTCAACTCTGAAAAGCTGTCTGCAGTCCACTCCACCCGTGTTCCCATACCCTTGTTGCTACCGTATTTTCAGTTGCGTTCAGTTGCTACCATAACTACAGATCTATCCTGCAATTCCAGTAGCGCACCCTGGCCCAAATTCTCCACGATTTCAGACGAGGACAGTTATAGCCACGACTGCCTGTGCTCTTACCCTGCTGCATCCTGTATTTTTGATTTTTCAACTTTGATCCATGCACAGCCATACCAATATATGTCAGCTTAGACCCACATTTCCTTCCCACCGTCACCTTCCGACCTCAGTTCAGCCTTAGATGCGGAGATACTTTACTCCTGTCACATAGGTGCTGTGTATTCTTGTCAAACAAAACCCTGCCAGCTGAATGGCAGTGCATTGTGCAAGAGCTTTGTTTCTTTGTCTTGATGTTTTCTTTTGAAATTTTATGCGGAATTGATCTCTCCTACCCTTTTCACATCCTCTCTGCATCCTGCTTGGTGGTAAAGCCAAGGGCTGCATCAAAAACTTCCTGGATATTTTGAGGATAAGGGAATGATTTATCCTGTTGTGCTTCTTCACTGTACATCACTATTAGTTAATGCAGACAACACTGCCAATGCCCTCTGTAACCTGAATAATTAGGAAGTCGAGGCTTTAAGAGCTAACAGAAGTGATGCATGCAAACTAGAAGAGCTCGCTTGAAATACACTGTAGCCTCCTATACAGGGCCTAAGCCACTTCCTTTTCCATGTTAAAGCTATGAAAGGATGTTTTAAAGACATATGGATTGGATTTATGGCAGAGGGAGAATGAAAATAGACCGATTTGTCAGAAGTTTCAAAGAGAGGCATATAATTCTACGGAGGCGAAAACAGAAACTGGCAGTTACATTACTAAGCCAGGCAGAGGAAAAAAAATGGGGCGCATTTTCTCTGCCAGCCAGTTTCAGTTGGTTCTGTTTTCTAACAAGGAATTAAAAATAAAGATTTGTAGCATGATTTAAGTTGGCTCACAAATGAAACAACGTTTTCTCGTTTTTTTCAGTTAGCAGTTTGCCAGGTGCTGTGGGTAGGAGGAAACAGGGATGATTTATTTACTTTTGGAAAAATTACTCATACAAGATAGTTGCGGACAAGATTTATGTTTTCATCTGCCTTGGTACCGCTGAGGAATATCCTCTATGTACGAAAGAGAAATAAGGAAGTTACCGAGACTCTGGCCACGTGCCAGAGCCCGATGATGCCACTGGGGATTTTCCCTGGGATCGCAGTGGGGTATGAATCAGGCCCTCATTACACGAGATTTCACAAAGGCTCCCCACGTCTGGCGGGTCTCGATAGGTATGAGCAGGCCTGGGAATGAGAAAACACACCTCTCGGCACTGCTTTTGAGGCAGACGGAGAGCAGCAACCGAACGGGCAGCAAAGTAGAAATGTACCCTGCAATTACTACATCTTGCAGCACGCTAATCATGCTTTCCTCTTCAATGTCCAGTAACTGCACGGAGTTGGAAGAGCATCATCTTTGCTCTTCAGATCAGAAATTCAGGCACAAGGACATCTGCAGTCAAGCTTTGCCCACTGGTATTATAATTAGGAACAGGACTTAATCTTTAATATCAATTAAAACCACGCTGTTTGATAAGAGACAACTGCACTCTGATCACTACTTGTACCCCAAATGGTGGTACCTGCTCTCCTCCCACTCAAATCAAGAAATTTGCAGTCAAAAGGTGTTATAACAGTATAAACCATAGAGGCAATTTCTATTTTTATCTGGCATTCACATTTCTGTATTTTTGCATTTGTGGCAACACTGGTTTTAATCACGGCTAGCTAAGTAAGCAAAACTGTAATTGAAATAAATCACTTCATGTCAAAACACTCTCCCTCTGAAATCATGTTAAAACTGCCGATTTATTTCCTGATGTTCAAGAATGTTTTTTTCCCCAAAACAACAACGTGAAACAGCACATAATTACCACGCAGGAACAAACCATTCAGGCATGCACAGCACTGTTCTTACGGTATTTTCTCTGATGTGGGCTATGTTGGGTTTCCTACACATCCCTGGCTGCATCCTGGCATTCTGGTCACAATATTTTTATTTTTTTTTTTTTTTTTTAAATTAACCAAGATTTTAAGTATGGGATCCAAGCCCAGGTGAAGTTAGAGCAAGGCTTAGATCAAACCTCAAGAGCACAAGGAGCTAAGAAGTCACCTCTCCATAATGGCGTGAGGCAACACCCTGTAGCAGCCCAATTGAAAGCACGTTTGCAGCGCTGCGATTAAAGCATGATTGGCTAACAACTTCTTTCTGATATTTCCATAGCCTTTGAAATAGCAGATGGAAATAAAGGCATATTTATTCTACCTCAGTTAATATACGAAACCTGTTCATGGGCTCTTGCTGCCAACGATCTTAAAAGGCAGTCACGACTGGGTGAAATTCCAGTTAAGCAGTTCCTTAAACTCCAATTATTCTGCTTGCCTAAAGATTTTTAAATTGTTGTCTGTAATTTGATGCTTTTTAATAGCAACTGAAAATGTTTCCACAGTCTGAACTAGGTCCAGGGAAAAGTCTGTTCACGCTTTTGGACATCTTTCTGCTTTAAGTGGTGCAGCAGCTCTGCTGAGAGCTTTGGCTGTAACGTGATTGCTCCCACGAGCAGAG
Organism: Egretta garzetta; assembly: GCF_000687185.1. Taxonomy (NCBI): domain Eukaryota; kingdom Metazoa; phylum Chordata; class Aves; order Pelecaniformes; family Ardeidae; genus Egretta; species Egretta garzetta. The sequence continues at coordinate 218,558 of NW_009259429.1, read as the reverse complement.
CTGTGCAAAACTTTGCGCAGTTTCCCTAAGCTGGGCAATTGGTCCAGTCCTCAAGCAAGGCAACTTCTGTAAGGAACCCTGGGTCCATCTCTGAATGTCCCATGACAATTCAGAGCCTGGCATCAAGTTCTGCTCTTTTGATATCAAGATACAAGCAAATGCAGACTTTTACTTGAATTTTAAGATTTGAATGCTTAAAAACCTTATGTCAAATAATTTTTAAAGTACTCATGTTATCTTCACACTTCATGCTGTTTGCATGTTACATTCATGAAGAAGACGAGCCATCATTTTCACCTCGCTGTAATGATTTTCTCTGTGCTCTCTCTACTTTAATCTAAGTCCTTCATGTTGGGAGACAACTTCCTAGCGATTAACTCAGCCATTTGATGACTTTCAAACACTTCCATGATGTCTGGAGGTTAAGATGGGGCCGCTCAGAAGTGGCAAAGGGCCACATAGACTTGTCTGGAAAGCACTCAAATTCTGCTTCCTGGGATTCCTCACGGAAATCGCCCAGGATACTAACTCCCTTATTTCAGAAATGCACTGGCTGTATTCATGACAGGTTAGACAAAGAATCAGAAATATAATTAGGACAGTGGCATACACTGTAAATTACTGACACAGAAAAAATGCCTTGTTTTGTTGTTGTTTGGTTGTTTTTTTTTTTTAAATAAAACTAGTGAAATCTATGAGACAATACAATGTTTATTGATTTCTCCCTTTGGCCAGAATAAAAACGGGTTCTCTGGGCAAGGAGTCTCTCTGTGTTGTGTTTGATCGCACTGAAAACAGTAGCAATCGTTACTGAACGCTATTGTAATACAAATTAGCACAACAGGAAAATAGCATCTATTTGGCAAAAACAACCAGAAACGAAATCCCTCAGAAGATTCAGGATCACCTTTATATGTTAGAAATTGTTTTTAAAAGCCCCTAATACTGCAAAAAGGCACATATGTGAAATCGGAACCACTGCAAGTATATTACAAAAACGTATTAGGAAAGCAAGTGAGAAAAAATGGTCTTGGTCTCCAGTATCAGCATACTTTGCAATGTTTGGCTTGTGACAAATTCCCTAAGAAACATTCTGCGAGGTGAGAATGATAGCTGACCCCAGCGAACTGCCTTGTGATTTGGAAGGCCAAAATTCTGAAGGCAGATGGTGGTGACCTGACTACACCAAAGTGAACAGCCAAATCCCCCTGATCTCAATGGACCTGGTGAAAACCTCACCCGATTGTAACTGCAGTTCCCACATCGGAATTTGGCTGTGACATCGGGATAGCTGTCACCTTGCACAAAGTCCTGTAATTCTTCACGGCAAGGAGCATTCAAGGCAATCCTTGGTTTTTTGTTTCCCATTCTACCAAGCAACACAATGCCATGCAGTTCCCTCTTGCCAATCAATTCGGAATACAGAGCACCACCTAGAATTGATGCCAATTCCTGGAGCTCTGTTTTCTTCTTGCTGAAATACCACTGCTAGAAAAGCTCAACTCTCCTTTGTTTTATGAAATGAGACAGAATTGTTCTGACAGAATATAAACAAATGCTCCACCCCCCAAAAAAAGAGGCAACCAAAGTGTTCCTGATATAACTCACTCAAATCTAAACACAACAGGCTCTATAATCAACTACAGTCATGCTACAGATTGTGAGAAAGACTTGTGATGAGGAAGCAATGCATATAATTGCTAACATACAGGAAAATAACGTGGCTTCAGCTATAAAGCAGGCAGGCACCTCTTTCAGTTTGTCTCTGTCAGCAGTAAGGAAAATCAAACACAGTTGCTTGTATCTGCATCCATATTAAACAGTAATTCCGTAATTGAAAACAGAAGGAGAAGCAGAAGAGGGAAGAGCTTCAAGGGGAGAGAGAAGATCTCTAAATCTTCTGCAAGTGCTCGACTGAATCTCTCCATCAAAGAGCTGCTGTCCTAACTTGATACTCCAGGACAGATCTGTCCAATTCACACAGCCCTCATGTGGGCTCCCCGGTCTTGGTCTAACTGCTTGCAGAGATGACATCCCCTTCAAATTAATGAAATGCAGTTTGCCCGGACTTCAGGAATGTTATTAGAGATGTGCTGCCTTAAAGCATGCAGTCTGTTCCCTCATATAGCTCCGCGTCAACAGGCATTGCTTGACTGCAGTATCAAAATACCCCAAAACAGAGTTTTAAAGCACTCTCCAAACCCACTGCCCCTTTTCTGGGGTGCAGGTCACTGCAGCACCTCGTGTTCCAAAAGCAGGTGGAAGCAGCAGAGCCCACAGCTTCTGCAGTGTGACGCAAGGTGTAATGCTACCCTTGTGCATGCAGGGCCCCAAAAGGAGTAGGAGCCTACTGACAGTCACTACAAACACATTACCGCCTCCTTACTCCTGGGTAACTAACCACGCCTTCTCTCCATCCTGCACTTGCAAACCTTCGACATACTTTGCCTCGCTTTTGCCAAAATAATCGTGGAATGGGGCTGGAAGTTGGAGGGGAGAAGGTAGGAAGTATCTGTAAGAACTACCATATTTGAATCCAGCTGTGGTACACAGGATTGCAAATGACTTGGTTTAGTACCGAGTCAGTATTTACTGAATCATTAATCCCACTTCCATATCCCTGTGGTCTTCTGGACAGCCGCTAACCTGGCTTGGCCCCAAATGCTTAATTGAATATAAGCACAAGGGAACATATCCTTGGCTTATATTCTAATGACTGCCAAAAAACATAGCAAATTTTATCTTTAGCAGCAGCAGCATACTTTGCAAGGTGCTTTTATGAGATGGTGATTGCCCTCATTTCCATTTCCTAGATGGAGAAACAGAGACAAAAGGAGGAGAAGCAACTACCAAGCTCATGCACCAGAACCAGCTCTTTGCAAAGCCCAGATATCCCAGTTCAGAATCCCTCTGTGATTAGACCTCACCTGTATGAAACTGGCCAACACAGAGCCACTGGTCTCGCAACCTGGATCCTGAGATTTGAAATTAATGGCAGAGCTACAAGGCTTTAGTCTAGGTTTGTAGAACTATGCTACCTATTTTAGATGTCATAATAAAAAAGCTTTGAGAATATGATCTGTAAAGATAAACTGTAAACACTTGGTAGTATTCTGACTACAACTACTTTTGAAAAGGACCATGTGTGCTAGCATATCAACAAGTAGGTCCCTAAAACTAAGCTGATCCACTACAATTTTGTACATGTGGCTTTCCAGGCACTGAATCTTCCACATAGGGTCTGAGGACAGGCAAAGACCCACACTGGACTGTAATGTTAGCTTGAGAGATAAAACCACCTACGTTTCTAGGACTCTCATTTTCAGGATCCAGTAAAGTGCATTAAAGAGAAAACCCCCTATTGGGCTATAAATATCAATGAAAAAAGAGAGAAAGTTTTATGAGGTGTGGTATAAATAGATTATGAACACCGTGAAAGAAACACAAAACCAGAATCCTATGCCAAAAAATTAATGTGGTCCCACAGGCAGAAGACGTACCATTAACTAGCTATGTAAACTCCAACCAGTTTACTCAATCTCAGCGTCCCAGTTCACTTATCTGAAAAAAATGGGGATATTGCTTCATTCCTGTTAAGGGTAGTCTGACAGAAGCAGCGTTCTTGCTTCATTTCTTCTCATCTTACTCCTTCATGCTACTCAACATCTCAGCAGCGTCCCCATTTCCTGTATGTGTCAATAGGACATTTTTTGTCCCTTAGCAACAGTCCATCTTTCATTCACATAGCCCTTCTTACCTTCAACAAGCCCAAAGCTCTCTGAGACACAGCTACTTCTGAGATGAAAGGCCACAACATTGTGGCAATGAGAATAATTCCCACCTCAGTGGAGCTTATGATACAAGAAGAGAAGCTTTGCCCAACTGAGAGAGTTAAGAAAGGCAAAATAGATTTAAGCCTAATAGAGATTCTGATGTGGATACAATATCAGGACAGTTATTGTGACAGACATAGCAAAAATACCATAAGAAATTATAAAGAAGGAATAATATATACACACACACACAAGAATCAGGATATGAAAGCTAAAAAACCCTCCTTACTTAAAAAAAAAAAAAAAAAAAAAGAAAAAAACAGATATGTCAGGTAAACATTGGCAACTTCAGAAACAGAGTCCTTCAGTAGCATTGCTGTGGGGATTAGGAAGCTTAGGGAGAAGAGGTTCATATCACTTTCTCCATTCCCTTGGAATTCTTTAGAAGTTTCCAATTAGGTGCTTTTACAGTAAAACCAGCTTCATTTGGACTGCAGCATAAGTCTAACAAAACTGCAGGCACCATCTAGAGCCCTCATACCCTCGACAATACCCTCTTCTAATCCATTCCTTACTATTCACTGTCCTTCCTGAAATATGGCCTTTGAATCCTGCCCAGTTCTCCAGATGTGGTCTGACTAAGCTCTTTGTACACGCCATAATGACCTCTCTTTACTTGCATTCAATTCTTCTATTTATACATCCCATGATCTGTATGCTTGCCAAACACAAAGAGGATAGTAAATTTATATCCTCTGTCACTCCCAGTTCCTCTTCTTAGGGAACATCTAGATGGAGAATCTGACCAGGGCAGGACTCCAGAATAATCCCATGCGATCCCTTCTCAGCTATTCCAGAGTAATCTTTTGAAAGAGTTTACTCTACATGACCCCTGCCCATAACTTCTTTATACAGGTGAGCCCTTGGCCTGGTAACACCTACACTGGTCAGACTCTCCTGGGTGTAGTAAACATGCCATTAAAATCAATTTTTAGAAACTGTGGTCATTTAATAATAAACATCAAGACTACAATTACATCAGTTAATGACTTAAAATATCAAAGCATCGTACAAGCTGTTCATCCTACGCTTATTTCAAAAAGGCCATGAGGAAATAGGAACTCAACAGTAACCAAACTACTGCTCCTAAAGGACTGGTCTTTTTTACAGGACTCAAGGACTGTCTCCATTAGCAGTCAGTGACACCAGCCCTCTGATGCACATCTGCACAGTTTTGATTTTGTCAGGGTGAAATATGCATCTGTCACTCAATATAAGATTGAAAATTTAACTAAGTGAAACACAGCACAGTCCTGAGACTATAAAGCCTGACCTCAGGAGGGCAAGGTTTGGAGTCTGGCTAGGATGATCACATGCATACCATGCCTGCAGACAAAAATGATTCAGGTTTTGAGTCACTGGCCAGACAACACAAAACTTCGGGCGGGTGTATCCTGGGTAGCTCAAGAGAAAAAAGCCAGTATATTGTAGATTTGATACCTAGAGTGTAATCTCCAATATTGTTGTCAGCGTAGCTACAGTAAATTGCTCACACCAGCTTTTACATGCATGAGTAGTTCATGAATCACAAGCTTTGTCATTTTTAACCTAAAACTGCCCAGAGCCCAGCATTAGCTTGGGTGAGCACAAATTTTTGGGGCAAGTATAAACACAAACCTCCGCCATCCAGTTAACAACGTCTGTGTTTGACATGCACCACTAGACAGGGTTTACTGTCTAGGAGTATTTTAACAGCACTAAAGACCAGCAACAATTCTATAACAACGTCTGTGTTTGACATGCACCACTAGACGGGGTTTACTGTCTAGGAGTACTTTAACAGCACTAAAGACCAGCAACAATTCTCAGAACAGAAGCTATTTCTCTTTTCATTTTTATTTCCTCAAACACTTGCAAGTATTTGGCAGGTTTTTCCCCATCACAATACAGCAAATCAGTCTCTTACTAATGATGGTATTTTGCAATTTGCTGCTTCCTCACATCAAAGCATCCTGGAGATCTTGTCAACAATGACCAGTTGGTTAGAGACTCGCAAGTGGAGTTGAGGAATTCCACGTATTGACCCAACTGCTGAATTTTGCCGTCTATCTTTGCAACGCCTTAGCCCATTTCTCATATCTCTAAAGGACCATCTCGTACCATCTACATGCATGCTTGGCTTTCTTCCATGATGTATGCCACTTGCTCTGGCTTTTAGCACCTCTTTTAGTCTCTACTTCTCCATCTGCATTCTTCTTTCTTGTCGTGTCCCCCCCTCGCCCCCCCCACCCGCTCATCATCATCATCTTCCTCCTCCCAGGACTCAGCCTTTCAAAGCTCAACACCAGTTACAAACAAGGGTAGATACAGTATCTATTTTTGAATTTACCCTTTAGGGGTAGCAACACTGTAAGAATTTGGCAATATTTGTAAAGCTAGCAGAACCCCCCCAACAACTCCACTACAAGGCTCTGTCCTGTCTCTCACTTTGCACAAGTGCCAAACTCATTTCAAAGTCTCAGTCTCTTGGTTGTAGCCATTTATAGTTTGTATAAAAAGCATAACTTGTACACTTCCATTAGAGCCCTAAATATAACTGCCCTAAGCAAGTATTCACTTTTCAAACAGTACCTCTTTGAATTCTGTTTTCAAAAGAATGCTGTTGCCACTATATTATTTATAGACATTTACATTAAGATCTGAATACTTGGTCAGGAAACCACTCAGATTAATGGATCCCCAGCATTGTTTTATAACTCTAAATAGCTCAGAAAAAAACCAGGTTGCCTATATTTTTATTCTAGAAGAGCATCTTTTTTGCATAAGCATAAAACACAGCAGTATTTACAGTGCTCGGACTAGATGGGCATGGTTCTTTGAAGAATCTGGAAACACTACCACGTTTCAGTGGTAGTGACATAGCATCTGTGTAAAAATTAGAATCTCAGTCTTATTTTTTTAAAAAAAACAAGGAAAATACATTTTGATATCTTTATTACACCCATACACCATAACTGTAATGGATTCAACCATTCAACCCAATTGGTTTTGCCAGCATGCTATCTTCTGAAAGCTTTCTTGCACATGAGTTTCCAATTACACCACTTCGTAGCATGCAGTTATTATCTTGACATTTGGAACATAATTATTTGTAGAGGTGACCTCCTTCTCACAGACAATAAGCAAAACCAATGTGATTTTGTGCCCACCATTTCTACCAGAGAGAACCAAAATAATTTTTTTTAGATGTTAAGGAACCCTTGCTGCTAACTGCAAAATAAAGTGGCATTTCTTGCGCTTTTTCCAGAAGAGCAACTCAGCCCCATCCCCATCACCGCCAGCAAATTCTGCAGGACCTCAGGTGTAGGAAACAAACCCTATAGTGCCTACCCGCTTATCTGTGACTGTGCACCCCGTTCTTCTAAATACCTTTCAATATCAGGAAGCCAATTATCTTTTAAGCAATCTTGAGTTATACAATGCTAAAGTAACTTGCCCACAGGCACAGTCAGGGGCTATTCAAGCAGCAGGACCATGGCAACCCACTTACTAGAGAAGATGACCTGAGGAAGGACACAAGCTGACTACAAACAAAAAAGCAGGCAGCGATTATAATTTTGCATTCATCTCCCCATTTCAGTTAGCACCCATTTCCAACACAGAATAAGCCTGTTCCTAAATGTGAAGATATTCCTACGGCAGCATCTCACACGCTGGTGGTGAAGATTAAGATTACAGGGAACCTTACTACAATTCTTTGGAAAATAATGGAAAAACTGGCTTTCAGAGGAAGATCCTTTCATTGACAAAAAATAACATAGCTGGAAAAACTTTTTTGTTTTTTAATAAATGATCATAGCATTACCTGTCTACAAAACTTCTGTAGTAGTTAGGCTATACGATAAAATTTTTATTTTATATTATGTTGGTTCCCCACTGAAGCCAGACTATGTCGCTTTACATCGTGATTTTCTCCCTGATGGCAACGTCCAGAATCTCTACTGCTGCGTAGCAGAGTTGCACGGCATGGAAGTACTTGAAAAGGAAAGGTCCATACCACATAAATAATCCCATACCACATAAGTAATCACTTTTTGGATCCAGCTGTTTGTATTCAACCACTATATCCTAGTAACATTAATAGCTTTGACTATTGCCAAGAAAAAAAAAAGTCTTAGAAGGCTTTTAAAATTTGTCATGGAGGAAGGCAAAACCTAGAACCATGGCAGATGCAGATTTGGGGAGGCTCAACTATTTAAGAATACTTTTTTCCTCAAATGGCCCTCCCTCCCTTTCACCAAATTATTGAAGCAGCAGTTCAAATAAGAGACTGTTCTGTTAAAAAAGGATGATCTGGTAAAGGCTAAAACTAGACCGCACTACAGTCCCATTTAAGGAATTTCAAAACTCAGATAGGAATAAAGATTGGAATAGGAGACAGGACACATCACACTGATCTGAAACCCAGGTACTCCACAATGTAGACTTATTTGGAGTTGAAATTTTACTTTAGACCCACCTTTTTCCCAAAAAGAAATACAACAGCAAGATGGAAGGGAAAGGATAACACAGGCTGGAAATAGATACATGGAAGAAGGATGGTGGAAAAGGAATGGGGAAAAAAACCCCAAACATTCCTTGATGAACGAATTAGAGAAAGAATGCAAGAGCGCTGGAAAACAGTCCAATAAGAGCCACTTCTGTTGTATTATCTTGGCAATATTTTATTTTTCCTAAATGTTTTCAGGGTCTTGAGGAACTTAGGAATGCTCTATACCCTTTAACCCCCGAAATAACTTGTCTCCCTTCCCCTCACCTCGTTCCCTGAAAAGCAGCACAATAAGCAAAGGGTGATCCAGCAGAGCTGGGCATGCCCCGTCGCAGCACCGATGGAACCCCACACCCGCTGGAGCTACCGGGGCAAAGGCATTCAGTTCCCACATGTACCTTCACAGGCTAATTTCAAGATTGCCATAATAAAATACAAAGACAAAGGAATCAATTTTTCAATACTGTTCTTTGAAACCTGAAGACAGTTGGTTTTGTTTTGGCTGTTTTACAGTTCTTCAGGGCAGAATAATCAGACAAACTGAACAGAAAAATGCTATGGTCTCCTAACTACCTATTTTCTTCAAGATCCTCTTCACCTTCCTGCCCTATTCTTACTAATAAATCACTGATTTACTGTTACGGCCCTGCAGGCCCAACCACTGCTTCTTCATCTCAGTAGGAGCCAAATGATGATTGAGATGCCAATATATTAGGCTGGCCTGATTCAAAGAAGGATAAGGAACAAAGCATTTGTGCAGTGCAAAGATAAATGAATATAAATCAAGTGCTGAGACATTTTCTGTGATGGATTAGCACCTTTCTTTGACCTAATAATGTCAAGGGGTCTCCATGCTGACAGCAACTAATGTGGAAATCTCTGTGCTGTGTAAAGCCAGGAGGAATTCTGATCTCCAGCTGCGTTGTTATTCTATCTGTATTTTGCTGGGTGCCTCACTCAGGTGTAAGCAATCCTTCTCCTTCAGCTCACCTTGAGAAATGTCGCAACAGCATCCAGTGGACTATCTCTAGAGTACAGGAGAGACATTTCTTCCACTCCCTCTTTGAGTTTCGTCCCTATAATCCCATTTTTACCAGTAAACTAGCAGGTCACAGGTAGTATTTACCTAGCTGAGAACTGGACAGAAAACATTTCTCAGTATCTGGGGATGTTGCTAGATTATAAAACTATACAAAACCAGCAGCAAAAAGCAGATGTTTGGATCAAATCCGACAACTGCAGTTTTATCAAAACCAGAAGATAGCAGAAAAATTGGTACGCACAGAGAAAACTTCAGTGGGAGTCAAGCCCAAACTTTTTAGTTTTGGCCCTATGCAGTAGCTAGAGTTGTATTATATGGTGTTTAAAAATCCATTCTGTCACTGACAGGCAGCAAAAGCTGCAGCTTTTGAGAGCAGGAAATACAGCAAAGTCCTGCAGCTATTGTAGCCTCTACTGTTCTCATTTCCTAGATGCAAAAGACTTGTCCATTACTTGCCCAAATTGTCAAAAAAAGAGCAATGTTTCTGCCATGTTTGTGTTTGCAACATGAGCTTCCGTGTTATGTCCTTGATGAGGTGCCTGGACACTTGAGTCAGTAAAACGAAGCTTTTTCTCCCTCAGCTGTTCCCACAGCTAGCTCAGGATCCGCAGTGCCAACAGACGGCACAGGATACCCACGTCACAGCTCTCACATCGACCTACCCCACTGGTGACTGGCACTTGTCTAACCCGTTATCTTTGTCTGGAGACTGAGTCACCTTTCACCCTCCCTAAAGAGCTGACCTGATGAAAGATCATTGTTATAACGCGCTTCAGGCCAGATTGCACCCATATGTCTCCACATTACCCTTCCGTGCAGACTGACACAGATAAGAGGTAGCATCTCAAAGAGACCTAGGGCATTAAAAATGAGCTGAAGGCTTCGTACTCTCATTACACCACTGACATTGTCTTAAACTTCTTCCACTGAACTACCTCCAATATTAGAGCAGCTGTGCTCCTCTCTGCTTTGACCCTGAGCTTTGTGTTCCTGGCCTCTGCTTTTGTCAGAATTGGCATTTGTGCAGTTGTATCATAAGATGCTTCAGGAAACAGAGCAACGCGTTTCTTCTCTTTTTTGGCTTTTTTTTTTTGCGTGTGTGTGGTTGGTTTTTGTTTTTGTTTTTTTGGGGTTTTTTTGTTGTTGTTGGTTTTTTTTTTCTTATCCCCTCTCTCAGTAGACTTAGCTTTGGTCACATCAATTCCTTGCCTCAGCATAAACATTATATAAACACATGAACACAAGTGCAAGCATAAAAAGGGCAGTGAGAACATGTTTGGGGGGCAAAAGGGGATAGGGTGAGACTGCAGCAACCCCCATTTAATTTGGCTTAAGCTGCCACAAAATCACACCCTTATACTGCCACCACGTTTTGTAGAAATAATTGAAACTGCTGAAATACTGAAAAAACATAAATGAAGTAGGATCCTTTAAACTGATCTCTTCTGCTTTTAGAGGAAATGGTAAAAGACTTACTTTTAGAAATTAGTAGAAAACTTATCCGCAGTTTTGGCATTCTGAGACAAATTGAATTTGCCAAGTGCAAGAAGTTGTTTATGAGAAAAGAAACAGAGAACTGGAAGTGGTTCCAGAAAATTTATTATGATCCACCTGATTGTAGCCAAAAATATTACATCAGCCTAGATAGCCTGAGAACTGGAACAATATTACTCTCAAATTAGCAAGTTGCTTGGTACAACAGGCAGGGAGAAATGGTTTTGCAGGAGGTCTGGGTTCTCTTCCTAGATCTGCTATGGACCATGGGCAAGTCTGCTTCTCTACCTCTAAACTTACTGCCTGTAACCAGAAATAAAGACAATTCTTGTCTTTACTCCTCAAGTTGGTTTTTGGTTGGTTGTGATTGTTTTGTTTGT
>NW_009259429.1:191892-207108 GCF_000687185.1 Egretta garzetta | reverse complement strand
ACGACACGACTGGTGTGTATTTTTAAAACAGCTTAAGATTCTTAGGGCAGCAAGTGCCTCTTGCTAACACTTCCAGAATCTGCAGTTCTCAGACATGAGAATGCTTAAAGATGGATGAACGCAAGGTAACTCTAGTCCAAAAGCCATAAAGCCATTGGTGCTGATGACGAGTTAGACTTAAGTCTGGTGCCAGCATGCCAAGGAATTCCATGTGTGGTGCTGTGTTTAAAAAAGAAAACACAACACATGCAAAAAGGTCAGGTTATACCTAAGTATTTTAAAGATCATAATTGGAGAACACTTTTTCAATTTTTACACAGTTTCATTCCAAAATAAAACACAGCACTGATCCAGCTACAGTATGACAGATCATCTAATAATGTTCTCTTCCTATACCAATGCAATCAAAGCGTGCATGTTCCCCACTTCAGCTGGAGGGTGATTTTTCTCATTTAGCACAACTGATAAATTACCTATTTTATGAGAGTCTGAGAAGCCAAGACTCATAAACTCTCTGATGGAGCTGGCATGACATCATTAATTCTGAAGCAGTGTTATGTATACCTCTTATCTTGAAGTATCTAAAAGAGCTTATACATTAAACAAGGTAATTCATAGGCAGTGCTTCCTGGAAAAAGGAAATACAGTCACTGCTGGGGTGAAGGGAGAACAAAAACCAGTAGCTGCCAACACATAGCAATGCTGTCCTACTAATTAAGAAAGGGAAACGACTATGTCACAGGGATACAAAATGTTTGGCTGTTCTTACAAACCAGTCTGGGGAATGCTGAGAAGTCAGGACTGGACTAGTGCACCTGGCAAGTCCAAAGCACTTCCCAATGCCACAGCTCATTAAAGCCCTGGCCTATTCAGGATCCCTCCTCTCTTCTTCCCCACAAGAATGGTCACAGAGAGGTGGGAAGCACGGAGGAGTCCATGCTCATTGCCACAGCACTTGTACTGGGCCAGCCAGAGCATCTACTGACCAGACTCCTGTGGCTCGCCTGCCACGCATAGTCCAACACCACCACCAAAGCATGGATGATGCTCTGAGGGTCTCAGCGTTGGCCTAAAAAAAGCTTAGGAGGGAGCAATCATTTTAGACTCCCTTCAGCTAGGCAGGTGTTCCTATACTGTTTCAGTCCCTGAGGACACAATCCAAAGCTTATTCTTGTACCATCACTTTCAAATGAAAGAAAAAACTTTCATGTAATTGTGCATACATAGGATTCACACATGAGCTTTCATGCTTGTGACCCAGCCTGGCCGTGCCTGCTGAGGAGACAAACGCTACAGAATTGGACATAACCCCCAAGCTACTTTTTCCCAATTTTGAACCATTAATTTATTTACTAACATGGTGACTTCGCATACCACATTCTCAGAGGTACAACTGTTCCAGCTCGTGTCACTTGTTTTTTGAAAGCTGAAATTTTAACAAAACTTCCTGACACAGTTTAACATGAACAGTATCTTTCCAACAGCTTTAACTCACTTGTGACATGTGTAGTTTAAAATTTTCTTCTTTTCCTGGCATAAGCTGTTGAGTAAAGTTCCTGCTGTATGCTTTTTAATAGCTGCCACATCCAGCCCTGAAGGGCAGTTAGGGAAAATGTGACCTCCGAGTAGCCTTGACATTACTCACACAGATGCATTGACTAATTGGTCATCTTAAAAGTGTGTTGCAATTCTGGGTAAATACTGCGTAAGTACAAACATTACTGTTACATTATGAAAAAAGCAAAAACTTCTGCAACAGAAGAAGAGAAGGTAGGAAATTCTGTGCTCACACACATGCAGCTTCCCAAATATAGTGCAAACATCAGAACACTGGAGCACAGGTTTCCATGAAGCTTGCTGACACCCTCTGCGAAAGATTTTTCTCTTTGTTTCTTCCTATACATAAATTCTAGTTGGTAATATGTTACCTCTTCATAAAGAAGATCTTTAGGCAAATGTAAAAGGGATTTATTTTTTTTTTAAAGACCTTTTTCTACCTTCCCCATCTCTCCCTGCCCCATACACACTGGAGCATTCTGATGAAAGACGACCTGAAATGAGGTTCAGCTTCTGAATATTCAGTTCTTACAATGGTGAATCCTCTTAAACAGCTCCAGTAATCTCCCATTAATCTCCCACCAGAGCTAACATTCTGGGAGAAAAAAAAAATAATCTCTTAATCCTTTTGGGCTGGGGGAAGTGCCAGGATACAACGCTGAACCAAAAGCATTCAGTATCTGAGCTAAAGTTTTCATTAAATCACCAAATACCCATCCAGGATGAAGAGGCTCCCTCCAAGTTATCAGCAAGTTTCCTCCCTTTCAGATACCTCCATGAATACCAAGGCCATCCCCGGATGGAAAAATACGACTCCTAAGTACACATGACAGAGCATTTCAGCCAGAATTACAGAAGCTGTTGGGCCTTCACTGATTTCAGTTAAGTGATCTCGTGCATTGACTTGAGTAAGAACTGTGTTGCGTCAAACCACAAAAAGTCCAGCTCTTATAAGCTTGATCACATCATCCCTAAGGTCTGTGTTAGGTCTAAATTGTACCACAGTTCATCTTTTATATAGTTTTTTTACCTATACAGTATATAAATCTCATAAGCAAATAGCTAATTAAAGGCAGAATGTACGAAGTTTTACAGGGCAAACAGAGGTCACCTATCTCAAAGAGGCTACGTTGTCTTTTTGATTTCTTGTCCACAAATAAAATTAAGTGCACTTATTGTATCAGGTTTTATTCCCAATTTCATTTTTTGTATTTTATAATGAAAGGAAGTGCACTTCAGATATATTAGTATTTCTCTTCTCCCCACCAAGCTTGGAGAAGGAAAGTGTTGGTTTGTTTTTGTTTTTTTTTTTTTTTACCTACACCTGCACACTGCCTGAAACCTGAGGACTGGATTTGAAACTATCGTGAAAGGCTGTGACTGAGCACGTGGGCCCACTACACAGACATGGTATATTAATCAAATTTTGGTTCAGATTTAGGCTTCAACTGAAGACATCATCATAAACTCCTTTTTCAAACATGGTTAAGGTTCTGAGGTTCAGGTCTAACTGACACCTTCAGGAACCACTTCTAAATCAGCATTTCTTAAGTTGGAAGGAAGAAGTCTCTCTGAATCTCTTCTCATCCGATATACTAAAAAAACAAACCAGGCATCCCTCCCTACCCTTTCTTCTGGGATGTAATGAATAGACCTACAGCACCCTTTGCCAGAACACTGATTTTACATGTTTGAATCAACTTAGCTCTTCCTCCTTTTAAAGCAGGTCAGCAACTGGAGTGGAAGTTTTAAACAATACCTACATAACCCCTTTCTTCAGCTACCCCAGCTCCTGTACAAAGGAAAGATCGATAGCACTGTCTTTTTCAGCTGGAGAAATGGAGGCAGGGGCAAAGCCCCCCAGCATCATCCCCCAGTACTGTGGTGGAGCAGGAAACCCAGAGCTCTGGACATCAGATATGCTCCAGGGTGAGAGAAGAGATGTGGTGATCTGTAATTCTTCTCCTGTTGGCATAGTTACTGGTGAACACAGGGCACCTGCGCAGTCTCCAGGTGAAATACATCTCCAGCAAGCAGTTTTATGCAACACACTACATGGTGCCAGGTTGATAGCCTAAAAAGCTCAAGGCATTTCCACATGGATGTAGTTTATTCATTGTCTTCAGCGGGGAGGTACAAAAAAAAAAAAAAAAAAACAAATGTATGAGCTTCATTCACATTTTTTTTTTGTGTGCCAGGTTGATAGCCTAAAAAGCTCAAGGCATTTCCACATGGATGTAGTTTATTCATTGTCTTCAGCGGGGAGGTAAAAAAAAAAAAAAAAAAAAAAATCAGTGCTAGAGTCTACTTCAGTATTGTTTTGGTTACCCTTTGGCTTGCTTTCTTTATGTTCACTTTCTCCTAAGGGATAGTGCCAACAAGACCTGCACCACCACAAAAAAAGAAAGAGAGTCTAGAAGGAACGGATGCCTTGCATCTGCCACCTCCCATACTCTCTCCCTTCATTAAACAAGCGTCACTGTTTTGCTTCATTGCTTCTATGCACCAGACTTACGGCTTCCAAGATTTTTCCACAACAATATCCAAACCCCTGTTCCAGCACAGTATTCTGGATGATTTTTCCAGTGCACACATATTCTCCCAGCTGACTTCTTTCATTTCCAAGTTATTGTACCATTAGAATGACAACATCAGATTTATTACGTCGTAGATGTATCTTAAATAACCCAGAGAGGCGCTGACATTCCCTGCTCTGGATGGGGCCTATAGAAACCCCCCTCTCCTGCTGGAAGGACAAGCTGAGATTAGATTGATGTGAAGTTTTACAGCAGGGGATGATTAAAAATAAAAATCAGGGGAAGGGTAGGTATTTTGAAGAAAAACTCTATTCTCAGAAGAAAAGGAAAACTATTTTGAGGCAGCATTATAAACCATAAGACTGTGCTGAAACAGGGGTTATAGTGGGAAAAGACTTAGTCGGCTGTAAAGGCAACAGTAGGCTTAGTACCAAGCTCATGGGACCCAGCAGCAGAAATACTGAATTTATTCCAGTCTGCCACTAAATCATGTGACTAAGGCATTTCCCTCAGTTTTCCCATCTGTTAAACAGTTAACAATACTCCTTCCCACTTACGATGCCTCAGAGATGCTTGGAAAACACTCCGAGATGCAGGGGAAGGAAGTGGTACAGCAGACAAAAGCTTCACAGGGACAAGATCCTATCGTTGTGAACAACAAATTCATGATCCACCAAGACAAAAGGCCAAGCATTAGTTTGTTGCTTTATATAAAACATAATAATACATATTAATCTCAAGCAAGGCTACTTCCCAATTCTGTTTTTCCTCCAAAATACTCTTGGGAAAAAACAAACAAGCAAAAGAAAAAAACCCCACCAAACAGCAAGGTAACCCGCAGCAGACACACACAGTCATGACAAAGATACCAGCTTTTTCAGTGCAAGTATTAATCTGAAAAGCAAGCAAGTTAATCATCTATGGCAAGGTAGGTGTTGCTGCAGTTACAGATTTCTGGTATTCACAATTAAAACGCTAATTCTCAACCTACGCAGACCACAAGGCAGAGCAAGGGAACACTGCAGAAGCGTTCTGTGCACATTGGCCGTGTAAGCACACAGGCTGAGTGTTGCTTCTACATTTGTGGCAGCATCTGTGTCCTGATGAAAATGTAATCTTTTTATACTGCTAGAAAACATTTTCAAAACTAATTATTCAGCAAAGAAGCTGGTTTACAACAAATTATGAGATAAGGCTAAAATCTATCTGCGCTCTCCCATGCCTCTAAAGACTGAACAGAGATGAAAGGCAAGCCTGGGCATGCTAGCGGGAGCAGGCAAATGACTTGTAAGATCACCAGTAACACACATAGGAAATTCTCTTTATTGCCAGTGTCTGACTGAAGAGGGGGGAAAAAAATTTTAAAAATAAATCAATCTGTTATGGTTAGACTAAAAGACAGACAGCTTCAACCACCATCTTCACTTTGTACTTTAGACAAAGCTTCACTTTGTTTGAAACCGAGTCTTGCAGCAAGAGATGAGGGCATGGCTGGGTCTGTCACAAGGTAGACTATGGGGGATGCTGTTCCAGGCACAGGAACAGGGCACTATGCTTCTTGGATTGTATCCCCCAGATGGGTCTTCTGTTCAGGGTGTTTGGGACTCCATGCCTCCTTTTCCACACCTAGGAACTGGGGAATAATATGGGCATTTTTATTACAGATTTGCATTTTCAATATGGGAGAATATATTCTTTACATGTAAGGCTTGTTTCTGCAGCACCACTGCTGTCTGACCAAAGACTTTTTCTGTTTCAGATTTATACTGGTTTCAAACACCAGATGAGCCAGGCAAAATAGGAAGAGGGAAATGAGCGCCCTGGAAGAGGGCCACAAGGTGGATGAAGTCAGGGCATGTCTCACAGGAGAACAGGTTCCTACGGGTGCTCCAAGGGCAGAGGCTCCAGAGAGGACAGTTTACTGTAATTCTGCAATGAGTAATGAATCCGCATGGCCTCCAGACAGAGCGTGTGATCCATTTAACTTCTTAGCAGAGGAAAAGGCCCTTCCCCACCACCGCCTGACTGGACTGGTATCAACAGCTAGACTGAGCTACTCTCACATGCTCCACCATCACCTCTTGTGTGGAACCAATCTCTACCGAAATTGCACTTCTCATTCTCTACATTACGTTGTTCATGACTTAAGTTGTCATCTTTAAATGAAAGTTAGTCCTTTCCTTGCAGCTTTCCACATTCCCTGCCTGGTTCTGAGCAACTTCATCTGATGTCAGTGACATCACCCCTGTTGGGACCTGCCGCTCCGTCCCCTTGGGGGGCCTCTGGCACAGCAAGCCTGAATTGCATCCAAGTCTGCGACAGGCAGAGCCGTCCTTTCTCAAATACTAGCCAAAGAAAAATGGCTTATTTCGTCATGTAAAAGAGACGGGGTTTTATTTTTGTTTCATTCCAAACCAACTCCTTCCAAAAATAAAAGGCAAGCAAATGGTCAGTTCAGCTTCTCTGCTCCCTTTCACAAGGCCATGACTAAGGGCTGGCAGGCTCACAGCCAGACTGAAATGGATGAATTTCCCCTCCCCACTCTTCTAAAAAGCATAACATCTTGGCTCACCCTAATGCCTCTTTAATCTCTTGTCAACATTCATACATTCTCCTGACCAACTAGAATGCAATTGCTGCTGCATAGTCTATTTTTTTTTTTTTTTTTATAATAAACATTCCTTGTTCTTTTTGTTATTCAACATCATCTGTCTGATCCCGCACTATGGAAGTGGAGTGATTTTAGAACACCCATAAATCACACCACATAATAAAAAAAAAGTTATTTCAGGCTAGTTTATTAATTTGTTTTATAACCTACCATTGTAACCAGCTTATCCTGCCATGTATAAAGTCTGGGTAACTATCTGTTTAAAAAAAACAAAACCAAACAAACAGCGAAACAACAGAAGAGCCAAGGTACCAGCTGTAGCTCATACCACTGGAAGCAAGGGCTGAGGGAGCTGCAAGGAGGCAGCCCTTGCTGTCATTTCTACATTTACAGTACTCCAAAATAATAATAATAAATACCACTACTACTATTTTTAAAATCATTTGCCATACTATAGCAAACAGAGATTGATTCTATGTGAAATTATAAAAAAAAAAAATCAGAGCTATTTATGAAACTGCAACTGACTTCCTGCAGCTTCACACAATTACTGGTTTCTCTGTCATAGCAAACATTTTGGAGAAGAGATGTCAAACTTGCTCTGTTTGGCACAGGGAATGCCAATCTCTTTCCTAATGCTTTAGTTTGGAGGCTTTGCTTTTAACCTGCCACTTTCCCAAGACATCAGACACAAACAGTCTAAGTGTCACAGCACTGTATTCCACTTGATACCACTCTCAACTCAAAGAACTTTCACGTCAGCTTCACTGGAGGATCTCCTGCTTCCTACTGCCAAGGAAATCCAAATCGCGTTCTCATACAGTCTTTCACCAACTAAACTGTACAGGGTTGCATGGTTCAGAACTATTAAGGCAGCAACTAGAAATAAAACAGTTTCTTGGAGATCTCTCCACATCTTCTGAAAAATGAGTGGTTCCCTTCAAGTTTCTTAAGGCAACAAAAGCCTACCTGGGAGTCTGCTTGGTAATACCAAATTAAAGGGCTAAAATAAAGTATTATGGCTAACAATGAATTGGGGAAAACACTCTTCTACCAAAAAAGCATTTGCTGTGTTTTGCTCATTAGATTAAATCAAACTGAAGCCTCATGGAAAGGAGAGGGAATGGGTTATTCACACTCTAAATTTTTTTTCTAGTTTTTGTGGTTTACCAGTCACATTTTTCTCCCTAATACTTCGCTTCTCTGCACTTCTGCTTAGGGACAGAGCCTTCCAAACAATAAAATGGTTTAAATGATTACACGGAGTTTCATTTTAAATAATTAAAAGCATAACATTTCAATGGAATTCACATTGGACCACCAGTGCATCTGTACTTGAGCCCTATCCTGAAGTCTATTACCAGACAATCTAAATGTAGATCTCCTTGTGGGTGCCAGCTCTGTGGTGGACGAGGCAGGGTACAGCCCACGCTGGGCACGCTACTCACTACTGATGCGGCGTCCTGCTGTTCACCGAGGATTTGGGTTGGTTTCTTTACATTTGACACTCGGCTGAAAACCAGCCATTGGACATGGAGGTTAGTCTCCCCTTGGGCTTTCGACGAGCGACACCGGCCGTATCCAGAACACCTCCAGCAACAGCCTCACAGTCCCTGGCCAGGTGACTTGTGCCAGTTGCACCAATACCATCCCCAAGGCGACAGCTTCAGTTCAAAGTTGCCCTTAATGACGGCCAGCTGGCTCACTGAAGATAAGAAGCAGGATCCTATTGGACAAGCAGGCAATATGCACAAGCTCAAGCCCCAAGATAAGAGGCCACAGCAGACACCCTTAATGTTTAATTTCCGGGAGACATTACCCTTCCCTGCTGCACAGGAATGACTGAAGATAAAACTGTGAAGCTTGGATACAAGAGTAGCATGGGCTGTTTAAACAAACAGTCAGACAAAGTCACTAAGGTAACACCAGGCTCCTTAGCACGGTAGCACCAGCATGGTTGCCTTCAAAGCGCTGGCAGAAGGGACAATATCTTTTGCATGAGTTTTGCAGAGGAGGTCACAGTAAGGTACAGAACATGCACGAGGCTTAGTAAC
Source organism: Egretta garzetta (assembly GCF_000687185.1). Taxonomy (NCBI): domain Eukaryota; kingdom Metazoa; phylum Chordata; class Aves; order Pelecaniformes; family Ardeidae; genus Egretta; species Egretta garzetta. The sequence continues at coordinate 198,349 of NW_009259429.1, read as the reverse complement.
TGGGTTTGTGCTAGCAGCTGAGGAAGAGAGGGAACAGAGCAGGGATATAGCATAATGGGATCCCAACTTAGGAAGGAAAGACAAGGCTGTGCTGTGTGTTACCCCTCATGGAGAGGAAGGAAAGCCAGAAAACCTTGTCATAGTTGACCGTGCTTGCTTTCCACAACTGCGGTTTCCAGCCACCCTTTTTACTACAAAAGAAAGAGAACAAATATAAGCAAAGTAGAGGATTTATGCGAACTCTGTGGGCGTGGGAGCAGGACGCATATGACATAAGCTGGTATCACAGCAAGACCATGAATCATATGGTAATCAAATGAGAAGTTCCTACCCAAACAACACATACAGTGTTGGACTACGGGTCTTGTAGGCAACAGTGCTGAGCTCACAGACTGAGCACTAGAAAAAGCCCACAGTACTGACAAAATGGAAGCCCCTGGCAGACACAATGAACAGCAAAAAAATGAAAAAACATCCTGAGCTCTGTAACAGTCATGTTTTATCTATCTCCAAGAACAGAACCACCTCAAATCTACAGACAAAACTTTTGCTCCTATTCACCCCACAGTCTCTCAGCTGAAAACTTGCCCTAGAACTTGCACATAATAAATTCAATTAAAAAAAAAAAAGTAAAGATCTTATCAGATGCCCTTGAATGCCACCAAACCGTTATTTACTACATTAAGTAAACTCCCAAACACTCCAATTAAAAATACCAGTTTTCTAGCTACCTTTCACCAAACAAACAAAGAAAAGTTGCTGTAGAAGACAGGACCAAGGATTTGTCTTAATATTTTCTGTGGAAAAGTCACCTTCAGAGTAGGACTCCCAGCTCCCTGGAAGAGAAGCATTTTTTGCCAGTACAACTGACTCAGCCCTTCGCCCTTCTTTGGAAGCTCGAGCCATTTCCACACTGCTCAGTGCAGGCCATCCTTTCAGCCAAAGCCCATAAAAGCCACACTCCTGCAAGCAACCTGCAGAGTTTACAGATTCCACTGTGGGCATTCAGATACAGCACATACATGAGAATTAACACAGATAGATTACTTGGGCTATTCGGCATTTTTATGTGGCAGCTTTAGCCCAGAATATTTGTTGGTTTCAGCCTTTGCCCTGACTAATCCTTTCAACAGCCTCAAAAGGCATTCTCTCTCCGAATTTCTCTTTAGCTTTCAATCATTAAATACTAAAATCAGCATGCAATCAGTATATGAAACATTGTTCAAAGCCAGAAGACCCAGGATTTCAGTACTTTTTCTGGTTCAGAAAACTAATGGTAACAAAAAAAGGTAGCAAAACCTCAAGTCAAGCAGGAGCTGCTGAGCTGACTTGGCATCTGGCTCTGACCAACATCTGGACAACTTGTGCCATGTACTCAGGAGAAAGACAAAGGCCTGGATGTCATCTCAAAATAATCCCACAATTCAGAGAAAAGAAGTGACACTCAACAAAATGCAAGGAATACGCAAGCTTAAACAGTAAATGCCAGAGCAGAAGATTAAAATAAATCACAGCTGAAGCAAATCTAGTGAAAACCACAGGCATAATAAAAAACAGACAGAAAAACAAAACGTAGCTGGGTTACTAGCTATGAGTTTTCTCTCATAATGTTTCCAGTAAGTCCCAGAAAATACATCTCATTGTGGGACCTATAAGAACGGCCCTTCTGAGTTACAAGAGCATATACACGCACAGATGCATGAGACTGAGAAGTGGGGTTTAGGAAACAGCATAGCCTACGATTTCTACAAACTGGTGTAGTCACACAGTTTTCTCTGAAATAACATCTGTACGCACTGAGGGGAGGCAGAAAGGAAATATGCTCCTTAAAAACATGCTCCACTTCTTTTTACAAGCAAAACCACATACACACTCTCCCACTGTTAGTCCCTACTATAACGCCAGTGTGATCAGCAGCAGCCCCCAGGGCCTCAGTCTCTCTTAGTGAACATTCAAGAGTCATAAGACACCTACAGGAAAGGCCATGTCCAGAAGCTACAAAAGCAAACAAATCTCAAATAGTTATGCTCTTTACAGCAGTCCTACCTTTCCCTATGAGGGCTTACAGCACAAGCTGGAGTTGGATTCGTGGTACTGACCAAACTTTGTCAGTACAAGCACTGACAAGTCAACGGATATACACCTGCCGGGGCACCATCAGGGAAAAGGCAAGGCCAATTTCCATTGACAACAGTTAGCAGTGTTCTGCCAAGCTGAGCAGCCATAACTGCACTTCTCTGTACATGCAAGCCCCTCTTCTCCTCTCCTTAGGCCACCTCCACCCACATTTTTGACTTGGTGGTTCTTCCACGCTTCATAGCTGCTTGCCAGACCTCAGACTGAATTTTTTTTTTTTTTTTTAAACCTTTTTCACACAGAAAATGCAGTGCCTTTCACTGTGAGTCTTGATACATAGAAACAGTGCCCAGAGGCAAGCTTTGGATTTGGTGGAAAGCTCATCATGGGCTGGTCCTGCTTACAGCACCTAACAGCTCATGTTTTAAACAATTGCTGCCATATGTAGCTAAATTACCTATGGTCCCTTCTCCACTGTAACATCAGAGCACACTGGACTAGTAAACATTCTGCCTAAACTATTCTAAATGGAACCATGGATACGTTTAAGCAGCCCTATTAATCGCACTGAATTGCCACACTGAAGACAGCCCACTGCAACAACAGGGCAACCCAGGTAGCAATGTTGAGAAGACTCTCGCACCTAACAACGGGATGAAAGATCTGTTTTTCCTCTTGGGCACACCAGGATGCTGCGATGCCACACAACTTATGTACCAACATCAGTATAAGCAAAAAGAGACTAAGACTCAGACACTATTCTCTCAGATGAAAGGCTTTGCAAAAAAGCACAGGCAATAGTTGAGCTAGGCAGTACATGCCATTATCTGCAGACGTGCTTATTAAAGCTTTAGCACCCTCCAGATCTATTACCTTAGGGAAACAACAGTAACAATGTGCAGTGCAGTTTGGTAATTGTCACCGGCCAGACAAAATACGGGTAAGTTAAGCATGCACTTTTCTTTCCTCTCAAAGCTGGAGAATCCCCCTAGCTCCCTGTTCAACATGGAAACAGCATACACATACCCACCTTCCCTGCATTGGGCATTCAGCCCATGCTACACCCCTACGCCAGCTACTGTCAGGTTAATACATCGGGCTTGCTTTTGCTGGCCTAAATTCGTTTCTGCCTGCCTTATACATCACAACTTGGGAAAACCTTGGTGAAAACCAAGTGAACTTCCCAGTAAACCATTTGCTCATCTTGAAGAGACTGAGAGTCTGGGTTGTATTCGTAGGAGGAAATGGTGAGCAGCTTGCAAAGCCAGCCTTACGTAACCTCAGTGACATCAAAGGCTTGCCAGGGTTTTAAATCAGATCAAAATTTGACTATGCAGCATTTGCACTAGAAACAATCAAAACTCAGATATCCTTAGCAGGAGTTTTTGATTCATGCTCAAATTTTAACTAAGAACTTTTATTTACAATTCCTATGTCTTTATTTTTGATAAAGCAGAACAGTTTAAGAGAACATTATTCATATTTAGTTAATCAATTTATAGGTCTTCTAAAGCAACTTCTTAAAATGTCTGAGCCCATGCAGAGAACACCAGAATATTAAACATCTAACATGTTCAGTGAAGCATTTCTATGGAGAATTAAGAATAGATAAGAAGGGTATGAGGAAAGAGGATAAAGTGTAATCAGCAGAGGGGGGAAAAAAACCCAACCTATTACTTGCTAGGTTTTTTGAGAGACAAATAACTGACCTGAATGTAAACACAAATACCTGCTTACTGCATTACATTTTTGCATCATGAATAATACATACACCTCCCCTCTGTATTGAAAATAAAACCCTCACTTGAACTTTCATGGTTACTGTCCAGCTGGAGAGTCCAAGATTAAATGACATCCTTAGGTTACAACTGGAAAACATGCACAGTTTTGTAGCTTGTAAGTGAAACAGGTTTGTACTTTAGCCATTGTCCCAATTCATGAAAAGCATGGAGTGCATCTAGAAGACGTTCACTGTGGAGGGAGAGATCTTAGGAAAGAGAGACCACATTCTTGAGAGTCAACCTAATCCAAACATCACGATAGCTCCCAAGCTCCAATTCAGGGGAAAAGCTCCCATATACAAGGTGTGTTGCTTGCTGCTCACGTGCAAGGATCACACCATACTAGCAGACCGCATCTCACAGGCGACCACATGCACAGGGATCTGGCACATCTTTGCCCCCTTTTTTTTCCAGAGTCTATACTGGGGATGAACCTGCGGGAGGAACCCCTACCTCCCCGCCACCCCCTGGCTGAAGGGCAGGTGGCATGCCACATCCACAGCACCCACTTCTTGATGACACGAAGAACACCCCAGCCAGGCTGTATAAGGCATGCACTGAAAAGAGATTTACAGCATGTGTGTAGAGGTAAAGACATGTTATTGCGAAGCAGAGGTATATGTACATCACAGGAGCCAAAGTAACCAACAACCATAGGATTAAAAGTATAGTTTAGTTGGGGTCACTTTCTGCACCAACAGGAGTTCATAAACACACTTGTTCTTAGTCACCTAGGTAAGACAAATTTACTCAGATGGAACAGATATATGAACAGCAACAGGGATTAATTGCCACATAATTAATTAATGGAAACATCTGGATGAAATGATAAACCAGTGAAATTATTAAAAAAAATTTCAACTGTGACATAGATCCTTAGTAAACAGATCCGTTTATTACATTAACACACACAGAGAGTATTACTGTTTCTCTCTCTGCCATATAAAGTTATAATTAATTATGCAGTACAGCCGTTGATACCTGAGATGGTTTCACTATCAACTATACCCTTACACAGCCAGGCTCTCTGAGAGCGCTTCGTAGATACCTGATACTGTCTCAGCATCTGTTACCTTGGCATAGTATCTGCTTAACACAGCAACGACCTCATGTAGCACGTTACAGATGCAGAAAAAAGGGGAGAGGTGTACTTAATTTAAAAATATGCACTTCATAGCTTATCACATCCATTTTTTGGATAAATACAGTATGGCACAGAGGAGCTCGCCAACTCGTGGCAAACCGCTTGACCATGCCCTGGCTTTAGTACAAGCTTCCTTTTTGGACTGCAAAGTCCTGGAGTTTGTCAGACAAACACGAGCAGGCTATGCTGCACGTCACTGACATGAGGCGCTTTCTACAGCGGACGATACAACAACTTTCACCTCAGCAAATCCCAGAAAGGAATAATAAAAGGGCTGTGAGATTAAATCAGCCCAAATTGATAATGAACTCCAGGTTTGTTTTGAACTGAGCTCACTCTTAAATTGAGTCCCTTGCACTAAGTGACTCAGGAGATTGGTTTGGAATCAGGAATGTTTTGAATTGCTACGTTCTGGATTTCATTATTCCCCTCTGGGCAAGTGGATGCATCTGAGAACTTGAAACTCCATTTGTAGGAATCCTGCTATAGCTGGAAAAGCAGGAATTAAACTAAGCAGGACAGAATACGTGCTAATGCCTCTGAGTCAGCATTCAAATTCTTGTTCCACTTCAGCGTTTACCAAGTCTGGAAGGGGCAAGAAAAAGAGGCTTTCCTTGCAGTACCAGCAACACACAACCTCATGTGTGGTACAGAAAACAGTCCTGGTCTCTGCTTTTCAGAAATTTTTTTTTCTATGTGAAGAAGCTCATTGTGTAATACTTGCTACTCTGCTCCTTTTCGTGGTTTACTCTGTTTTCTCACCTTTCTACAGCTGGTGGCTGTAACTGGTGATACCTCATCAGTTAGGGAGAGGTTAGCATTCTTCCTTTTGACAGGAGACTTGTTGCTGCAAGTTTGATGTATTTAACATTCTTTCTACCCAGTTCATTTACTAACACACAGTAATTAGCTTCCAGAAGCAATTGGTGTAGCTCAAAAGACTTGCTCACTGCGATTTGTAACCAAAGTTTTTAGCCTGAGCAAACACAAAGGAAAAAAGAAAAAAAGACGATGTGTTCAAAATGAGACTTGAACCAAAGCCTCAGCCCAGTACAGCTCCTGCACAGTGCTGAAACCCAGGTGGTAACAACGAAGGGATGCACAGAAGCAGAAAGCTAAATTCTGCAGTCCAAGCGGACCTCAAACGTGACTGCAATTATGTGGAAGATGTGCTTCTACTCCTTATAGCCATAGTTTCTCTTGGCTCACTCCCAGCAATAGTCATAGAGGTTTTACAGGCAACTCAAATGTAAGTTGAGACCAAAAATTAATGGAGATACTGACCACCCACATACCATACATTAAAGAAATGTGATTTAAAAGACAACTATTAGCACTCTTCTTTCTACAGCTACCTGCTTTCCCAAGAAACAGTCAGCAATTAAATCACAACTCTACGCTCCTTAAGGAGTTAAAGTAAATAGACATGCATCTGTCACATTTAAAATAGGGAAAG
>NW_009259429.1:160113-191740 GCF_000687185.1 Egretta garzetta | reverse complement strand
GGGAAAGAAAAAAATTACTTATTTTGGGAGCACTGTAGACAGAAGAATATTCTCAAGGGTTCAGAGACAGAGATGGGAAAATGAGGTAGTGAGATTACCCCCAGGTTGTATTTAAACAGTAAAAGACCAAAGCACTAAAAAAAAACCACTTTGATAGCTGATTGGGATCACCATCAGGGTGGGTTCAGTGGAGAGATTTCAAAAAGTTGAAGTGAGAACAGCCCCTGTCTGATTAGAGCAGGCAAGTGCCAATTGCGGATAGAGGAGACTTTGACTTTGAAGACAAAAGTTAAGATGATATTGGGGTTCAAAGAACAAATTAAGCAGCAACAGATCTCTGTCTTCTCTACCACCTCAGACATGGCTTCATCTGCCACTCGATCACTACTTACTGAATTTTCAAAACTCCTTCCGTACAGCATCTCACACCGCAAACAGTAAATGGCTGTTGTGAATCAAGAAATTCAAGATTTAGCTTTGTCTGGCTCTTCGTGTTTTCATTTGTAAAGCCGAGGCAATAAACATCTCGCTACTCCAAAGCTCTGAAGTGCTTCGAGATCCTCGTAATGAAAACACTAGGTACACTACAGTTATGATCTGCTATGTGATCACTATATGAATGGCACAAACTTGTGCTCTCAGATTTACAACTCCTTTACAGAACATTTGTTTTATTTTTTGCATTACAACTGAAGGAGCTGATGAATAACTTACTGAATGCAGAAATGCTACTGTACTCCTTGGAGGATTCCTTCCTGCATCTCTTTCCCCACCCCCAGACACATGTTAGTAGTTAGAAGCAGTTTGCTGAAGCTCAAAGTTTGACAGAGGAGAGAAAAAAAAGGAAAAAAAAAATAATCCATGTTCAGAACACAACAGAATACCTAAAGAGACCTCTGTTGTTTCTCTACCTTGTTGCCTCTAGGTAAGATTTTTAGTTAAGGGCAAGGAACATCTAACCAACTGAAGGAGTAAATAATTGAAGTGGCCCCTATTATATATATACCTGTGCTTGAGTAAAAATAATGGTTCAATAACAAAAGAACTCAGCTTTTGGCAATACACATAGACTGTGCATTAGCACAGATCATGAGTTCTCTCTTAGATGATAATACCAGCACAGTAACTATTGTAGTTTATCCTGCCTTTATCAATGTAGTGGGAGTCTCACTGGAAGGCTGAGCCCTGCATACGAAGCGGCACGGTACTCCCTAATAGAGGTTCTGAGGGGGAACAGGGAACACCACAAAGGACTAGTAAAGGGAAAGGAAGAATGGCAAACCTGCTGCTAGGAACCCCAACAGACAACAAAAAGTTCTCCTGCCTTCTGATTTCTCTTATGCTGGAGACCTGAAGAGGGCAGAAGGTAAAGAAAGAGGCAAAGGAAAGAGCCACTGACCTTTCTGGGTCATGGCCAGGAACATACAGCAATCAGGAGCCAAATGAGAAGAAAGAGCATGGCTGGTGGTGAACATGCCACCAGGGCAGGCAATACCATCTGCAAAGTGCCAATTCCAGTCGTCATCACTGTGACAAAAAAAAAAAACCAAACCCCACCCTCAAACCAAAACAAAACCAATGCCAAACCAAAAAAAACCCCAGTGCTCGCAAGCATCAGACTACAGCCAGCCGTATACTTTTACATGTATCACTTCAGAGCCGTCAGATGATGGGAACCACAAGAACAGACACCAAATCGGTGCCTACCGTAAGACGGATTCATATCTCCTTTGCTTCCTCAGAAGCACTTCTGTTACACAAACTCCCAGAAAGACTGGCATTCCGCCCAAAGAGCACTTATTCAACCAATTCAATTAATGTTATCGTTAAGTCACAATGCATCTAATGAATGGGACAGCCAAGTTACTACTCATTATCACAGCATTTCTCTTTGGAACAGTGTTAGTGACGGGATGCAGATAGTATTTCTGATGTACAGACGGCAGGGAGCAGATAAGTAAAGCTAAAACAGCCTGGACAAATCAGCTACTCCTCTCCAACTTCCAGAACTGGTCCTGGGAACAGAATTGTCACTTTAGTTTGCACAGGGCCTACACCAGACTTTCTCCTGGTAAGGAGCGATTCTGAAGTGAAGTGTTCAATAAAACCAAAAATACTATAGCTTTTCAAATTTTTAATCAGTTAGTTAACCAGAATACTGACAACAGTATTCTGGAAGCTTTTATATAGCATGGGGTTTTTTTGTTTGTTTGAAAGAGTAGAGCAAATGCACTCAACTCCAGATCACATCTTTTTTCACATTTAGTTGACTGCTTGGCAGCACACATCCTGCTAAAAATACTGCCTGTACACGTTCACGTATTGGAGTTACCCAGGACAGGAACAGCAGGAGATGCTTGGAGTTTCAGCAACACTAACAATTCCACTGGTTTTGTTCCACTGGGATTGCTTTCTAAAACCCATTTATCTCAAAGTTAATACCTCAGAACAGAAGCATTCTAAAAAAAAAAAAAAAAAAAAAAAAAAGATGACATGAAGAGTTTGAAATTCCACACCTGCATCTCTCTGGATTTTAGCTCCCTTTGTAGACCCTCTATCTGAGATGCCCTAAAGCTTCACGCACTGTTGTAAATACGACACACAGCTAAACATAAGTCACGGACCAAGACATTAAGAGTTGTTCTGCTATGGCTGAAGCTTGGTATGGCAGAAAGCTGTAGATAAGCAATGAAATGCTGACAGAGGAAGGGAATGGAACTGGACTTCTACCCCTGGACTATCACTGTTTTACAGGTTGGGAATAAAATCCTGCAGGGTTCATCAGCATAGGTAATGAAGCTTGGCGGAAGCATTATTCATAAGATCTCATATGTGCTTACAATCACAAATGTAAAAAGAATACAGGATTTTGTGTTAAAGCCCTAGCTTCAGACTTTCTTCAGAAATTTACATCCTCCTAACTAAACAAATAACTTCAATGATTAAGGCTTTGTAATTTCTCACATGTGGTTTTCAATGTACTGTTTTGTTTACAAAGGACATTTGATCCTATTCTCTGATCAAACCCAGTGCCTGGCAAGTTAAAAGCCATGATCAAGGTCGACTTCTTCCTTAACTCTACAGACCAGAGTTCAGGATTTGTTTGATCTACATAAACTGCACAAATCGGAGCATTTTGATTTTAGGTCTCAGTCTTAGTTAACTGGCAGAAATACTGACTATTGCTGTTATTTTTGCTGATGCTCTTTTCTAGGAAAAATGCTTAGCTTAGCTGACAGCTGGGTATCATAGAGATGTTGGTGAGAAGTCTAAACAAGTTAGCCTAATCACTGGAAGCACAGTAATTGCAATAGCATAGCACTAAACACGGGTTAATATACCCTGCTAGGACTACCAGGGTGAGTCTGCCTGCAAGGAGCTCCAGGGCACCACAGCTCTCCTTCCTCAAATATTCAAGATCAGCTCTGGTATATGCTGCAGCATAGGAACACCTGGAATCAGAGAGAAGCAAATAAGAAAGGGAAAAGTTGTCCATAATTAACTGGGAAGTTAAACTAATTTTTATTGAGTTTTCCTACTTAAGTTTTCTCTGTAGTTTCTGAATCTTCCAATAGTTGTTTTTACAATTTCAGACCAGGAGGATCTTGGAAGCCTGGGACAGTATTTTTGTGTTTGTGAACTGAAAAGGTGCGTACTACTGCAGCCTGTGCATGCAGGATGAGTCAGTAGGAGCTCTGCCAGTGCCCTCTTGGGTACTCCAAGGGCAGCTCTGCTGTGCTAGGTATGCTGCCCTTGCGCCTCTGCTGGGATTGGAACAGAAGATGGTAAAATATCCACACCAGTATTGGCTGTGTCCCTTCAATACTAATTTCTGAGTCCACCCAGATTCAGATTGCTCTACAGATTTTGGAACAGATAGGGAAAGCTTGTTCATGTGTTTCTACAGCACACACCTCCGATTTGACCCCTGGGCATTGCTGCTGTATCAATAATGGTATCTGAGTCTCTCAAGTTGCAGTAATTGAAGCAGACAAGACTCACTGGGTTTCATCTTTACCTCAGTTCAGGACTTCTTCCTTGTCTAGGAGACTTTCCCATTTCTAACAGTGGGGCTTTCAGCACTTCCCTGCAAGTCTGCTTGACAGAGCAACAGATCCACTGTCAGGAAATTCTTCTCCCTTGGAATTGAACTTAAAGTTCCTTTTTGCTTCCTCTTTTCTCTGCCAATTACCTCTCTGGAGCACACTAAGCAAATCCTTCAACATTTACATCTTTAAAATAATGTGGCATAATTAACTTCAGGGGAACAGCTTTCACCAAACTACATATATTTATCTCTCTTAATCTTGCATTATTAATGTAACCCCTCCAGCCATTCCCCGAGTTGTTTGGGTTGCTCTCCTCTGAGCTCATGCCAATTAGTTAACTTTTTTCTGGCAACTCAAAGCTAAGAGCAGTGTGGTAGGTGTGGTCTTTTCTCAGCCATAGAGAAAAATATGGTTAAAGTCCATCCTGAACCATAAAGAATGACACAAAATACTTTGTAAATGGAAACTAATTCCCGCACCATCTCTCTGAAGAGGGGAAGTAAGCATCTGACCTGTTTCACAGATTAGAAACAAAACATTTTACCTGTGGCTACAAGGAGAGTGTCAGTGAGAACAATGACTGAAATTCAGCATTTACCCCTTAGTCTTGAATTTAGGTCATTCGCATTGCTCTATAAAACAAACCCAAGGAGTTTCAGAAGGAAAATTTTCAGAAGGAAACAACTTAGTCCCAATTGTCCCATAATTCTGCTTCTGGCACTCTGCTCTTGTATTATCATATTGGCTCTGCTACCGAGTACCATTTTGCTTCCCAGGGTTCAGACACTGTCATGATACTTGACTTCCCTCCCTCATTCTCATCCATCTGAAACTGTAGTCTGAATCTACAACACTCTGGAGCCCAATCCACTTAAGCTTTGAAGCAACTGTCAAAATATAGTACATCAAAGCACAGGACCAAGAACACCCAACATCTCTGAAAAGCCACAGTGCGAGAGAAAGAACTTTCTCAAAAACTAGAAGTCAGAGGTGTAGATTTGTAAAAAGAACTGAACATAAAGCAGTCCAGTGCAGGATCCTTCTATTTGGGTAAAAACCCTGTAACATTATAAAGTGTTGGCACCATTCAACTCGTGCTTCATATGTTTCAGCAGCACTGTGGTGTTGGTGGTCTTGACAGATTAAGGAATGCCAAGTCCTTGGGGAGTGCTGCAACGAAACTCTTGCATGCCTGGCTGGAGAAGGAGCAGCTGTAGAGTGAGACCATATCCTAAAGAGAACATGTTTCAGCTTAATTTTTTTTTAAAGCCATTTCTACACCTTCTACGTGTAGTTTGTTTCCTTTGCACTCTCACTCATGCTCTGAGAATGCCTGCTTCCCCACGTGACTATTTCTGTAACCTGTCTTTTTCCAGAAAGTTCAACAGAACTTTCTAAAAACAATACATGTATCACAGTCCTTCTATATCACTGTATTAGCACTTGCATGAGTTTCGAAAGAGCTATGGCAACATAGACACTGATGCTGAACTAGGTAATTACAATGAGTGCCTGACGCACCATGCACAGGCTAGCATGTATTTCTTTATTGCAAGTATTTGTTGCACTCAGTAGTTGTAAAACAATGAGGAAAAAAAAAAATATCGAGCTTTCTGGCCTTGGAGCAGGTTGCAAGAGGCGTCTCATCTGTCTCTTTCCTCCTCAGTCCCACGTACTCTTCACAACAGCCTTCTTGAGCATTTGTATATCCCCAGTCTGTACTGATTCGTGAGCTCACACAAGACAAATACTTCTAAGGCTTGCAAAGCCAGCACTTCTCCATTTATGCTTCCTTTCCCAACAGCCTTTTCTTTCCACAGTGCTGTCACCCAATTGCTCCAGTACCTCTCATGCACTAACCTACAAGCCCAGGCACCCTTCAGTCCCTCTACCCATGGTTGGCCCCACTCCTGATTTTTGAGGCTTACAACAGTGGACCCAAGGGAAAAAAAAAAAAAAAAAAAAAAAAAAAAAAGTGACAAACCTTTCAACCTTCTTTTGTTGTTATCTGGTACCCCCAGAACATGAAGACACCAGCTATGGAGACTTACATGGTGTTGACTCTGTTCTCTATCTAGAGTTTTGCAGTGACTGTGGAAAAGGCCTGTACTTTCCATCAACACTTAAGTATAAAAAGCTGGAAGAAAAAAAAAAAAAAGGAGGACATGCTCGAGAGATCCTAGAAGAAAATATCTTCCAGAAAGGCAGAATCTCCTGATGACACAGCTGTTCCAATCAAGGCAAAATAAGACACTTGTAGAATCACGTAAGTTAGAACAGAAGCAATAAATACTCTCAGTTCTGTTTCTTAATAGGTAATTGTCATGCCTGCATCTGGACAGGGAGGAACGCCATTTGAGGAGAGATTTCATTTATCCTGGAACCTAACCTTTCCCTGGGGAATCTCCTTCACAAAGTTGAATACAATACCTCTATTCACTGACCGCTGTTTCCAGTAGTTGCTCTGCTTTAGGGGGTCCGTTCCCTGCTCAGCCCTTTCGTCCAGTTCCCCTTCCTCTTCCCTGTACTATCACACGGTCACTTTTTGAGCCATGTTACTTTCTTCCATTGTGTTATCCTTGCAATATATATTTGATGTGCTTGGCATACAGAACTGATGTCTGTTTAGATTAAAAGCATGTTGTAATTTGGAGGAAAAACATACAAAGCCACGGCTGAGCATGACAGAAGAAAGCTATCCCCAGTTTTGGAAGCTGCAATACGCCCCTCCTGCGAACAGCCTAGTACCATGTTTATTACGTTAAGCAGAAACAGGGGAAATGGCTGAGGTTTCGCTGGTCTTTCCGCTCCATACTGTACAGCGGCCAGTGCTCATTCCCCCCAGCCACGTAGGGTGAACATTTTACACATACTCTCGTTTCTACTTAATGGTTCTTCCATCCTTTCAAATAACTCTCTCCACTCCAGCAAGCATGTGATTTATGGAACCTCAGCAGAAACGAATGGATTACACAGCTAATGAATGAATCAAACAAACCCAAGAGGGTAGGTCATATGATCAGCTGAATGGGACTGAGTTTTTTAAATGGCACTTCTACTACTTAGGTCTTTGCGCTTGGTTATACTAAGGTTTCAAAGAGCCAGAATCCAGACAGATACTGCATTGTTTAAAAAACATGGTATTTTTCAATGTGGATCTGCCTTCACTGACATCTTTTAGCAGCGTTGTCTCCATCTGAATTGGCTGTGATGGATGCAAAAACTTCCCTATGACAGCGTATACAAAACCTTGGACAGAACAACTTCAGGAGCATTCTCCCTCTCAAATATAGCTACAGCACCTTGCATTTCTAACAGGATACACCTCTAAGAAAATATCCAGGGCTATGAAACTTTATCTGCTCAAACTTTGCCCTTTTAGTTGTAATATCAGCCTGAACTTCTAAGCTGACTGCATATAAAATGCAGTCTAAGCGTGGCCTGGAAAGGGTGGGATACCTGGAGACTCCAGCAGAAACTGCAGACTTCGCCCCAAACTTGCATTCCAACAACTGTATTTGATAAAAACTTAGCTAAGGTCTGCCGTGTCCCAGTCTCTTAATTAGTGCACCAACTTCACACAACTCACATTTACAAAATACAAGGCTCCAACACGAGCAGTTAATTTTATTAATTTTGCTGGTATTAGGGGATGCATCCCCTAGCTGTTCTAATTTGGTGTCTTGGGAGTAAGAAAAATTCTGACACATGCATTTTCTCATATTACTTTTTTTTCCAGTAAACCTTTGAGATTTTTCTTCTACAACTTTCCACATAAGCAAATAATCATTTACAGATAGGCAAAGCCAGTGGTTGGGTTGGATTTGCAAAAATCTTATCATACATGTTTTGATTTTGTGCAATCAAAACCACAGATGGTTTTGATTCAGGTCTAACTATTCAAATATGGAAGGTGTTTTTTCTGAGAGTGGTATTGAGGGTAGTGGTTTAAATACAGTTTAATTTCTAGCCTATTTCTGGACACCTAATTTGTATGGTGGAAAATGGAAATAAGTCTAAGAACAGTCCAACTTTAAGCATACCACAACAATACGGTACAGACAAAGCAAGTTAGTGCATTCACTTATTGAGCTATGCATACAACTTCAGGCTTACTATAAAATTATTTTAAAAACACGAACAATTATTTTGTGTTGACTGAAAGTTGCTTCAGGTTTTATATTAAATGCTGGCAAATTCAAAATGACATTTCATATTGACATTAAAATCTTTGCCTTTAAATATAAAATGGAAATGTTTAAAACTTTTCAAATTTTAATCCTACTTATTAGGCCCACACTCTGAATTTGATGAATACCCATTTTTAGCTAAAATTAAATTGCACTTTTGGGGAATGAACTATTTTATAATTATTGCCTAGCATTACTCAGTATTTATTCCCTTCTGCAAAAGAAAGGTCACCAGAGGGAATGAAGAAATTTAGCTGAAAATTAGTTTAAGATCATTATTATACATCTTTCAGGCTCTTCCTACATACAGGAGAACAAATATTGCAGAAACACAAGTCATTTTATGCACATAATTTGAGAATATATTTTGTAGAACAAGTGAAATTCCCAAATAGGATGTTGTGGTTCACTTACTCAGAACACACACAGCGACAGCTTACAAGCTTTCTTCCCTTCACTCTTTTGGAGTTGGTTGACTTATTCCAACTGGATAACTCCTACAGAGCCCAAATCATTAAATTAGCGGCTTTTTGGTTAGTACCAGTAAGAGGGAGAAATGTTATCTCTTTGAGTGGTGCCTTGTGTTGATGGGAAGAGAGGTAATCAAACAATTTCATATACGGTACTACAGCATTTGCTTAATTAGACCTTACCATTCTGAGCTGAAGATCACCTTAGCAATTTAGCCGTAAATACTTACCAAGACCAGCATTTTCACTGCCCAAACTCTAAATTGTTTTTAATTAACAAGTCTTGTGAGATTCAGCATTTTAATATCAATCATATTTACCTCTTAGCTACCAGCACTGAAGTGACAAAAACTACTTCTGTTCTTGGAGACGAATATAATTGATTGAACCCTGCTCTGCACTTTATGCCATGTGGAAAAGTAAGTGGCAAATAGTATTTCTCCCCTTTTCTCCCCATAGAGCCTGACATTTCATTTCATCTGAGCGTTTTATTGGTTCTCACATCTGGATTATATAAATTTAAAGCACAGTTTTCAATATCTGTGCTGTTTAAGGTTACAGTATTTGACAAATCCTATTCGCCAGGCTGTCAAATTAAATTAACATGGGCAATGGAGGGGGAACAAAAGAGTAAAGAGGCTAAGTTTTATTCCCTTGTGTTCAGTAACTGAGACAAAATTTACCCCTCTGAAGGGGAAGCACCAGCCCTAATAGACAAGCCTGCCAGATTGGTAACAGGCAACATAACATAAATCCAGAAATTATGTTGGCTGGCATCCCAGAGATTAACTGGCCCTTTTACTAGGCCATCAGGTTCCTATAAACAGAAACCATGCTTCAACTACTGAGAGCTTCCCATCTGAGGCAGTAATACTTTTAGTTGTATCATCAACTAAAGTTTTAATCACAAGTCAACAGCGTACACACTAGGTAGAATACATCTAATGCTTCTTTCACAGATTCTAACTTGCATTCAGTCAGAAACTTCTGAAAGACACTGTGAACTCACCAGTGAGCCAGAAAGATTAACTGTTCCCATGTTTGTTTAGCTGATCAGGAGAGTTAAGTCTCAAGGGATGCTCTTCATATCACTCCTTTGAAGATTCTTCCTATGTAGTTGCCCACACAGAATCTTTTTTTATCTTATCCTCCAGGATGGCTTTTGTGCTGACACCATGCTTCAGCAGCCATATGCTGTGGAGGGCTCTTACCATCAACAAACAGAAATGCACACAAAGCCCAGAAAAAATAGTAACAATAGAAGTAAAAATCAGGGGCTTGTCTGCATCAACCAGCTTAATCCATAACAGATGCTTAAATCCAGTGTAGTGCTGATTAGACTTACAGGTGAGGCAAACTCATAACAGCAATCTTGCATGTGACCAGCACTTACTTTTATCTGCTAGGAAAAAACCTTGGATCATAGTCTGCATCAAGATGGTATATGAAGGTCTCCACAGGGGTCAAGAGGGAGAATTCTTTCCTCAGAATTACATGGGGGCTCTGCAATCACTACTGCATTTCTGAGATGAACTTGGGAAATTCATGCAAATCCAAAACCTTTACTAGTGAGGCAGCCAGATCCCAGAGGTGAGACCGGGTGGTCTCAGCTTCTCTTCACTCTTCCCACAATTGCGTTTTTCCCGACTGTCTTCCTGTATCCCTCTCTGCTATGGATGGATGGACTCTGAACATTCTCTCTTCCTGGGCAAAACTCTGCAATTCTTGTTCAGAGCAGAGACTACAATTTGCCTACGCTCCACAACGCTCACCTGAATGGAACAAAATGGGGTCAGTGCCCAAATCCACAACTGTCAGTGGAGACAGCAGCACAACAGCTCTCTAACGCTAAACCTTGGCAGTAAAGCATTTTGACAAAAAGGACTGAAAACATACACCAAGACAATTTCAATTTCTGTTGGGAGTTCAGTGTAACAAGGCTGTCAGCCCAGCTGAGCTTTAGTGACTTTTATCATGAGAAAGAGGGAGCTTTTAACTATTTACAGTGTTTGGCTGTCTGGCTCCCAATATTAACTTCCATATTACCTACTTAGAGGGCTTCAGAGAGAGCATGTTCACAGCTGTTACAGCATTTCTTCCTACTATCTGCGAGTAATTTGGGGGGAAGCAACTGTTTAACTAATTCTTCTTAAGCTCTATGCAAATCAGTATTAAACCTGAGTAACATCTTTGTGTCTTAAACATCTTGTGTTCATGGTACATATGTTGCCTAGACCCCCTATGGAGTAACTTCATAAATTGGGGATTTAGCATCTTAGGAAATGAAGGAAAACACGTGGCTCGGTTATCAGGATTTGTTGTTGTTAATGAAGTATGTATATGTACAGATTGAATCGTCTCATAACTTCATGCAAAGAGTTATGAGAAGTCACTTCACAAGGTATTGTCATTGTCAATTTGATTGAATTAAAAACCAAACAAACCGCATAGTAAGTTGCTGTCATGACCAATACTGCCGTTGCAGTCCTGAAGGGCAATGATGATTGCTCCTTCCAGCTTACGATTTGGAACGTGCTTTTACTTATCTCAACTATCTGCTGACAGGAAACATGCATAAATGTGATCATCTAAACATAGACATTGGTAGATTGTTGGTTTTTTTTAAAAAACACCTCTTTATGGCAAAAGTGAGGGACTGATAAGCAGTAAAAAGTGCGGAGAAAACCCGCCAGCAGTGAGCTGTTCCCCTGAGACACAGTACAGCAAGACATACCTGTCACGAGATAAAGGATCACAAGAAAAGTCTGAAATCTTTTTTGTATGTATACATACATGTATATTTGACATGGTACTGACAGTCCTGTTAAACATTCTTATATACAGTCGTCATGATGTCAAAATGGTACCAAGGCTCTCTAGAAGCCCTGAGAAGAACTGCATGTCTCCCTATGATCAAAACCAACTCTCAGCTGAGACCAGCTGAGGCTACAGCCACTCCTTGAGTATTTTTCTAGGTTTATAATAGTGACATGAACCGAGAGATGAATCATACTTTCTGTCCTCTCAACTCATCAAGCTCCTGCTTTTACAAATAATATATCTCCCAGATCAGTATATGACACTGAGTCATCTGAAACCTCCCAACAAAGCAATACTCATTAAATCACTTTAGATACCCATTTTCTCCAGAAAAAAGATGACAATGTTCAGATAGCACGCTAATCGGGCATACAGTTCAAAACTGAGCAGTGCCAACTATGGCTGAACTCAGAGCAGAACACCATCACTGTCCACGTATGCCTACAGGGACATGACAGTTACCAGAAGTTATTTTATAACAGGCATGTTTCACATAAACATTTACCAAGGGCTTTATTGGCAAAAGGCCATTCTAGGGAAGAGACAGAGAACAAAATAAAGCAACGATAAACCAATAGTATTTGCAAGCATGGGGAAAGGAGCTATGAAAAGGTGGAAAAGCAGTCAGTAAAGAACCGAAGCCTAAAAGGAAGGAGAATAGCATCTGAGCAAGTCTCTACAGAAAGAGGGCTTAGGGAAAGGCCACTGAGGTCAGTTCAGATGAAGGGTGCTCCGTTTGCACAAGTTCAATGGGTTTCAAATTGTCCTGAGAGGGAAGCCTCTGAGGACTCCTAACTATGGAAAAGTGAGATTGAAAACAGAGGGGAAGAAGGGAGAAGTACAGCTATGTTTGGAGAAGGTGAATCTCAGGAACGGAACAAGCATGATGTAAAAGTTCAGTGGCTAGCTTCTATGTCAAGGGCAGTCTTTTGGGCAGGGTTTAGCATCATTTGTGCTTCCTTAGACTCTAAGCTAGAATTAGCGCAGGCAACACCAAGACCAACGTATCAGCTTAGATTTTTCTTTCCCAAAGGGAATATTAAGTTAAAAAACTGACTTCAAAAAGAGCCAAGATCCTGCTTATTCCCTTATCAGTAATTTCTTATCTTCTCAAGAGGGAGTGGCTCTCCACTGGTTCTTCATTCGGAGCTCAGCAGCTGGGAGCCCCTGCCTCTCACAGATACTGCGCTTCAGATGCTACAGCTTAAGTTCCTGACTCATAAGTTTTGCTTTGTGCATCGAAGACCTGCCTGAACGCTCTCCTTTGTGCCCCTTCTAGTCACTGCAAACCTTCTGTGGCAAGTGTTACTCCAAATCTTACAGAGTCTGAGAGACTTAGCTGACACAAGTAAGGGTACAACAAAGCAGTGGGTAAGTTGTTCAACATTTACTTCTCTAAAGGATTGCTTCTATTCAAGAATCTAAACTAAGAACAGAAACACTTCAGTTAGGAGTAAAACAAAGACTGCCAAGCAGCCACAGAAAAAGAGCTGATCGATGGGTATCTGAAATCATCGAGGATGTAAAACTTCACAGTGAATGAGGCAGATAGCTCAAGCCAGATAGTATCAGAAGTTACTCCAAAACTCTGGCATGATGGATAACGTTACACAAGGGTTCTTAGGAACATTAATAAAGCTCAACACAATGCTCATTTATCTTTCCAGATCAGCAATGCTTTGGGGGCAGTATATTCACTTGGCAAAGGAGAATCTCCATCTCCATTAGATCTAGAGAAATATAAAATAAGAAGAAAAACAACACATGGCACCACTCATACTTGTTTAGAACAAAAGATTCAAAAATGAGATTGTTTAATGGACTATTTATTCTAGGGCAATTTATTTTTCCATTAAAATCAGTTTTACTGTAGATCACTCAGAGAGGAAATCAGCCTTTCCCAAAGCAACTGGAAAGAGCAGAAGCATAGAAAGCACGACGATTATTCAACAAGGGACTAAACGACACAAGTACAGAATTGTAAGTTTCAGAACTTAGGAATGACAACAACCTCAACCCCCAGTCCTGAAAAACTATTAAATCTAAATTTGGAAAATGAAGGAAGAAAAACAAACCCCACAATACCGGTAACCAAGAACAGCCTGCAGTCCCACCCCCAAACAGCGATACAAAGCAGGGCCCCAGCTCATAGCAGCCACTCCTTTGTGTTCTCTTCCACACAATTATCTGTCCTACTGTCACCAAAGGGAGAAGGCAAGATTCATTCTTGTGTGGATACCAATACCAAATGCTGCATGTATGGCAAAATATAGTAAATAAAAACCTGATCCCATCACCCTGGCTTTGGAATCAGGTTTTTTTCCAAATCTGCTTTTTGTGGTTTGTTTCAGTCCTGAGGAAAAACCAGGAAAATACACATCCTGAAGAAAAAAAAAAAAAATTAAACCGTATTTGAGAGGGACTGAACCAGGAGAAGAAGGAAGGTCAAAAATGCAAAGAAACAATAGAAAATATTCCTGCTTTTGAAATGATCCACATACCAGCTCTTTATACTACAATGCACAGATGTCACAAAAGCTAAGTGCAACACCGTTAGGCATTTCACATTTCTCCTAGACATTTATTATTTAGACATCATTTCTCTTTTATAGCTTGCCTGGAAGGTCAGGACAAATTTTCTCCCATCACCTCCAAGGCCCAGGTTGGTAATGAAACACCTACCCAACAAAATAATTGCTGCATTATATGCTGTAATGCTCCATTTGAAAAGGGGAACATGAAATAGCTCTATCCTTCAGGGAGCAGGGCTTCCACTTAGAACACCAATAGCTTTCGCATTGCTTTCATTTTTTTTCTTCCTGTTTTGCAGTATCATGTGTTTCTGGCTAGAAGTTACACTGAAAGAAACCAAAACAACTTTTTCACTTTCATCCTTTTCATTGATCAGACCTGGAAAATGAAAATTAGGAAATCTAGTAGTTTTAAGGAAAAAGGCTTATGAAACAGACATGCTAGGAAAAACTAGAGTTTCATACAATAATTAATAAGATTTTTCCAAACGCTACAGTAAAATTCAGCACCGGTAACCAATACAAAGGACCAAAAAGAACTGTCCATCTGAATTTCCTCTTTGCTTTCAAGAGTCAAAGCGCAGACTCTGCTCTCACTTACACAGTTGCAACTCTGATTTATCTCCGTTTACATTTTTTATAAAAAAGCCTGGAGTTGGGCCTTCGTATTTGTTCCCTGTGTATTAACAATGAACTATAACAGCATTAAAATGAAGCTTCAAAAAAAAAAAAAAGCGCTTGTGCACATTAATGAAGCCATGAGAGGCAGTTTATTATTGTTATCCCCTGATTTTGTAACTGAACAAAAGCAAGCAGGTAAGCACAAGGAGTTTTACCACGGCCGTAAAATATTTTTGCAAAGACAGGCTTTATACACCAAGCCAGGCTTGTACATTCCGATTTCCAATGGACAGTCAGCTCATGTTTGACAGCATGACTTTGACTTTTTTTAACAATTTTTATCACCATTTATGTGCTCAGGGCAGTTAAAGTGAATGCTCTGGCACAGGAAATTGGCAGCCTCGTTTGAATAGCTGGGAGGAGAGAGTTTACTGGTGAGCTCTCGCTAGGTTGTTCAGTGCCGAGTCCTGTTTGTGTGATGCCTCTACGCTTGTGCTGCTGCACAGCCGCCCTCACAGCCACAGGACCGGATTGCCCCTGCAGTAAATGGGGAAATGCTTAACAGAGGCAGATGCAAGAACCAGCCACAAAGCAAGGTAACCTGATAGAGCTCTTTTTATTAGCTACTGTAATAAAGAACATTGATCTGTAGAGCGCCAGCTCTTGAATGCACAAAGCAGAGTGAATTTCTCTAACAGTCCCCCTGAAAACGTACAAAGGTCTGCTAAGTGCGGCTTTATTCCTCCCAGTGATAAGAATTTCGCTGGGGAGACACACTAGACTGGCTCCACTCACAGGTCCATGGTAGACCTAGTAGGGCCATTGCTCTACTGAACGTGGAAAATTAATTTCTTTACTCTAGTTTCCACTGCCAAGGGGCAGGAGAGTGACAGAGACCATTTATGACAGCGCCCAATTTTAAGTACTATAACACATTTGTTACTACATACTATTTTTGCAGTATCTGTTCCCACCATAAATACAATTTGGTCCAACAAACCA
This sequence comes from Egretta garzetta, assembly GCF_000687185.1. Taxonomy (NCBI): domain Eukaryota; kingdom Metazoa; phylum Chordata; class Aves; order Pelecaniformes; family Ardeidae; genus Egretta; species Egretta garzetta. Next base: position 176,057 of record NW_009259429.1, on the reverse strand, counting down.
TAACTTTCACTGACTTAAGGTTTGATTATGTAGTGCTTATCCCATCAGGTCAGGGACTACTTCTGTGAATAAAGCTAAAGGATAATACTATGCTTTATACATGCCTTGACTTCAACAGAGTTACTCCTGATCCGTATCAAAGCGAATGGAAACAAAGTGGATCAAAATGAGATGAGATCTTGCATGAAGCTTCTAGAAAAAAAAGTGTGTCCATCCACTACTTCATGTATTATGAACCAGAAAGATCCACAGGTGTTGAGAGGATAAAGCATGTTTTTACCCTGGAAATCACAGTCTCCTGCTGGTTGAGTCAGTCACCAACTTGAAAAAAAGCAGCATTCACCAGAACACTAACCTGGGCTGTAGCAGGCTTCTTCCTGCTAAGTCAAATAAAGGTATTTAAAGACTTGTTCCACACCCTCTGATAAGAGGTTACACTGCAGGGAAGTTCCATGTTTATCTCCTCTTTCTCTAGGAAATACCCACGATGTAATAGATGCTCAGGTAATGCTCTGGCAAGGACTGAGTCAGTGATACCAAGGATGTTGTATTTGCCTATTCAAATTCCACCCATTCCAGTGTTTTGACATACAGTGCTAGAACCATACAGGGTAGCTCACATCCAATCATACAGTATCAGGATCTCAGCCTGTAGGTGCCAACTGATGTTTTAAAAAGATCCTAAGTATTCTGTATATTTTAACTAGATGAAATCAGACTTTATAACCTAAGGTCAGAGTTTTACATTATGCTGGCTGCTATTGAAAGGTGAAGTCCTATTTTCTTTTTCCCTAAGGTACACATTCTCGCCCTCAGTCTTACAGAGGATTATGCAGTCATCTGTCTCAGGTCAGCAATCCAATCCAATGGAAAACTTGCTTTCAAAAATAAAAGAAAGTTTTCCATTAAGTCAGCAAACTGATCCAACTTGCCCACAGTCAGAGGGCTGCCAGAGCAAACACAAACAGTGGAAGCACATGGCTGGCCCAGGGAGAACAGGATCTCGTTTCATCGGCAGCCTAAACTTAGGCTGAACTCAGTGTAACATAAAACTGCACCCTGAATTTTCTACGACACTGTTTCCTAGCTGTGTTCTGTGACTCGCAGAATACTGAATGATATCTCCGGATAACTATGAAGAAGTAGCTGCTCATATGTGGCTGATTCCTCTTCCTCCCATTTGAAGAAAAAAAAAAAAAAACACCTAAATATGTGCTAAGTCTTTTGCTAGAATGGTTTTCATATGTAAGCGGTTACAGAGCTTGGCACAAAGCTCACAGTGGAGAAATAGAGGAACAATGTATCCAGAAAGCAATCATGAGACATTTTTTATGAATTCTGGTCCACATACTATAAAAGTAGTGTCTTACCTTCTCATGAGCTGAAACTCAGTAAAAGCAACATTGACGCAAATTATTAATTTTTATTATTATTAGAGCTACAGAAGCTCTTAACAGCCATCAGTGTAAAGTCAAGACTCCAGTACAATCGGTAGTTTTGTCAATACTTGCCACTTTACTGCAAATCGGGGAGTTTTTTGCGGTTCTCAAGCAACACCTCCCAGAGTTTTAGTATTAAATGAGAAGAAGAATGTTCTTAAAACAAAACAAAAAAAAAAAAAAAAGACAAACAAAACACCCTTCCTTCCATTCTTTACAGATGAGAAGAATAACTTAAACACTACAGGCTAAAAATACCGAAAAACAAACCTAACCAACGCTGTTTTGTTTTGTTCTGTTTTAAAGAACAAGCTCTTAACTTTGGATAGCCAGGTTAGGATTTTAGAAGATTGAATGTGCTAGAAAAGAAGAGTCCACACTCCTGCAAATTAGAGGTCTTTAGTATTCTGAGACTACCTTCAATATCTAAACAATACATAAAGTGCCTTCTGCTAGAAGGGCCCTTCTAAGCTAGTTGGATTTGAAAGGCTTCAGTGATTTATATTAAGTTCCTTATTAACCACAGAAGAAAGGAGCACTTGTATAATATTAGGAGGATCCCAATTATAAGCATGAAAACTATTTTATACTCTCATCTATTCATTTCTTATTTTTATTTTTTATTTTGGTGTCTGCATCTCATGCCAGTTCTGAGGAGAAAATGTGGAATTTAAGAATTCACTTTGCAGTTATCTTACTTCTGCCAGGCAGATCTTCACTTAACATTTTCTATTAAACTAATCTGGCCTCTGGTCAAACAAAATCTGTCTAGCTTGAGTTAAGTGATACCTTAAACTCGGATGGGCCTCTTCAAAACTGAGCAAAAGGTAAATCAGTAAAGATAGTAGTTTTGTGCAGTTTTTAAGAGTTGGGCTAGACATTTGGTAGGGATGCTGCTGCAAGTGTTAACATGTCACTAACCGCTAGTCTGATGGCTACAGTCTAAACAGCATTTTGTCAAGCACATCAACTCCAGCACACTCTGAACCGTAGCACTCTTCCAAGTGAAGAAGGAACCTCAAACTGTAGCAGAAACCTCAAACTGTAGCAGATGCTCATTGTTCAGATGTTTAATTCCATGGCAGAATATTCAATTTCTTTTTTTTAAACTCATTTTCTAAAGATGAAAAGAACTCTTAAGATTAGAAACAAACCAGTCAATCTGACAAGAAAGTCTAATTCTAAAGGACAACATTCTTTAACACACATGCAAGTTTTACACAAGCTTTTTAAATGGCTTTCACATTTATTTTTCCTCTACGTTGCTGACAATACAATACAAAACTGTCTGAATTTAAAATATGCATTTAATTTCCACTACAATGGACTTATCTTTCTAGCAGATGTTGTTTGGAATATCTAGTGACTGTAAAGTGTCTTGATCTAAAATGAAAACTAAATGTGTACCAATACCCTTTATAACCCCTTTTCCCCCCTCCTTTCTCCAGTGAGATTGGTTTTTTTGCAAATCTAGTTCCCATAATTGTGCACATCAAATGCGTGAAGCCATTTGTGGGACAGCCTTAAACACCAGGCACCAAGAGGAAGCTTCAGCATCACTGTATATTCTAAAGCAATACTGATTAGTGAACCGTGCTTCTGATCTCTAGGCCAAGATTTCTCAGCATATCAGGTTTCCTTATTTGGAGGAATGGCTTATTTAGAAAAAACTGTAGCAACATTGCTCCTGGAAAACAATGAAAGCAGTTGTTTGAAAAGCAGAAGTTGACCTGGATTATCTGAGTGTCAGGGCTAGAATTTCGGCTGCTTGATGTAATTTTTAGTAAGCAGTCCATGAAAGATGCAGAGTATTTGTAATAGTGGAGTGTTTGTGCCATTATTAAGTTGTTGTCTGCTTGGCCTTTGAAAACCTCTACTTCAAAACTGGAACTTCAACACTTGAAGCCTAGTGTAGGTATTAGCATAGTATATCCCATATGAATATGATATCTTATTTGCACTGACTATTTTACAGATTTGGACAATCTGTATTCACTGTAGCGACAGAAAACCTAGAGACTAAATATTGTACACTCAAGTTTTCAAAGATTTCACCTGTAAGCAGCTGCCTGCATACAAAACCCCCAGTCTTGTTCAGAGACTGACTTTGCTTTTATTATTTCACTCTCAATTTTTCTTCCAAACCCTCCCACTCATTTTCTTACACACGTAATGGTTATTTGACTTCTCACGTGCACGTACCTGTAACACACACTCATTCTGGTCTCTATCACTACATACTGTTCAGAAAATGCAGTAGCTGTTCTTCACACAAATACACAGAAATTAAAAACAGCTTAAAGTTATCAAGAAAGGCAAACTGCTTTTCTTAAAATTTTATCTGAGGGGTTTTTAATTGCTTTTGCTAGCAGCTATTTGATGCTTCTACGATAATTTATCTTTGTTCAATATTAGTTTAGCTAGTCCTCTGTAACAGACTGCAAATGCTAAAAAAAAAAAAAAGATAAAAATTGTGAAACGAATCACGGTCTTGTTTTGCAAGTTCAAAGCTACGTAAAAAAACCAAACAGACTGAAATCAGCTATAGCCATGATCAGAATTAAATTAACTTCCATCAGAAATTTAACATCTGGATTTCAATTAAGCTTAGAGTTAATTGTTAACTGTCTTAACTCATAATCCATCAAGGAGTTAAAAAAAAAAGAAAGAAAAAAGCAAGAGAGCAGCCTTTGATGCCAGTTTGAAAGTTGCTGAGCTATTAATCAGTAGTTATCAGTTTGCCTTAAATGACTAAAACTCATTAATATAAACGAGAAGCCTGAAAGGATCACATTAGTGTGCCATCAGTTTCATAATTTACAACACTGAAATAGCTAAAATAGTTAAGCTTTCACACACTGTGTAGAAGGATAATTTGGCATCATTAATTTTATTCTGCCATTTGCCAAACATAATTGGGAAGGATAGGGGCTTGTAAATCTGAGTTCCAGTAGCTTTCGCCCACATCCCCTTTTATTTTTTCCCCCCAGAGTCCTGGCATTTAATGAATGAAATAGCACCAAGAGCATCCAAAATGTTTTAATAACTTGAATTTTGGCTATTGAAGAGTGCCACCCATCTCTGTTCCCCCTCTGCTCATCTCCAGAGGCCACAGTATTCTGTGTTTGAGCCTCTCACACTGACTCACCCACTGAACCAAACCTGCTCTATGCTAAGGTGATCAGAAGATAAAGGAGCTCTGGAGTTGTCAGTGAAGACGCAGAGGCTCTCAGCAGAGATGACAGAAGCCGTTTAGCCTGAGGAAAGTTTTACATTCCTTTTTATTTCACTGGCTATATACTTCATAAAAGCATAGGGCTATGGCAATTATTTCCAAAGCTTGTTTTTGTGTCTCTGTTGCCTTTCTACAAGCAGGGTAAAAATTTTCCTCTCATCATCTTCATTATGTACAATATGCCAGTTCTCAGATAAAGAGCTATTTACTGTTGGCCGGTTACTAACCGGCACACAACTTAGCCATTTGCCAAATCTATTTAATACTGCTCACTGGCCAAATTGTTCGTTCTTAAAGGGTCTTTTACACTTTGGCACACAAGGAATATTATGAAATAGAAACAGTTTCTCCCTTGCTAGTTAAAAATAAATAAAAATCGTCTCTAATTTTCACTTTCTCAATTCAAAAAGTAACACCCCAGGATTAATCCTGGAGAAAAAATAAAAAGAGAAAACAATGTATGTACCCAGTCATCAAATGGTTAATGCATTAGATCTTGAAAGCAGTCAAATAATTTCTCTTTTTGGTTAGATATGCGCTCAGTTTGCGTACGTGGCTCATAGCGAGCCAGACAGCACTCTCTCCTCAGCCTCACTACCACTGGATCTCTGCCTTTGAGTAAGAGCTTAGTATTTAGCTAGTTCATGAATAAAAAAATGTAATAAAAAGTAATCCATAAACATTATCTATGACTATGACTAATTTAAATATTCAGATCCAACCTACCTCTGATTTCAGGCTTGCAAACATTTTAGTTAGATCAGGGAAAGCAATTCTTAAGTAAATTCATGCATGGATATGCCTATTCTAGTTAATCTTTGTTCCTGGTCACTTTTATTCACCTAAAAATATAAGTAAAGCTGAACGAGAGGTGGTGTTCCAATTCCAGATGTAGATAACCATATGCTGGATTTGGATTCCGATTACTTATTTACACTTGACATCTACGTTAAATCTAAAACTGAATTAGCCTTCAAATGTAGATAGACCTCTTGGATCTGAAAGGCTCCATTAATTTCAAGGAATCATTCCCGATTTGAACCACTGATGTGGAGAAACAATTTATACCTGTGCTTTCTAAAGAGATGTAATTCACTACCTAGAAGGAAAGCATTCATTTTTCAGGTTTTCTTACTTCACAGATAATCCCTTTAGCCTTTGGGTTGACATACTTTATAGAAATTCAAAATAACCATCCACTAGACTTACTTCATACTGCAGTCTTTTATGAAGCTCTTCAAAGAGCATTCTTATTCCAAAGAGATAAGAGAGTTCTTTTGTCACATTGACTTACAGAGTTTATTACCCTTTAATGGAAACTTCATCATCTGTGGCAGTTTTGAACCTGAGGAGGTTGTGCTATTAGACACGACATGCTACTTTTAACTGTAAAAGAAATTACAATTCTAACTGTTGTTTCCACTGTTCTTGATATATTGCGATGTTATGCAAGACATTTGCTCTTTTCTTGTATGCAACTTTCATGACAAGAACAATCAAATCAAAGTCCTCATTCAAAAACTTTTTAGTGAAAAAAACCCCAATTTTTAAAGACAAAGGAAAAACAAGGGCTTTTCACAGCTACGGGTCCTGAAATCTAGTATCATCAGCCCCACATCACGTACTGAGAAATAACAAACTGCAGGCCAATAAAGAACTAAGTCTTAAATGGAAGCTACTCTAGGGGATGGTTCAAAGCATGCAGCTGATAAAAAAAGACCCCTCCAAGTTAAAATTAACCTTTGTGAATATTACTTTTTAAGCCTCAGGTCAATGGTGTCTATCCATTAAGAAATGATGCCTAATAAAAAAAGAAAAATTACTTTTCACTTTGAATTAGCTTCTAAGATGTGCCTTACTTCCTACCTCCCATGATTAACTGGGAAAGCCTCACTGCATTCACATGCTCAGGAGCCTTTAGGAAGTGGACACCAGTTTGTCAACACAAATTCAGTGCAATAGGATCTTGGGCAGCTAATGAAATAAAACAGCTTAGACAGTGGTTCCTTTCTGTGTGCACGTGTCCAAAATTTTCAAGGGATGGTACATTTTCCTTTCTTTAAAATTCTATACTCAGCAGCAATATAAATTTTACTCTAATTTCTTTTCAGTCCATCAGGTTACAACTCTACCCTTCAGCTGGAAGGATTAATCATTAAATCTCTCCTTCTGATGCAAGGAATCAGACCATCCTGTGAAACCTCTGCAGGCAGCTGTGGCAACCCTCCTGGGCATAAAGGTACCGCTTTGTAAGGAGGATTTTCCATGCTGACTACAGCTGGTTAGCCTACCGGGTAAAGCGGCTCTGTCACTGGAAGGGTTCTGTTCTCAGAACAGTCATTCTACGTGATGAGCTTTACAGCTGTAGGAGACCCCAAAAAACCCACACCTTAATGACAGCAAAATGTTCTCAAACGAAGCTTCTAATCCAGGTTTTGATCAACTGTGATCACAGAAGATGAGCAGCATTACTGCAAGGTAATATTTTGTGCTGGCCTCTTTGTGGTACAGGTCTGCACGGTTAAAATTTGCACGCACAGTTGAAGACTACAAAACCATTTACAAGTACAGATTCATTAATATTCTCAACACATTTGCACTGGAGACAACCATCCTGGAAACGAAGATGCATTAGTGAAACTCACGTTACCACATACAGTAATAGATCAGCTGGACTATTTATGATTCCTTTTACATTGGCATGGATTAGGCATCAGGTGAGAAAAGTTATCATTTGCCCACTACTTACACAATCAACTCACATCTTATATTAAAATCTAAGATATTAAGGAGGGAAAAATCTTTCCCAGGAATTCATCAACACTGAAGCTTTGTTAACCACAACTCCTTGGATTTACATAATCCCAGAGTTTGAAAAAAAAAAAAATGTGAAAAAGCATACAGTACCAAGGTGATGTTTGTGAAAGTATCTCAGAGGAATGATTTTGTAACCTGCTGACATTGTGTAAACACACCAGTCTTAGGGGGCTTTTTCAAAAACTTCTGGTGCATTTTCACTCTGGCCAAGTAATATCGCACACACCAAACCATTCTGGAGGGTTAACAGAAACACCCCTTATCGTTCTATTTTATATAAAAACACGTCCTGTTAATAGTAGGAATAGAATGTTCCTTCTAGCAACAGTAACTACGCTAGCAGGAAAAGCATTAAAGCCAATAATACTCCCACAGTAGTAGTAACTTAGTTCTGCTTGTTGTTTTATGAAGCGAGGATCAATCTGACAAGTTTAATGTAACTGAGATTCTGGAAGACCCACAAAGTATTTTATTTTCATTAATATAACCGGCTGGAGGAAGACAGTGTGAGGGGGATTGTTCCAAGACCTTTGGAGCACTTGCTGTGTGACCAAGGAAGAATTCAGCTTCATCTCCTGTTGATGTGCCAGAGTTCTCTCACTCTCCTACCCAAAGGCTGCACTTTTGCATGCAGCAGGCATTAGGGCTGGACTTCCAAAGATAAAACCAAACCTTACCAAACCTGCTTCCAACCTGATCGTACTTTACAACCATACATGCAATTTAAGCCACAGTGCTACCAAGATAAAGTGTTGGTAGCAGAACTGTCAGGGGTTAACGAAGAGGCTGAGAGATAAGTGCTAATTAGCATGGTCAGAATGGTATCCACACCCATTATTATTTTACACAGCAATAGCAATTCCTCATTACTATCACTTCTAACACTGGATACTAACTAGTTTCTTCAAGAAACATTAAGTTTTTCAATGCTTCTTTAAAACCACCTGTTTTTCCTGCACTTGTACAGTAGGTTAAACAGAATCCTCAGCCCATGGAGTTACATTTCCTATCACTTGGAGAGGATCAAAGTCCTGCAGAAGTGGAACAGGCAGCGTGAAAAGTAGGATTAAGCCCTGGCCGCATCATGTAAACAAGCAAGTTTTGGCAGTCAGGGGGGCAAATAGGGAGCATATAGACAGAAAAATAATTTAAGAAAAAAAGTCTGGAAGACAAGAGCTTCCAAAAGAAGCAATCTCTGTTCACAACACAGCCAAGCATGCAAGAGAGGTCAGGGTCAGTTCACAAAGTGTTGTAGTTTAGTACAGGCCCAAACCCATCTAGGTTTGGGCTAAAACTCAAGTTAGATCCAGAGGTAAGCTTACCTTACATACAATTAAAATCTTTGTCAGAAGATGAAATAAAGTTTGAGATGCGTGACATACTGGAGCAAGAAATACAACAGACAAAAGTGGTATGTACTTTCTTGCAGAGGGGAAAAAATAAAGATACAGAGAAGGATATTCCAAATATCAGTCACTGAAAGTGTCCCATTTTAAAAAAAAAAAAAAAAGTGAGACATTCACAACCAAAATTTCACTACTGCATTCCCCCCTGTGGTGTCAGAGAACACACCACCTCCCCCAGCTACATTGGGTCTGCCACATACATCAACTCAGCACGTATTCGAGTCAAGAGGTGGCAGCGAGAAATTGCCCATGTGATAATTCCTCCTATTCTTCCACTCTGGTACTGTCAATATAAGTCTGTCTGAAGTATAAATGAATTTTTGGAAACGTACCTTATGATAAAAGATGATAGCATCTATTTTAAATGCAATTATTATTTGAAAGGTGCTCATTACTGCTAAATGATTCCTCTTTGATAGAACTAGTACCTGCAATACACACTGGTATTCAACGCTTCCAGTAGCGAACAGTCCTCTAAACTGCTAATTAATGTGAAAACACAACTGCTCTGCTCAGATACACTGTAATTAAATTTAGGGTCCATAAAGAATAAGCGTTACCATCTGTATCTGTAGAGAGGGAAGTGCTTTATTTGGACAGTGACGGGGATTTTTTTTCTCTTTAGCCAAAGGGGGAACCCTCAAACAGAGGATTGCTTTCTGAGAACTTGAACCCAATGTGCTTATGCTGATGGTGTGTTATACCCTGTCATGCTTAATGGGAAGTCTGTCAAGCTTTGCTTGCAATAGTTTGTTTGCAAATTTTCTAATTTTTTTTAAGCATTTGTGCCACTGTTTTTCCCCCCAGCAGTTCTGAATAATTGATGTATTTTTACAAATTTTTTAATTAAAAGACCTACTGGAGTTACTATAGTAACAGGGGCCTTTAGAAATCAATTGAATAAAACAAAAAATGGGGTTGATTGGTTGGCTTTGATCTTTTCTCTTTGTTCAGTGGTATTGAGAATATTCAGAAAGATAATCTTTTTCTCTCAGCTACAGAGTTCAGTTATATTTCAGAGCTTACGCTGTGTAAGCATTAGTATTCATCAGCAAGCCATGATGTAAATGTAGAGAACTTTCTGTATTCTGTTTTCTTTCTGGGGACAGCTCTAACAAATGCAGAGCAGCTCCACTTACAGAGTTTTAAGACAGCCTTACTGAATTTTTACCACTGCTTACATAGCATTGAAATACCCACATGGGGAAAAAAAAAAAAAATCTCGACACTGATGCACATTTTAGTAATTATTCCTTCAAAAATAAAACCCAATTCAAGTTACAAGAACAAACTCAGTGCTTATTCATTTCAAAGCAAAGTTTGACTGGATGACGCAGTTAACAACTTGTTTTATTGCAAGTGTTCTACTTGGTTTTGGTTCCAATAGCACCTGACTCTTCAAGTTTCAGTTTGAAGAGTGCTTCTATTTGAAAAATTACTATGAAGCAATGATAACCTCTTACTCAACAGCTCTGTTCCTTCTCATGCTATATACAGAGCCAGATCATCAGTTCTTAGGGCATCTTTTCTTGCTTTTCTGTGTTAGCAGTTTAAGAATCAATGCAAAGCAGAATGTGTTTATGCTAAGCAGTATATTTAACTATGCTGACTGACAATATAAGCCCTTGTACACTAACATCACAGTATGTTACCTTAGAACAACCCGTCCAAGACAGAAAAGGAATGGTAGTACCTGAGCAAGTCACTTTGTCTCATTACATCAACTTGACCAGGTTTTTTTTTAGTTACTCAACTTACATCTAGTAAAAAAAAAAAAAAAAACAAAAAAACAAAAAAAACACACACCAGAAATTTTCACTAGGAAAGAGATTTATCCAGCTATAGACTATGAGTCAAAGAAAAAGACCAATATAGACTATAACATAGGTGCATAAGAAGGATGAGGTTGTATTTAGCAAGGTCTAGCCTATTGTACCTAAACACAGGTGTTGCTTGCTTTAGGATACAAACCCATCAGCAACAGTGTAAACACAACATGATGCAGTTGCCACCCATGTTGGAAGGGCATAATTTGCACTCCAGAACCTTTCTCAGGAAAGGATGAGCCCAGCTCAGTTCTCAGAGCCAATATACGGAGCCAAGTTCGGACTCTATTGAACACAGCCACCTACAACATGGTTTCAATTTGATGAACGTGAAACTTTTTTCCCCCAGAAGAGGCAATTACCTTTCATTAAGCTCTTCATGTTATTGGCATCTGCTTGAGAAATATCTCTTCTATGAACAATGGTCTCATTTCCTTGCAGAAGTAAGATGAAACTATGAACTTGAATGTCAAAATACCATACCTAGCCAAAGATACGGCAAGTTTTACACCTCTCTGGTGTAACCACTCCCCATGGTGGCATGGCCCCATTTGGTCTTCATCATCAATCATGCCCAACTTACAAAACAGGACCCCTCCAGGGACTCCCTGCAGTCTTATTTCCCCAACTATGCAGCTGTAAGCCTACTGGAAACTCCCCTTTTCCTTAAAAGAAAACCTAGGTGCCCAGGGAGCCAGGGGAGGAGGTGGAGAGATGCATGCTCAAGTCCTGTCCTGCCTTGCGGTAGGAACATCAGGAAGGTGTTAGACCAGATCTGCAAGGCACACCAGAGAGTAAATCCACCTCACAGCTTACGCGTAACTAGCAAGACCAACAATTCAAAATGATGCTGAATCATTTTTCTCCAGAGAAAGAGAGATTTTAGAAGAAATTTAGCAACAAGGAAATTCAGTAACTCTTAAATCAGAAACATTTCCAGAGGTTTAGCACATCTTAGGAAAATCTGTTCTTTAAAATGTCTACTTTAAGACTGTTGTAACAAGTTTACTAAACCAGGTAAGTTTATTGTCACACACATTTACAGAATGAGCCTAAATTTCCACACAGAACTTAATTTTTACCTTAAATAACAAAGTTACTAAGTAACTAATTTTTATTTAAGCCACTGCTTAAAACAGGTTTCACTGTAGATAAGAGATGAGTCCAGATGGTCATTTCAGATACACTGCTATAACCAAGATGAACATCAGATCCATTGTATCAAGTCAGAGCCTGATTTGAAAGTAATAAATCACATCACTAACATAAATATAAAACAAAATTTATGTTGATATTTTATTTAACTTGCTCAGGCCTTTGGTTTTTTTATATTTGTAATTAAAAAAAAAGAAATATGGTTCATAATGGATTAGTGTCAAAACCTGTTTTTACCCAAGCTAATAAGGTTCTTATTCAGTGTAACACTAAACTGTGTTCCTGTCCTAAAGGAAGCTATAAACACAACAAAGGATCAGTTTTGTTCATGGTTTTGGTTTTTTTTTCTTTTTTGGGGGGGGGTAAAGATTTTATAAAATAGACAGTAGTGAACTCTTTCTGCAGCCCCACACGTGCAGTAGGCATAAAAAGAGAAAAAAGCAGTAGCAGATGTATCCCCCTTCATCTTCAGCATCTACCATAGGGCAGTAAAAAGTGAAAATGCTCTGCTGGGAAGAACCAAATGGAAACAGACTGAGATTTCACTTTCAATGCAGAAAGGAGTTTAGTAACCAGTTCATGTGTGATACGCTGAGAATTTGCTCCATCTGAGAAGGCAGCCCCTGTTCTTGGCTCTCTCAGCTGCAGGAGCACGTGTCTCCAGCAAAATTCACTGCAAGGCCTCTAATCACAATCTTTTCTTAAAATAAATCTATAAATCCATGGCCTGAGCAGAGCACAACCTTTTGTCCCTAAGTACACAGCATCCCATTTCCTTTTTGAGGATACAACGTAATGCTGAAGATGGTTTGCTGTGTCGTGTCCCCCCTCCACTGTTTGTGGGCTGTAAATTCACACAGTCCTGGGGTTGCTCTAAAAAAGTCTCCATTTTGCTATGATCTCCTACTGTCTGCTGTGCCGGCCAGAGAGCAGTGTGGACAGCATGTTCAGGACACATTTATTTCAACTCTTGCTGACCCGGCAGAAGCCCTAAACTAACAGCATACCTGTCCATTATATTGTGCACCACAATATCAACTGAGACAATGCTTTAGGATTTTCTTTCCAGTTTTGCCACTTTGGCTTTTTTTGTGTGACTTTAAACAAATCACTTCTCCTGCATACATTTCAAAATTTTCCTTTTTTATTTGAAATTTTCAGTATTTTTCTGCCTTAACAAGGTGCTACAAGGCTTATTTGATATTTGTAAAGCACTAACAAACGGTACTTTATAAAAATCAGAAGTTATTTATTATAATAACAATAAGCTTTATGGCTCCTGGCTTGAGTCCTTGTGATATTTTGTAAGCAGGGTGTGAAGTAGAAGCAGCATACCGAAACTCTTGTGTGTCATCTTCTTCACAAGAGGTTCTCCACCTCTTATTACACTACCTACAGTGCTTAGCAATCTGTACAAACACATAGTGAACTAATACAGCTTCTCCGTATAGCTGAAAAGGAAGAGAGAGAGGGTTTCCTCATGTGTATGGTATGCCCTAATTCTACTCAGCTGTATAATATTTAAAAAAAGAATGATGACAAGCTTTCTGACATACCCGGCGAGAGTCATCATGAACGTGATACAAACCGAATCCAAAAATAGATGGCTATGTGCTTCAGAAAGAAAGAGAAAGAGAGCTTCCCATAATTTGCAACAAGGAAACCACCTTAGCTTATCATAAAACAGAAGTCAGATTGCTGCCAGGCTGAGCAACCATTTGTCACCAGACGGGTATGTGTAGGTTGGTGCTGAATACGATCTATGGTGAGCTGCACAAACATGTTTCTGTAATGAGTATGCACAGTGGTTTGCTTTTCTACAACATGGAAATGTTACTCAAATGTGGGTGACTGCGTAGCGAGAAGTATTCCTTAAGATACTTCATCATGATAGAAATAAACTTATTTCTGTCAGAACACCACAGCTGAGCAGAATGTAAATCCTTCGAGTTAACTTTCACTGCTCTCCTTGATGACTGTCCCAACCTACAAGGCTAGAGAGAAAATACCAGACAAGCAAGCTGTTAAAAGAAGTTGTGGAAAGTATTCTGAACACCAGTGATTTTTACTGCAGTAAGGTCTTGCAGTTTTGTTATTTTCATTAAAGGCTTGCTGCTCACAGTATAAAAATCACTGCTGATGAATCTCATCGTCAGCTGGTGCTGTGCTGAGTAGATTTTGCCCTCCATAATCAAAAGCTCTAAAATTACAGCTGGACAGTGGGAAACGCAGGGGGAGCACAAAAGCTCAAAATTTAAAACAGCCAGAACATCAATCCCAACACTAACAGTGACTTGAAAGGTAGCTTTGGACAGTACAGTTGAATTTTTCACGCCACATCAATAAAATGGGTATTGTGCTGTACTAGTAGCAGCAATACTTGAATTAAATGAAGTCAAGCCTCACTAGAGGAAAAAAAAAAAAAAGGCAACTCCAATACAAGCAAAGCTATCCCGTAATGTGTTTTTATTTGCTTTCATTTTCCTTTTTTCCAAAGGGATCTGTTTTCCTTTTCTCTTTTCCAACAGAACAACCCTAGCAGCGAACGCAGGTCCCATGTTTTCAAGCCTTGGCTATAGCTTGTCATGTTTATTCACCCCCAACCTTCCACATGCCATTACAGTCACATAGGAACAATGTGGCCAAACCCAGAGAGATTTTCAAAGATTTTTTATTGCATCCAGCAATTGCTTACCAACTTGCCATTCAGACAACATAAAAGCAGGACTAATACCTGATCCTTCATTTGGAAAGCAGGAGACACCCCGAGTCCCCCCCTCTCAGCTCTGTGCTCTTCATGGGATGCTACGACAGAACTCACTTCAGGGAGTACAGCGTACTGCTGCTGTAGTGCTACACTGGAACAGTAAATCCTTTCAGTGCTTGATTCCCTGCCGTTTGCTCATAATAATTTTCATTCTCAGTCATACTTCCCTTTTTGTTGGCCAAGGAGTATGAAGGAAGGGAAGAGTTTTGAGCAATTTTTTTTGCAGTTTCTACCTCCATATGGGTTTCCAAACTGCAGTCTGTATTTACACACCAGCTCTTCCACAACATGTAAAAGCAAACCTTATTTTTAAAAGAACTTTATGTATCCATATTTTATTCACAAAAGAAAATTGCGTTTGTCATAAATGTATGGGGGTTTTGTGTTTAGTAAGCACAGGTTCAAAGTTAAGCTGCTGCTAGCAGACTGTTACTGGTACCAGTTAAACAGGTTTCTCACTGCATGGTAACATGCTTTCCTATCGAAACTATTTAAAGCACATTTTATTAACAATTTCTTAATTTTGTTACTTATGACAAAGCTGTAAAGATGAAACCCCTCATTTTCAAAGTCAGAGCTAAAGTACATACCCAAATTCATAAGCTGTTATGATTAAGAACAGCTGAGCCGCAAAGAAAAAATTACAACAGAATCTAAGAGAAAAATGCCAAGCCAGATCAAAGAAGTGCGTGAATAAGCCTGGAAAGACCTATTTTAGCTAGGAATCTGAACAGCTTCTCAGACAAGTAATAAGAGATCCCACTGCAATCAGAACACAACATACCTTCATCCTAACACGGTGTTTCTACAATGAGGACATTTTCACAATTACCAGTGTTCCTAAAGAATGGGGGGAGAGATTAATCTAGCCACAGTTGTGGTTGTCTCAGACTCATAGACCCATCCAGTTGAAAAAGACCTTTAAGATCATTGAGCCCAGCCGTACCTGTCCACTACTAAACCATGTCCCTAAGCACCTCATCTACCCATATTTTAAATACCTCCAGGGATGGGAACTCCACCACTTCCCTGGGCAGCCCCTTCCAGGGCCTGATAACCCTTTCAGGGAAGAAATTTTTTCCTGATGTCCAATCTAAACCTCCCCTGGCACAATTTGAGGCCATTTCCCCTCGTCCCATCACCCATTATCTGGGAGCAGAGACCGACACACACACACCCTCTCCTGTCAGGCAGTTGTAGAGAGCGATAAGGTCTCCTCTCAGCCTCCTATTCTCCAGGCTGAACACCCCCAGGTCCCCCAGCCGCTCCCCAGCAGCCTTGGGCTCCAGACCCCCCCCC
>NW_009259429.1:139711-159998 GCF_000687185.1 Egretta garzetta | reverse complement strand
CAGGACAGGGGCACGATCGCTGCCCTGCTCCTACTGGCCACACTATTCCTGATACAAGCCAGGATGCTGTTGGCCTTCTTGGCCACACTGCTGGCTCATATTCAGCTGGCTTTCAACCAGTACCCTCAGATCCCTCTCTGCCAGGCAGCTTTCCAGCCACTCATCCCCAAGCCTGTAGCGTTGCATGGGGTTGTTGTGACCCCAGTGCAGGACCCAGCACTTGGCCTTATTGAACCTCACACAATTGGCCTCGGCCCATGGATTCAGCCTGTCCAGGTCCCTCTGCAGAGCCTTTCTACCCTCCAGCAGATCGACACTTCCAAACAGCTTAGTGTCATCTGCAAACTGAGGGTGCACTTGATCCCCTCGTCCAGATGACTGATAATGATGTCAAACAGAACTGGCCCCAACACCAAGCCCTGGGGAACTCTGCTTGTGACCGGCCTCCAACTGGATTTGACTCCCATTCACCACCAGTTTAAAACCAGTTGGGTGCATACCCACATTTAGGAAGCAATGCTCATGCCAGTTGCCCAGGCTAGCTACCTCCTGTTCTGACCCCAAATCGCTCCAGCTACTGACTTGTATTTGCAACCAAAATGTTTTAATCTTTCAGATTAACTTATTATGAGGTGTGCACAGCCCACAATAAAAGAGAACTTTTTTCCTTCGCAATCCAAAACTCCAGCCACGCTGCCTCCGCTTCACAGCTTCAATGGTCATGTTTTGGGAAAGGCTTTTTGACTTTTCTGCTCGTAGAAAAGAGGCACCAGATACCCACAATGAGACAAGTTTCTGATCCTACAGCAGCTGTAAGTACACAGCATGCTGGGTAACACCTGAAAAGTTCCCTCTTAAGATTAATGCTCAGGAAGGGAAAGGAATTAGCAGCAAGACTCAGTTCTGCAATGAGAAAGGTTTAATTAATAGGTTTCAGCATAACACATAGGTGGTTTCTCTGTAATCCCTTTGCTAAACCCAGGACCAGAAGACACTGGGAGAAGCTCCCTCCTTCTGTCTGGCTTTACAAGCGGTGTACCTGTACAAACCAGCAACTGAGACTCACATCACAAATATCCCACTAGCTAAATCCCCGGACACGGATGACTTGTCATACAGGGAGTTTGCATGAGGTTGTATTGCTTTATAAAGGGTTTTACTAGCACACATTTCATATGACTTGAAAACTCAGTAGTGGCTTCCTGGATAATGTGGCTGGCCCAAACTCATACCCATAAAACTTTTATAATCGGACCAAACTGCCACCTAGTATTTTAACATCACATACTATGCAGGGAAGCTGGTTTAGAGAGCTTTAAGTGTTATATATTTGCTCTACTTCCTCCTGTCTCCAGTGATTCCGTAACTGCCAGGAGCAAATGGTACCCAGCTGTACAGTTAGAGACACAAATATGAACATTTCTCAGGTCACTTTTAGTAAGTTTGCTATTAAGCATAAAGACAAGAAGCCTGCTATAACTTCTTTTCCCACTCGTGCTCTGTCTATCCAGAGAAAGCAATGGCCCGTTTCTTGACCTGTACTGCACATAGGGCTTTCTCTGTGGCAAATTTACAGCCTGAACCTGATTTCAGGTATGTACTTGTAAATTAGCAGAGCTGTATCCAGCGGCATATCGGAGAGCAGGCAATCCTGGCTCTCAGCCCTCTTCAGCTTCTGAATCCTTGTGTGCAAAAAATGAAAGAGCTGCTCACATCCACAGAGTGGAATGAATTAGTTACTCACAAAAGATAACATTTTACACAAAACCACTGTTCACTGAATAAGAAAGTGCTGAAAACTTCTGCATTTCTGCAACATGAGTGTGTGTTTAAGAATCCCCTCTGGATAATCTGCATGTAAATGAGGCAACATTAGTTGCGAGCATCTCTGGGAACTTAAACTGGCTACACATTCTGAAAGTTAAGTAAAAACAGAACCATGGGAGAGAACCCCTAATTACCACATAGCGAGGGTACTGATTAAAACCATCAGGGCAGGGATCCTGTGTTTCATTAAATAAATACACCAAGTTCAGCTTTATTGTTATTTTAGCTGATGAAGGAAAAATAAAGTCTACCTCCGCGTGCATGAAATTACCTAAATTCAAAGACTCACTGGCAACAGACTTCATATAGTGCAGGATTTTTTTTCTTAATGTTCGTATTTAAGTAGCTCACTACAGTTACTTAGGTTAATACAAAAATACCGAAGCAGTTAACCCCTGGCATTTCAGCTTTCTATATAAAGCCATTTCTTTGGGTTTCACACGGCAAGGTGTAACTAATAAATGCAACATTAGAATATTATTTTAATAATTTTTTGAATTAAAAGCAGAGAAGAACTAGACAGCATTTTGGTATAATGGATAAAACCATCTCATTCATTCTCTAGCTTATAGAGGGGGTTTGCTGCTTTCTGGCTACTGCATTGAGTATTCAAAACCGATTGCCAAGAGCTTGAGCAAACAACCTTAGTGAGGTCATTTCTGGGTAGCAATTTCACAGAGGGTTTACTTCAATTAGAGAAAGACAGACATGAATTTGTACATAGGGAGCAAATTTCCTCTTGCTACTAGCAAACTCAATTTAGTTACACTACTCAAGGCACGAGAACACCATTTTCTGGGGTATAGCGATATCTGCAGTCTATACCTCATTGGTAAATAAAAAGTATTAGGGTTACCTCTGCTGACATTTCCAGAGTATGCAATCATGTCAAAAAGATGTCTCCCTACTCTTTTTCCACCAGTATTGCCAGCCTCAAGAGGGGACCCCACATCCAGAACTGATACTGCTGGTTAATGGGATCCAGCCTCTTTGAGGAACATTTCAGCATAATCTCAACATTTTCATGGAAGAGAAAGTGACAAGTCTGATGAGTTAGTTTTACTAAGTACTTTAAGAGCTCAAGTTTTGTCAAGAGCTTTGTTCAAGAGCTGAACAAAGTTAATACAGAGTAAGTTTCACCATCCTGGTCTCCACCCTGCTCTCTTCAAAAGTTTGTAACCTAGAAGCCAAATAAAGATAGAAGAAAAGCGATGCAGGTACACCAACACTTGCAGAGTCATCAGCACTGTTATTTTAAGTGGTATAAAATTCTCTTCACCTGCTTACCCATATATTAGTAATCCATTAATTTTTGTAGGTGACGTTCTGTTTTTAAGGGTTATGTAAGGTTAAGACATAACCCAGTGCCTGTTTTCCTGGGCAGCTGGTGTAAGAAAGAAGGGCCATCTAGCATTTAGAGCCACATTTTCCAAAGAAATACTGAATGAGTCTTTGGTTTGTGAATGCTCCACATCAGAATGCAGTAGGTAGAAAAACTAAAATATTTGCTTCTCAGTTCTCCACCTGCATTGAGCAGAGTGACTCAGTTTTCCAAGTACATATAAGGCAGCATTCTTATAAGTGACTGCAACTTTCAAAAGGGCAGTGAGTGATAAATAATGACAACAAAGATCTAAGTCTGCTATAACCTACAGATCCTACTTTCCTCATTAAATAATTAATTTTAAAACATCAGAAATAGTTTTGGCTTTACAAATGGTTAAAAGGGAACACATGTGGGAGACTGGACTAGCTGACCTACAGGAGCCCCTCCTAACCAGCATTTCGGTCATTCTAATGTGACCAAGCATTTATGCAGTGCAGCCAAGATTTCCAGCTCCCAAAGCATTCATTTATATTCCTCCTCCCACCCTTTCTTGGGCCTAATTCATAAGCTCACAGTACTTTCACAATGAATGAATCAAAGATACCAAAGAAACCTAAAAAAAAAAAAAAAAAAAAAAATCCCAAACACTAAGCAGTGAACTGCTAGCCCATGAAACTCCCCTGATGTTAGTGGGGATGCTGAATGTAACCAAGCATGTATCCATGACATTAATAAAAAAAAAAAAGCTACAAGATAGATCTTATATGAAACACTTCATTCCTTTCTCAAGTGCTGCTTTTGTCTTAGCTTCTCATAAGCTGAGGAAAAGATAGAGGAAAAGGGAGGGAGGAAGCACGTAATTCACTGCCCATAAAAATAAACCTAATATTCATTAAAAGCCTGAACATTTTGAGCAGAATCAAATACTGAAGCAATGCTTAATGCCTTCACCACCATTGCCTGCTCTATCTGAATGTCATTACCAAAGAGCGGATGATTACTTGCATTAGGAAGTTGAAGCCAAAAGAATAATGTCTCCCAAAGCAGCCAATTGGGGGAAAAAAAATAAAAATCTGTGAACAGCTGCGTGATTGCTGCACAACAGTTGTGGGAAAGCAGTGCAATAAGGTCAGATTCTGATCCCTTACATCACTGTGTATTGAGGCAAGCTCTACTGCAGAGAGAAGCCATTACAGAGGTAAAATAAGCTCAGAGTCCGGTCCACAATCTGTAGGACAGACAAGCAGAATACAGCTCATTAGCCTAGCTATATGAATGCCATTATTCAAACAAAATTATTACGACGTTTTTCTTGACCTCAGCTACTCGCTGCGACAAGCCATGCGTATTTTAAGAGAAGAGGCAATTCAGACCCCAAGAGATCTCATTCTGGTTCACCTCACATGCTTCTACTAACTGTTATATCCAATTAAGGCTGCCAGTTTTATGAACTACTATATATTAAAGAACACCACAAACCTGACTGTACCCTCCCAATAAAATGAAAATGCTGTTTGAGTACCTTCCTTAAAAGCTAAATGAAAGCTTGATCCTGTGGTTATGATTACATTTTGGTTTGCAGGATTAGTCAGTTGTATTATGCCCCTATGCGCGCACAGGGCAGGTTTCTGACCAAATCATTCAATCTTTTTGAAAAGCCATCTACTGACCCCTTCCTCCATCTCAAAACTAATCTAGGTTTTAATGGCTGATCCATTTATCCACAGTACTCAAAAATCTCTGCAACAAGTTAACATGATTATAATGTAGTAAGCTCTTCTGATACTATTACAACTACCCAGGGGATATACAAGAAAGACATTATGCCAAGGAACGAGTCAAAATACAGAATTGGTACTCTTGTAAACTGAGAGTTGGGATTTTTGCAGGGAGGGAGATGGAGAACTTGGTTTATTCCTCTCTTTTCCCCTCCTGAAAGAGTTGCAGGAAAGTGAAGGCTTTTTTGTTAGCAAGGATTGAATGAAGAGATGAAGCCACTATCCCAGGACAAAAATTTACACATGGCAACTATGGAACAAGATGAGAGTTCACAGCAGTTCTTTATTTGTGCAGGTATTTATACAGCCTTCTTGTACTCCTAAAATTGAGTAAAAGGAGAGCTGATACTTCAACAGGAATCCATTTTGGTTTTGTTCCCTATTAAAACTTAATTTGATGATCTTAACCTTAGATCTGAATGCATATTTCCTAGCACCCCCAGCATTCTGAAATGAACAATAGTTGCAAGAAGTTTTTTTAAATAATAAAGGTCAAGCTAAGTGATTAATGCGTTCTTTAATGTGTTGTGCTGATTTTGTTCCAAAATAAGCAGCTGCTTTATATAAACTGCTTCATTTCTCTTGAACAGCAAATCACGAAAAAAGTAGAAGAAATCACTCCCACATGAGTCTTTTAAAGCTCATGTTGTTCATCACATAACACAGAAGTAACCTGTTGCCCCTGAACAACAGAAAAGCGTCCTCAGATGAACCAGTCCTATACAATGAATACTACACATTTTTATAGATATTCACTGAGCAAACCCCTTAGAAACAGTTAAGAAAATAGCAAGGTTAGGAGAACAGCTGATTCTTAATTCATATCCATATTCAGTCCCAAAAGTCACATTAGAATTTGTCTAGCAATGCCTAATTAAGACAAATCAAATAAAACTTCTCTGTTGTGTTCTAGCAATCACTATGGGTGACAAAGTCAGATGAAACTAGCCCATGAAAGCTTCGTGAATATTTTTAAGCAAGAAATATTCTACGTCCCCCCACAACTGGCTCAAGGGACTTGACAACAAGAGATCTTGCACCTCTAAGCAAAACACAGGTTGAAAATACAAGTGACAGTAGCTTCTCACAATTGCAGAATATCAGAAGGAGTTATAATCCACAACAGATTGTTCAAATCAGCCTTGCTCACTCACTCGAACACTTCTTTGTTATGTACGCTCATCAGAGAAATACTTGGCAGTGTTCACATGTAAATCAGCAGCAGCTTTTTGGATCACCTCTTTTAATGTAGAATCAGCTCAAACTTTTCAGAATTATGATGTTTCACTAGAATGCTTTTCAGAAATACAATGCACTGCTGAAGACTCAGGCAGATGGCTTGGCTGAGACAGTTCGCAATTTGAAAATTGTCTCCAGTCAGATTTTATTGAAAATAAAAATCAGCAAGTCTTTCTGAGATTATCTTACATACAAAAAAAGCAGCAGTTACTGAAAGATACAGGGTCACAAAATAGACTGCCTCATTCCCTGGTCCCAGCCCCAGGGTTAAATGCTACCTAAGTTATGTGATTTCTAAATGGGATTAATTAGTAGCTTCAGTCTCGTTCTTGGCAGATACATCACCATTGCATCCAGCAGTATTTGGCACTGTAACATGCAGACCTCACCTTACTCCTGTTCACAGTTCTACTCTCCCATGCAGCTGAAAAGGGACTACATATACAATTAAGGCAAGCAGGAAGCAGTTCTTATGGCCAAATAAAAGCTACGTTTGGGAAATACCTGGAGAACAAACCACCCTCTTGTACGGTTCCCTTCAGTCAGAATCAAAAGCCACAGATGGGCCTGTGAGAAAAAGTCTTAGTTCAGGTTTTCACCACAAGAAGTTTGCTGAGCTCCTATTCTCTTAGTCCAGCACATGTCACTAGAGTGATGTCACTCAGTATTGGTTTGTTATTTTTTACTTTAGAAGTATCTTCTATACAAAGATTAAATTAGCAACTGATGGAGAAATTACTCTCGTCCATCATCTGTCAAGGGAGCATAAGTTGACCAGCTGCATGCTACTCTTCAGACCACTGGAAGCTTTGCAAGCAGTGCAGTCCATTACCTGAAGATTATTATGCTTATTCTCTCATTGACAGATAAAAAAACTGCTTTCCAAAGCAAGTCACCCCAGTATTCCCTGTTTCAACCTGTAGTTCAAAGAAAATACATCGACAACTCTGACTCTGTGATCTACCCAGCACTAAGAAGTGATCCAGCGTCGCCAACCAAACACCTTCTGCATCCCTGTCTCTTGACAGACCATACACAGAGCCTCCTACGGCTATCCTCTGAACTTGGACTAGTACACAGAACCCAGGCCTTATTCCCTGAAAACAAAAGCAAATCCCAAAGCGGTGGTGAGTCTAGGGGAAGAAGTGGAGGCAGGGGGCTGCTCTTTTGTTTGACGTGCCGAGACAAAACTCGGTGGAGTTATTTCATTTGTGTCAGGGGCCTGATTCTCCCCCGCTTTACTCTTCTTTCAGACCAGTGTGGGTAATTAAGTGAGGGTTGAATCAGGCCCCTCATATATAAATGGATCATTTGAAGTTATACACGTTACTTTACATGGAAAAAATTCAAGCTTTTAAAAAATGAGCATATAAAATATAAAAAGACATTTAAAGCGCGTGCGCGTGCACACACACGAGCCAGTTTTACTTTGCACTGCCTGTTCAGTAGAACAGATAGCCTGTTCTCTGACTCTCTTTTAACTGCAAACCTTATACTAGCTGTGTATATTTTGGACCTTTTCCCATCCTACCATGATTTCCTGTCTGAGTCTGCAGCCCGTGGCAACAGCAGAAAATTGGAGTGCAGGCTTTGCAGATGGTAGTAGGCCAAATGCCCTGTGCCAGTTTAGTATCTTCTTCCATAACATATTCATTATCTAAGTCTTGGCTATATGGCAAGAGTTACTTTCATGCTAATAAATTATATTCATTTTAATTTATAAATTGTGCTTGCCTTTGGGAAGCTCTGGCCTTCTGCAAGGAACGTAAAAAAAAACACAATCACACAGCCTTACATATACATCATCATAGTATAAAAGGAAAATGATATTCTGAACTGCTGTCAAGGTAGAAAAAAATTCAGTTTTATCACTCAATTCCAGCAGGTCACAGGTCACTTCAACTGTTTCAAAACAAAACAGTCCCCGCCCCAAATTTATTGATGTGCAGCACATACATCAGTCCACAAAATAACCTATGAGAAGAGCTGCATTTCCACGTCTGCAACAAAAATATGAAACCCGAGATTATATACACAGGGAAAAGGTGCCAGAAACAATTCCAAGGTTGCTTTCCATCGGGAAATGTAGTGTTAAACATGAATCTTCCCTGAGTGGTTTTAATAAGAGACTCTGCATCTGGCATTGCCCTGAAAGAATGGGGATCAGGGAGTAGTGGGGGGGAAGGACCTTCTTTTTTCAAGGCATAATATGAAAAAGAACATACCAGTCACCCGCCCACCGGCACAGCTACAAAACTACCTCAGTGTAGAGATGTTTTAAATCCTCCCTGCCCCCAGCACACAAGACAGGACATCCAGGATTTCCACAGAATGAATGGTCACCCATCAAAGCTTCTCCCACCTCGAGGTGTAAAGCCCTGAAGTTTATTACAGCAGAGTACTAAAACCAAAACTACCTCAGACAAACACGTGGCCTCAATCCAAGTGATTTCAGCAGCAGAGCCCAGACAACTGCTTCAGAGAGAATCCAGTCTTTGCTGGTAAGCAAAATCACTCCTTTGCTACTGTAAGGAATCACAGACTAAAATCCATTAGCCACTGCTTTATTCCAGAATGAAACTCTCTGGTGTCTCAGCACTGGGTAAATAAACACACTGTATTTTCTCCTCCTGAGCCTAGGTGACAACTCCAATCCATTTTCCTGGCTTCCTCCCTTTCTCCTCTTCCACCTACACACCAGGTAGAAGCATTACTCAGAACTAAGATATTCACAAACCTATTCTGGATACCAATCAAAACCCCATTAAAGCTAATGGAAATTATTCCTTTGGTTCCAGCAAAATGAAACTTCAAGGTAAGCGGCACCTCTTGCATGGATTCTGAGCTTGCTTTCAGTAGCAGTTAATTGACAACAATTCTGACAAATTTCCTACTTGAAGATCTTGCTGTCATCACCTTGAAGTATCTCATAAGTTCAAACAAAGCTAATACGCAAGCCAAAATTTCTAAATATACTGCTAAAGCATAAGAGACCTTTTCATAACACTTTGGGGTGGGGGAGGAAGCCCACAGATAAGCTTTAGAAGTCTTTCTGTATTGACAATGGAATGAAATAGTTTATTAAAAACAGCTAATAAAGATACTATTCCTTGGTTGCCTACTATTTTAGTTTTCCATCTTCTTCCCCCCCGCTCTAAGTTAAACTATCACTTTAGTGAAAATATCCAAAGACACCTTATAAATTTGATATAACAACTTTAAAAGTACTAGAAACCATATTAAGACCATAATAAAACTGTACCAGTTCAACTCTGGAGGGATTTTTACCATCTCTAGACTAAACAAAATTACGAGTGCAAGTTGAGCACAAAACAGGGCAGGGAGTAGAGGGAAGATAACATTCAAACCAAAGAGCAGAAATTCAGCGTGCAATTAACCAGAAATTCTATCCATCCCCACAGAGGAAATATATTTCATTATATATTATCTCTTATATTATTACAACATACATACATCCCTAACATTTTGGTTAGACCTGTGGTATTATCTCAGGAAATTGCACAAAAATTGAGAAAGAAATAAAAAGGAAACCTCTCAACCATTTGCAATGCAGGAACAGATGAGCACTTCCGAGAACAAATCTAGCGTGCGCCAGAGAGAAGGCTGAGACACCCACTACTACAGGTTAGAAGAAGCTGCAGGATCATCAGTGGATCATCCAAGCGGAATCAAAGTTAAAGATGAGTGAACTCCCTAAAAGCAACTGGAAAACTGGGGTTTTGCTTTAATCTACTAGTTTTGACATCAGTCTGTGCTGCATGGAGTACTGGGTAGTCTTTTAAGTTAAATAAGCAAAGTAGAAACTGATTTCTATTAAACATTAAAAAAAAAAAAATCAAAAACAGTTTGAAGAAAGAATTTGAGACGAAACCGGTCTAATTCCCTGCTTTAGCTGTTTGCCAATATTCAACTCTTGCCCTTCAGCTGAGAGAGTAGTGTGCTTTACTCACAAGCAATAAAAATGTAAATATTAGAAGAAAATCTATTCACTGTCATCTTTGAATTAATCAGGAAAAAGAACAGAGCTATATAGGATCAAGAAAATAACACATAATTATGTCTCTGCATGTTTATCTTTCTAATGTGTAAGTCCCAGCATAAACACGCAGTCATATTTTCTTCTTTATTCTCCAGGACCCAGGCAACAGGACTGCATATTGGGCTAGAAATGAAAAGTAACAGAAGTATCCAACATGGACTGTAAAATTATAAACACTAAAGAATGGGATCAGCAGATTATAGCTTCCATAGTGTTCCTTTCTTCTCATCCCTGAAATATCGTAAATAACATTTACTTTGATCTTGCATAGCCCCACAACAAATTTATCAGTTGTTATAAATCTACATGCATCAACTGAAAAGCTGGTCTGAAATGTTTATTTGGCTTCAGTTCTTAGTCTCTTAGCCTATGACTATACCACAAATGCCCTTAATCATCTCAAACTTTTTGGTGTCACTACACAAAAACTACAGCAATTACTTAAGCACATTTTCCACAGTTTTCCCCTTTTTTTGCTTATGTCAAGACTTCTTCATTTTTTAGACAGGGAGAGCCAAATGCAGTCTCCTGACAGAGCGTTGTGGCACTGTAACACTACAAAAAAAGCATCACTTTGGTCACTTGGAAACTTGCCTAGCTTTCTTCTAAGTTTTTTAAAATAAAATAATTAAAAATAAGCAGTGATTAGATTTCAATTTCACACACCTAGCAGAAAACTCGTCAAATAGCTGACTTGACACTTGTACATAGGATAAGCAAACAGAGATGCATATTCTCAGCATAAGACAGCATAGTTAGCATAGAGAGAAAGCCTTGCATGAAATACATGAGCAATGTACACTGACCCAACATGATTAAGAGGATGCTTTTACCTTCTACTGTCCCTATCACTCCACAGCCTGTCCCTATCACTCCAGAAGCTGGTATTTTGCTCAATTCGGATGTGAAGCAGGTTAAATAGCCTGGTGGACATCAAACAAATTTTAAGAAAGGAATGGTCTGGGTGTAATAATTAAACAACCAGAACAAGACGGACAAGTGCTCAGGCTTACAACTAATCTATGAGTTGCCTGGGTCAAACCCATACAAAGAACACGGGACAGTTTTTACCTTCATCCTGTCAAGCAAGCAAAGGACATTCACAGCAATCCCTGTGACCAGATTTAACGATTCTCACAGGTTAAAGTCTACAAAATCGGTTTCGTTGAACATCTATTTCAAAGAAACGTTTCACCTTAAGATCATACTAAAGACCAAATCAAACAATTGCCTCCTAGAGGACCATCACGAAAGATATTAGCTAGACTATAGTTAATGAAATCACATGATTAACTAACAGGTTTTGAGCAGATGAGGAACAAGTTTACAGTTCTAGGGGACTTTCATCTGCAAGTAACACACAAGCAAGTAGGTTTTAATAGACAAGGATTTTATAGCTCAGAATTCCATTTAACTTGAATCGAAAAGACCAATCCTTAGTTTCCACTCCTGAAGACAGCAGCATTTGCAGCATACCCTTCCCTCAGAACTTACTTTCACACTATTAATTCTATCCCACATATTCCATTCTCACAAAAGCTGCAACCACCACCCTAGCAGGCTGCAAGCAGACACTTTAATTACAGGTTGACAAACAACCCTCAGCCATGCCCTGCCCATAGCTGGCCTGTCCCAGCACTGGTCTCTCCTCGCTCCAGTTGCCAAGCATACCAAAGTCACACCCGCTGGAGCCAAACGTTTCCCAAGGACCAGAATGAGCTCACAGTCCCAGCTCGATTTGTGACCTAAGTCAGAAGGCAAGTCTGGCTGTGTTTGGGCGAAAGGAACAAACCTTTCTGCATCTGTGCATCCTTTCCTATTATTTCTTTCTTGTGATAAGGCCTGCGCTGCCAACAAGACGGCTCCATTTAATAGGCTCTCCTCGCTCATAAACGCACAACATGGAATCTTTAAATTGACTTAGCAATGCTCTCAACAAGGTCCAGCAGGGTGGTTTGGGGAGGGTTGGTTGTTTGGTTTTGTTGTTGTTTTTTTTTTAACATTGCTCTTGTTCTGTTAGGGAAGGAACCAGAGTTCTGTTGAAATATTTTTGTCCCAATTTGTAAATTAAGAAAGCATGAAGCCACCATTGTACTGGTTTTACCATTGCCTCAGGCTGGCTTACATTTAACCAAATGTCATCTCACTTATGTTCAAAATAACAAGTGAATTAATCCCATTAAAACAAGAGCAGCATGAGAAATGATTGGGTTTATTCTTCTGTTCATCAGCCTGAATTCTCATTGTTCAATGTGAGCAAATGGACATTTTCTTCTGTTGACTACTGGTGTAGTAGAACTTAGAGGTTTTTCTTAATGCCCAGAGTATAAGAGTGCAAAGCAGAACTCCTGAGCCTGTAACGATGTGAAAATGTTTATAAATAAGGACCACATGTATTGACTTGAAAAGCTTAGCATTGACTGAATGCAAAATGAGAGCTACAATGTAAATGAAGAATTATTTTGATCTTGTTTCCAAACATTCAGAAGAATAAAGACTGCCGAAGGACTTGCTGGACACTGCTGAGTATCCCGTGGTTTTACTGTGTTTAGAAGCCTCTCTTTCTTGTCTTTTGAATTTGGCTGGCACAATGGACAAATTGCTCAAGACAAACACCTGTGCATTTTACTTTAAGACAACATATCAACTTAGTGAAGATCACAGGATTAATATTACCTTTGGCCTTATTTTTCTATTTTCTTACATTGCTATAAGACAAGTTTGGTTTTTTTTTTTTAAATGAACTTACTTCTAGATCAACATTAAGATCTTGGGTTTAATCTTCCAAGAGCAAACAGGCACTTTTGAGCTTCGATTCTTTCTGAAGTTATTTAAGTGCTTGAGTCCTAAGCCCATGCCCTTCTGCAACTTAGTAATTGTGTAATAAGTGAATTTTATACAGTCTATCGTAAATAAGTATGTTCGGTACTTCTTACATTTCATATGACAGAGGGCTTTAAAGCTTAAACATTTCCCTTGCAGTGTTGCATACCCATGCATTACAACACCAAGATAGGGAAAGGGACAGAAAAATGAAATAGATAAGGAAGGAAGCTCTAAATGGACCATTAACTAGACTAATTGAAATATACCACGTACATGAGCAGAAACAAATTATTACAGCATGAAAACGTTACAATAACATTAATACCCAAACAAGATTTTTCAGTGTAAAAAGATCTTTCATCTCAACCCCATTATCAAAACACAATTTATTCAAAAACTCAGTGCCACCCTATATTACTACTGCAATTAGTTTTGGCATAGCCCCAAATTAGGTAGGATTAAGACTTCAAAACAGCTAGAATACATACAACATCCATGCACTGGGTGAGTGCTGATCTCAAGAAAGAGGAGGCAATACTAGAGACCAGTTAAGGAAACTCACTGACAACCAGCAACTCCCCCTAGATCAGATGAGTTTAGGGTTCAAGTCACATGAGAAATTAAGTGGGGTACATGAAAAAAAAAAAAAAGCCACCCACAAACCCATCACACCCTGGAAGTTCAGAAAGACTGTATGCTGCAAGATCTTCCAACTGGAAATGAGACAATTTAATTTTAATGATTCCAATATCAGAAGACATGACATCAACCATATCGTATTTTATTACTAATATGAATGCTCAAAGCTCATGCCTCATTTTCTGCAGACACACAAAAAACCCATGCAAGAACACCTCAAGTACCACACAAGTGTTCACTGCTAAACTTTGAGCTAAACCAGCTTGATATTTCACCTGAAAAATAAATTTAAAAAAACAAAACAAAAAAACCCAAAACAACAACAACAACCACCACCAATCCCAAACCCTGTTGGAACTTAGTTTTACATACCAAGGATAAAATTCTGTCCTGGCCTCAACAGCATTTGCTCAGTTCAAGCCCTTGGCTTTAGTAGCAACAACAGACTTCAGCCTTGACACAACAGGTCACAGACTTTTCTCTCCAAGAAGTTCCTTCTCCACAGGCCCAGCTCCTCAGCATCACAGGGATAAGCTGTCACTGACACTGATTCCACTTAAAATCCAAATATCAGCATTTGCTGCTAGTAGTTATATACTGAGGGAGTTCTAACACTTGCTCTTTAAGAAACTGAATTGAAGGGACCCAGATTTTATTGCCATGGTTTGAAGGATTAATTTCAGACAGCATTATTACTTCATTAATGAAGTTTTTCCTTTACTATCACTAAATGAAATATATATATACACACACAAAACCCACTATAAGGGAAAAAAATAGGCATTTTAGCTTTACTTGATAAACCCTTTAACATAAACAATATGTGTATCTGCAGATGTTTGTATTTTTAATTGTGCATCTAGTGGTTTGCATTTGTAGGAGAGGTGAGCATGTATATACAAGTGCTAACATTTAGGCTTAAAGGATTTGTCCCTGTGGGTTTGTGGATGTAAATCCAAGTTGTTGAATGTGTGGGAGTCGAAACACATGAGGTATGCTGGGGGTACACTGGTACGGAGGTGAATGAAGCCATAGCTCCAATAGTATCATAGCTACGACCAGCTCATCCAACAGGAAAACGTGCATGGAGGTCTATCAATATTCCTGCCCTGGAATCCCCAGTAATCAACATTGCTGCAGAGTACTGCTTCAGATACGATGACACAGAAGACAGAAGTGGGCATTTGATTTTCTTAATGATTTGCAAACCACCTGCGGCACTTCTGTACCAGCCTTGTACTTCTACTCAGCTTAGCTTATTGATTGCATTTGCAACTCTCATCCCCAAAATGCACCCCTTCCAACATGCAGTTTTTCTCTGAATAGTTGTGAAGCTGATAGCTTATTAAAATTGATGAGGCTCTTTATGAGCACAACAGTTTGTTCAGTTCAGATAACGAAAGGGCATTCTAGTTATTGAAATGTCAATTTTTTTATGCTGGATTTCAGTACAATACCATGACTACACTGGAATTAAAAAAATATTTCAGACCATTTTGATAACTATAAAAAGGAACTGTTATAACAGCACAGCTCTAAAAAAAATCCTCGTTGTTAAAATCAGATGTAACTTTTAACCTACCTCAGTGCAGTGAGAAATATAAAAGAAAATTAGGTTAGTTAGTGATACTGAATCCAAAGTCCATGCTTGACGCTTGGTAGGGCATGACGCAGTGTTTAGTATCAGAGAGAAGAAAATTAACCCCTGGTCTAATTTATCAAGTCCCAATCATTCCTTCCCACCGTGAGGAAGAAAGGTTACGCATTTTCCCCCCTCAGCCCCTTTCTATGAGAAATGTTTCAAGACACAATGGTGTACATTTCAGACTCTACTTTTCTACTACTCATCAGCTGAGCAAATCAACAGACTAATTTGTGGATTAGTTGGCCCACAAAGAACTTCAAGAGTTTCTTCTGAGAGCTATGTGAAGAAATGGTGTTACCAATTTAAATTTACACACACAACTTTTTTTTTTTTTTTGGCAAAAACATCTGTCAACACTTACATCTATGGAACATCAGGATGTGCTGATGCATTAAATACCACAGCAGGTGTATTGCCACGTACTCCTGTGACAGCCAATAACCAGATAGCTAAGTACAAGTTAAATGCTGTAACTAATAAGGCAATAATATCAAAATGTATTTGCAGTGCTGACAGTTCAGATTCTAATCAGCCATGTACCAGTCAAACATAAGAACATCAAGTTAAAAGAATCACGTTTCCAAGGTAAGTTCATATTTCTCGTCTCCCAAACATTTTCAATGAATAGACTCCAATATTCCAGATTAGCGTGTCTCAAAATCCCTGTGAAGCTACCAGATATATTCTCTACTTCAGCTATATCAATCCAATGTGTATGATAGATCTCCATCTAATTAAAAAGAGAAAATAAGACATGTATTCCAATTTACATAACTTTTTTTTTTAACCTTCCAGTTGCTGCTTATAATTTTTGCTGCTTTTGTTTCATTTTCATTGCAGCTTGCATTGCATTGTTTTTGCAACGTCCCACCTAGACCCTGTCTGAAAAGACTTTGCCCTTGGAGGCATTAACACGCCCAGAGAGCCTTACAGAACTCCTTACGGCCACAAGTTCAGATGGCATTCCTCCTTCCAAGGCAG
The DNA here is from genome assembly GCF_000687185.1 of Egretta garzetta. Taxonomy (NCBI): domain Eukaryota; kingdom Metazoa; phylum Chordata; class Aves; order Pelecaniformes; family Ardeidae; genus Egretta; species Egretta garzetta. Next base: position 143,676 of record NW_009259429.1, on the reverse strand, counting down.
AAAGACCAAGTCCCAAACATGAAGTCAGAACTCACATTAACAGCAGAAAACGTCTCACAGAAACAGCAAAGTGTTGATTAAAGAACAGCTTCACAGAAAGGGTGAATAAATAAGCCACAGATTATTATTTATTTTAAAATAATATTAAAATTCCCCTTAAGCATTTATAGAGTTTTAAACTTTACCCTTCACACACCAGGTGTGGACTAACACATTTGTTACAATACAGAATATTCCGATTTCAGCCTCCAAAGCCTTAAGAACAGTTACTGGACTACTGTCTTTGATGGGAGATTAGTCACTGAAGAAATACAGGTCTAAACCTCAGTCTCTTGAGAATTTACGAAGATTTATGTATTTACTTACTGTTTCTTAGACTCCAAAGAAGCATGCTATCCTGATCTAATAGTGAAAATTGTATTCAATAGATCATAATGCCAAAAAGGTCCATTATGATAATCCAGTACAATCTTCTGGATAGTACACTGCCATGTTCATCCAGAGATTGCAATGCTTGACTGGTGTTAGAACTTAACCTCTAAGTGCTTTTTATCTCTAGCATCAAACTCAGTGCTATAAAGCAAAACCCAACAAACATATGCCAAGTTCGCAATTTACAAGTACTCCATTAAAATGTTCTTACTATAAAAGAAAAAGAAATTACAGTAAAGCAAGTTTTCCTATTCCTTATACTGGAATAAATCCAGTTATTCTACCATCAGATCTACCTCATTTAAATGAATGTAAAAGACAAGATCATTTGAAAGCACTGTGGAGAATGATGTGAATACTACTAATTTACAATTCCTAGAGGGAAAAAGAATAAAGACGTTATTTCAAGCTTTTTGCATCCATATAGAACCATTTGTGGTCTTACAACTATAAGAAAAGCCATTTGGAAGATTCACTGACTTGTGTCAGCTAAAAGACTACTGACAGACTGTCACAGGAAGTCACAGGATACCTTCATGTGAGGTTTTATTCAATTTTCAGCCTTAAAAAATGCATTCAATTATTGGCAGAATTGATCTGAAAGACAAGAACAACAAAAGAGGCAACAGAAGCCAAACCTTCTGTGGCCAGTGACTGCTTGGTACGCTATACAAGCGTTATCATAACTGACCATTTGGTGGTTTGAATATTTATAAGCATTTCCTTGCACCGTCACTCCTGTTTCCATTCAACACCAGCTCCCATTCATTCATTGCAATTTTTCCAAGAAGATTTCTCTTAAGAAAAAAAAAAAAAAAAGAAAAGCGCGCTCTGCGACAGACCGACTCTTCCTCTCCATTTTACACACAGAATGCCTGTGGCAGGAGCACTGCACAGAGAACAGCTAAAGTGTTTGTTTCACGTTACAGAATCACAATATTTTACTTCAGCTTCCCTGAATAAGGAACAAGAGAGGGAACCAAGCCCTCTTTTTGGACCTGGTGACAAATACCCCCATGGTACACAAAGAATCACGACAAGTGTTTTGGCAGAGGACAAGACATCCCCATACCTTTACAGTCTTCCATCTAAGAGCTTGTAGTTAAAAAAGTAGGTATCTGACTTTTAAAGTTACAGTTATGTCTTGTACCAGGGCCAAAAGCACATCCCAAGGGCTCCTCACATGTTATTTCACATACATTGAGTAACACTGTCAGTGGACAGAGGGCAAACAGAGCGCAGAAGAGAGGTTTTGTGAGCACCGTAATAGCTGCTGTCCTCCTACGTTGCAATTTGAACCAGGTTGACACAATGGGGACAGTCACTGCACCTTTCTACTAGTGATCAAATCACAACATTATTGCTTTGTTATAGGGTAACTGCAGGAAATCAATGCACCCAAGGAGCAGAAATTGAGTCGGCCCTTCTGTGACAAAGCGTTTCATTATTAACATTCACCTAAGGTATATTTTCAACAAAGAAAATCTGCTCCTTTACTTGTCTCTTGTTACAAGATTATCTCTTGAAGAGGACCAAGCCACTTGGCTTTATAAAGAGTTAAATCAGAAAGGTATTATGCATGGAATATCTGACCGTAACGACGAGGCCAGCAAAAGTCACGAAACTGTGTGTGGTACACAGAATAGCTTTCCAAATTGAATGTTCCTCTGTTTTCCATGGAAAAATATGGTACTCCTCAATGTGACAATGCAAAATAAACAGTGCAGCTTCTTAACAGAACTGTCATGACTTAAGTCTTTCAAATCGCACCTCAGTCTCATCGGAAGACGCCAACATTCCTCTATCTGCTTATTTGCTTAACTGTTCAAAAAGTCTGCTTTCTAAACAAATTACAGAGGTAAGCATCTTAATGCTATGTTATTCTCATTACTGAGGCACCATCCTACATGCTCACTTTGGCAAGCCAAGCACAAGCTCTTGTTTACTGCACCAGTGTAATTACAATTCAGGTTTCTACTAAGCTAGAAAGGAGTTTAAGTAACTTGTAGTTATAAGTTTTTGCTGAGAAACTGAATTTTACTACTGCAAAGACAAAAAAAAAAAATTTAACATTGTTTTCCCTCTCCAGGCTGCATGTGGGAATAGCATCTTTAAGACGAAACTGCATGGTACTCACTATAAGATAAATTTTGTTTAAAAACAATAGCGGTATTTTCTGCAAAGCAGCTTGAAAAGCACATTTCGTCTTACGGCTAGAGAGTGGCATGCTTGCATGCCAGTTCTAGTAAAAACACTCAAACCAGAAGCTGGTAGAAAGTCAGGAGACATTTGTTAAGACAACAAGGGCTTGGCTTCCCACAGCCTCTGCACCTTTTATAAACTGGTACACCTTAAGAATAAGGCAGGATCACTGTTGCCTGGTAAATCCATCACATCTGCTTTACGCACACACAAACCACGACCAAGATGCAATCCAGATGAAAAGAAAAACCAAAAAACCTCAAGTCCACAGAAATCAACAATTTTACTGTAAAGCTTGCTGGTATGAAGATTAGCAATGGTAAAAGCTGGATCTTACCATTAGCATTTTTCCCACAGATGAGATGCTCGTAAGGTTGCAACACTCCCCAAAGTTCAGCATCGTTGTTGATAACCATCTCCAGGATTTCAGCTGAGATCTCCCCTCCTCCACCATCCGGGCTCTGACTTGCCAAGACCCTAGCCTTAATCTCTTCTGCAAGGTTTTCCATGCAAGCGGTTAAGGAAATGGCTGCATATTCATGGATCCTAACCGAGATCCTGGTGTCCACCATCCACCTGAAAAACCTCCCCACTGAAAAGGTGAGGCCGCACCTAGCCGATTTGCCTTTCCTCAGTCCATCGCCAGCACTCATGCTGTACAGAGAGAGTGCCTTGACAGTCGCCAGGACGCAGCTTTCTGCCAACGACCAGCTCTGGATGAGCTTGATAGCGCTCTGCACCTCAAACCTGGTGCACTTGGAGTGCATCACGCTGAGCCGCTGAGCTTCCCTGGAGACCCTGATCAAGGCGCGCCTCAGTAACTGCGAGAGCCGCCTGACAGCTTCCTGAGAAAAGGTTCTGGTATTGCCACCTCCCTTCCCTTTTCGGAGTATTCTTCCAATGTCCTCATCAGTCCAAGGGTATTCCTCTAGGTCCGGCAGCTTAGGACACTTGGAAAAGATATCTGCAACCTCGGGGTCTTCCGGCAGAACAGTGTTCACGGTATCCCAGCTGTTGTTCCTACTGTTCATGGAGCCCGAGTAGTACCACCAGTTGCCTCTGTGCTGAGAAGAGGTGAAGGCTTGGGAGTTGGACTTGGAGGAAGAGAGACTGAGGGACCTGCAGGAATCCCCTGCCCCATAACCAGAGTCCAAAGTTAAATCCTCCAGGGTCTTCAGAGTAGAGCTGTATATCCCAGCCATAGGAAAGACGGGTTAAGCCAACCGCAAGCAGCGCGAAAGGTGAGGCTGGGACAGATCCCTCCGCCTACCGACGAGCCAGAGCCGCCTGCCCCACCAGCGGCGCGGGAGGATTCGCAGCACCGCGGGGGA
>NW_009259429.1:118406-139012 GCF_000687185.1 Egretta garzetta | reverse complement strand
AGTTCTTGCAATTCACCTTTTAAATGCCCTTTTCACGTCTTTCTACGAGGAGTAAACCACCCCCGCCGCAAAGACCACCGTTTCCCTACTACTCACGGCCAGCCGACCGGCGCATATGGTAAATAGGTACCTGAACGTAAGCCGAAGCATTACTGATTCAAAGTACACAGTTTTAAGTCTCATGCATTCATTCAATACACTTTTTAAAAATACTCTTTCCACTCTTACATTTGTATTTAATCCTATATATCAGGTACCACAGACTACTGTAGACTTCTTAACTGTGACTTTCGGGAGGTTACCATGCGGTGGCCGTCCCTCCTGTCCCTACATCTCTCTGCTGCCTCTCCAAAACAAGTCAGTTCCTTGGCCGTATCTCTAAGATCGTATACAGAAACATCTTCTCCACCCTGAACTCTACACAAATGGGAGGAGCAGGCAGTAAGGCCAATCTCTGTTACCTCTTTCTCACCAAAAAGCCTTTGTGCTTCATTTTGTGATGCAAAGCTTTGCAACAGCTTTCTCTAAAATTCACCCTGTTCCGTCCACCTCTTAGGATCCATTTCAACTGTAAAAGCAAGCAGAAACTGCCACTGAGAATCTCTACATAGTTGGCCAACTGGAACTTGACATTATTTGGGAAAAATGCGGCTGTGCAAGTACTTGACATATTTCTACAAATCATTTCTATTCCTTCCCTTTACCACACTTCTCCAGTACACCCACACAGTTTGTTATTCCTACCATTCCAAGTAATTTAACAATACAAAAATCATCCGGCTTAACAGCAGCGTCTGCTTTCTTAATTTCCCTCCTCACGCAGCATTTTCTCTTTGTTACAAGTTACACTGCTTTCCATTTTTAGAATTTCACGTGTAGTATTTCCTTGCACAACAACGCTTTGCCTGATAAACCCTTCTCTCCCTCTACTGCAAGGCTATCACCAGCCTTTTCCAAAGGCAAACCAACCGTGGAACAGAAGCCCCCCAAGCATGCAAAGGCTATTCCTTACTGAAGATTTAAGCCTCAAGCTCCAAGATCTCCAATGCAATAAAACCAAAACTGGGGCAGGAAGAAGAGGACCAGACAAATAACGATTCTCTACTAGCACTTCTCAATTTCACATGCACAACTTACCTGTGACAAAACAAGCTCATCACATGCGCTGTGCTCTTCAGTGTTAGTTCACTATCTGTGTCAGACAACTAGAAATAGCCAAATTTGTAACAGATTTCAAAGCACAGATAAAAGAAGCACGAAGAGTGAAAGGAAGTATTCAAATTCTTTTCTTTCTTTGAAAAAGAAGAAAATAGTTTGCTTTCAGACCAGGTGCATATATATTTGTAAAAAAACTACAGACTGTTAACAAAACTATAGACTGTGTTATGAAAACTAAGGTATATTTCCAGAAAACAATTACCATACTGGCCTAACACAAAACTGCCAACCCAAACAATCAACATTACAACTCACACATCAAAATGCCGATAAGAAAAACTTAACACTCCTTGATTTATAAAGGCACAATAAGTATTAGGCTCTTTTTACATATGTTTCAACTAGAGCCATTAAGGACCGCAGATTATTTTCACACAATAGAAGTCAATTTTTTGACAGATTTGCTCATAATAATTTCTCTCTAAAATTAAAGCATTAAGAAAGTAGAAGGTATCAGATGACTTTTTGGCAAAGCAGATAAAGGAAGTCCCAGAATAAACAAAAATATGGCACTCTAGCACCCCCATCTTGCTTCACACCAAGAGCTCAGATACAAATGTTATTCTAGCTCTGATACACTACAGACTTAAAAATTAGAGTGTTAAAACTCTGTCAAAGTACATCAGAATTAATTAGAATGAAAAAGCATCACTATTCTCCTGATACACAAACAGCAACTAGGCAAAGAGCATCAAACCCATTTAAAAAATAATCAATCACTTGTTTTATTTTTTTAAGGAAACATAACATAGCAAATGTAAAGCCTCCCTAAACTTAATCTCCACCAAAGACTCCAGATCAATACTTTTCAAAGTAACTAATAGCTAGATGAATCTGTTATTTCTTCAAACCACAAAGTTCAGTGTATTCCTAGAAAACACTCACATATACGCTACTAAGCAGTATAAACATCCCTTACCACTAGGTCCCACATGAGCTGGTTTCACTCACTTGAAGTAAAGAAGACTCCAGCTTTTCCACCGGGAAAAAGCAGAAAGAAAAGGAAAAAAAAAAAAAAATTACACAACTACCCTCAGCAGAGCGCTCCAAAAAGCTGTTTGAATGGTGCAACTAAGACACTGAAGCAGTACCAAAGGAGCACCTGGCAGAGGAGCCCTTTCCCAGCCTTATTTACTGCAGCTGTGGGTAGGAGTGTTAATTAGCCCAAAGGCTCCACAGCTTGCAGGGCTTCTCCATGGGATATGAACTGCTTCAATCGTTATTGCTAGAAATTTCCTTCTCAAGCTGCTGTCTCTATTTTGAGCAAGTGCTAATTCTGTTTGCCCACTGTAAAAAGATGGCATTTTCCTTATATAGCTGCTTAATTTAACCGCATTTTATCTGCAACATTCAGAACTATCTTTTTTAATAAACTGTAGCTCTGTTAAAAGTTGCTGCCCAATACCTGAAAATCAGTTTGAGCCCATATACCAGAAGATGGGGGGGAAAAGTAGAGATGAAGCATGACTAGAGCAGGTCATAAAAGGTCTAAAGCAAATGCAAAAAAAAAAAAAAATGTTTACCGCAGTTAAGAGAATACATTTCGCACATTTTCAAAGCAACGCTGATGAAGAGATCATGTACATCTGGTGTGTTTTCTATAGAACAGCAAAACTGCCATCCAGCAAAGGCCCTCAATTTATTGTCTAACTGAAGCTGAGGGTCCAGTTCAGCAAGTTACCAAATGCTCACTGCTGACCTCACCAGCTACCAAGGAGGCACCCGCAGTATCTTCCCAGCTGCAGAGAGACTTTTTCCCCAGTATGTAATAAATCAGCTGCTTCTCCCATTCATTTAGTGCAGAACCACCTTTCCAAAGGTTACAACACTTACATTTCAGAATGTGTTAATTGGTAATTCATAGGTAAATTTACTTGATAGCACTAATTAAAATTTAAAAAGAGAACACAGAATCTTGTGAATGTAGAATTTCAGGCCAAGCCTTTGTTCTTCAAAATAATACTATCCCTTGTGTAAACTTCTCAGGTAGTTGGAACTCACTGAAATCTTCTACAGAGATTACATTGAAGAAATCTTCAGGCTTGTCTCAGTTTTATCTGTGATTTTACGCATAAACTAAACCTACATTTTGCTATTAATAATTCTACAAAAACACTCCTGGTTAACAAATCCTGCCTACTTTTTGCTACTGCACCAGTTAGTCTAATAAATGACATTATCTGTCCTTACAGAACTTGCTTCACTGGTATCAGCTAAAACAGAATTTCTATTTTAAAAAAAGGTTACTCTTCATTTTTTTCAGTAAGGTAAATTTACTTAGCATAGGAAATCAGCACAGATTAGCTTTGCTATTATTTGTAATGACAGATGAGGTATTACTCAAAATTGTTACTAACTGAGGAGAAATAAGGAGTCACATCTATTATGACTAACAGTGACTGTTAAGCAAGACTGTGTAAAAAACTTTAATTGCTGAAGATTTTATACAACAGCCTGCTTCTGACACACATTTTCAGATATGAAAAGCGTAAGAAACATTTAGAATCCATTAAAAAAAATCCTTTCTACTTTCAAATGCTGCCTTTTGTAGCAGGTGTAATTAGAGAGATAAGGAACTCAGAGTGAAATCTATGCACATGCACATCAGAATCCTGATGTGAACAAAAAAGTTGTTTGCTGCTGCTTCTGCTGTGTAGACAGCTTAACTGGCCGCCTTTGGCTGCACTGTGCTCCTCCAGAAGTCATTCAAAGTAACTAGCCACCAACTGGCCAGCCTCACCTTTATCCTTGGGAAGGGGATGGAACAAATAATCCCAGAAACCATTTGCAAGCACATTAAGGACAAAAATGTGATTTAGAGTAGTCAGCATTGATTTATGAAAGGGAAATGATACCTGACTAACCTGACAGCCTTCTGTGATGAAATCACTAGCAAGATGGATGAGAGAAGAGCAGGTGATACTGTTTATCTTCACTTCAGCAAGGCTTTTGACACTTGCTCCCATAAGGTCCTCATTGGCAAATTGATGACTTAGGGCCTAGATAAGTGGTCAGGGAGGTAGACTGAAAGCTGGCTGAGCTGCTGGGCTTTAAGGGTTGTGGATCAGTATCACAGAGTTGAGCTAGAGGCCAGTTGGCAAGTTTGCAGGTGACAAAAAAATTGGAGGAGTGATTGATAAAGTAGGTACTGCTGTTCAGAGGGTCCTCAACAGGCTGAAGATACGGAATGTCATGAAGTTCAACAAAGGTAAGCACCAAGCCCTAGGGAGGAATAACCCCATGCATTACTACATGCTGGTGGGTGACCAGTTGGAAACACCTTTGCATAAAAAGACCTAGGGGTCCTGGTAGAAAACGTGAGCTAGCAGTACATCCTTGTGGCAAAGGCAGCCAACAGCATCCTGCACCGCATTGGGAAAAGCACTGCCAGCAGGTGGAGGGAGGTGATCCTTCCTTCTGCTCAGCACTAATGAGACAGGCACGTCTGGAGTGCTGAGTCCAGTTCTGGGCTCTCCAGTACAAGAGAGACATGGACATACTAGAGCTAGTCCAGCAAAGGGACACAAAGATGATTAAGGGACTGTAGGTTGACAGAAACTTAATGAGAGGCTGAGAGACCTGGGACTGTTAAGCCTGGAGAAGGTGAGAGAGTGGCTTTGTGTATAAATACCTGACAGGGTCAGAGTAAAGACAACAGCTAGGTTCTTCTCAGTGATGCCCAGTGAAAGAACAAGAAGCAATAGGCTCAAACTGAAAAAAAAAAAATCCATTTAAACATTAAAAAACCCCAAACTTTTCACTGTGAGGGTGGTAAAACATTAGAACAGGTTGCCCAGGAAGGTTGTGGAGTCTCCATCCTTGGAGATATTCAAAACCCAGCTGGACATAGTCCTGGACAACCTGCTTTAGCTGACCCTGCTTTGAGGGTTGGACTAGATGATCTCCAGAGGTGCCTTCCAACCTCAATAGTTCTGTGATTCTATGAAACCTGCTCTTCACACTGTGAAGGACACCTAGATGCACCCTTCTCAGCACAACTTTCCCTTCCCGAAGTCAGGTCCTCCGGCTACATTTGGAATCCCTCTCCTCACTAGCATTTCTAACGCTGCTGCTGAATCCTCTCGTCTTTAAACACTTCCACTTAATTTAGTTTTCAATCTCTCTTAATTCAGCATACATTTTATAGGTGAAGACATCTTTAAATCAAACATTTTCTAAGAATGAAAGTAGTATTGAAGATGCTTCCTACACTTGTTCGATGTAGGAAATAGCCTCATTCCTCAGTAGCTGTTTCATATATAATGCATTTATTCCATTTTTGTTTTGAAAACATTTTTGAAATAGGAAAAACAAACTAATCTTGGAAATAACCAATGAGATTTCACCTAGTTTAAAATGTAATCCTCAACAAACATGGAAAATTTCTGTCCAGAAATGTGCAGTGTTTGAAGATGAGAGGTGAGTATAAAAATACTTTTTATTTTTAAGTGCATCAGACAACTGAACAAGTGTTATAGTAGGCCTTACTTGGAAAGATTATGGAACTACAAAAACTATGATCTATGTTTGAGCCTTTTGTCCTATGAATGACGCAATGAAATGACTATAATGACAAAGGGTGGAAAAAACTGTCAGAATAAGAAAGACTAGCACCTGAAAAATGCACTGAATTCCTGGATGATAACCTGGTACAATATCAGACTTGCCAAATCACTAGGAGCAAGGTCTTACCATTGAGGGTTGGTGGGAGGAATCATATTATACCATCTGGAATCAGATCAAATGAAGGGGATAGAAGAGTATTTGCTTCATCACATGACATTATTCGAGGCAAGTGGTGTACTGAAACTTACTGAGGCCTGCTTTCCCACCACTTTTCTTCTCATTTCAGCTCTTACTGTTAATTATGATTTTACAGTGCCTGCATTTTCTTTCTTATGCAGGGATGAAACAACTAGGACATTCCTAGAGTCATTAGGCATTACGAAAATAGGTGCAAATAATGATGTTGTTCTTCAGCATTTGACAGCTATTCATTTATAACATCCAGCTATAAAGTTACAGCAGGATAAACTTCCCTAGTCATCTAGATATCTAGCTCTGATATAATACCAGGTCTGACAAGTCTATATACGATGAGCTACCAGTGTAAAATAATTCTTTGGAGGCACTTGCAATAATCTCAGTTATCTCGTCATGGGGTCACACATCATGTTTTCACTTCTGTATCACGTATGTGTGGAAACCTTCTACAGTCCCATGTGCCAGAGTACTCGCATATTTGGATGAACTTCACATCAGAATTACACTTATTGCTGTAGCCATTCACTGGCTGTAATGTTAACCTGTTTCATGAGGCACCTGGTGGAGCAAATTGCATATATAGATTGCAACGGATGTGTGTCATGCTTCCTGGCACGTGTGTACCGAAGTAATGTTCATGCCCTTAACTCTCTCTTATTAGCCAGTAATACAGTATTGACAATAACATTATCAAGAGTCAACCACTATGATCACAGAGTCAATGGAATGCATAGACAGACATTTATAGTTAAATACTGTGTTTTTCATAATCCTTAACAGTCAGGAAACTGTCAGGAAAGCAAATAAAGTATTATCCACTAACGCTGCTATAAAGTAGATGCCCCAGGGTGTATCAGTCCATGCTGAGAATAGTGTTTATGCACAATGGCAAACAATGCTCAAAAAAATTGAAGACAAATGATATGGGAAGTGCAAGGGCAAAACCCAAAGCCTTAAAAATGTCTTGTACCTTGTGTGGAATCATTCAGCTGCAGTATTTATTGTGGTACTGACATACACCAGTCTAGCAACAGCTTCCTAGTGGACACAGGTTCTCATTCCACAAGGTTCTTAGCAGCCCTCACAAGGGCTACTACTGCATCACAGACTATACAGGCCATGTGCACAAATTCTGCTTCCCCCTGGTTGTGCTTACTCAGAGCTTTATTTTCCCAAGGAATACCAAACTTTGTAGGATTAGGCAGCTTTGCTGTATCATGGTAACCCACTGACTCCCTCTCCAGGCTGGCTGTATGGAAATACTGCAACACCATTGTACTTAGAACTGCTCCAGATGTCTACCAAACATGTAGCAAGTCAGTCCACTGCAAAATGAAGAATGCTCAGGGGAAGGATGAATCCCAGCTCTCCCATTACTGTGTGAACAACTGCTGTTTGAAACACCTCATGTAAACACTGATGAGGCACTGTGTATGTGGCACAGTTTCCAACAGATCATGTCCTATGATATGGCACTGTCACCACAAGGTATCTTGCCTCACAGAGTGATCAACAAGTGCGCAACGCCTTGCATACATAAGTGTTTAGAATAGTTGCAGGATTGCCCAGCATAACATCTGAACTGCATGGTAGGGAAGCTAATGACTTTCTATTTATAAAACTAGAAATAGAGATCTGCTTTCATTTCTTGTACCTAGCATAAAGCCTCTGGAAGAGGGAGCAACCCTTTCTGTTCACAATTTATCAGCAAGATGAACACAGCATAGAGCGCTGCTGCAGACATGTGCTTCTCAAAGACAAAACCTGCAATTTTGCATGAGGAGGAGGTTTAAACTTATTCATTTGCAGATCATGTTCCCAGAGCAGCACCTGACGAGGCGGCCCATCATGACAAGGCGTCATACTTTCCAACCTAGGCATCTCTCTGTGCAGTAATGTGTTCCAGAGCAAGAAAATGCAACTGCAAGAAAAAGGAAGGAAAAAGCAAGTGAGCCAGGGATGGGAAAAGAGAGCGAGGATAAGAATCAAGCTGACACGTATTGTGAGAAGTGCAATATGGTAGTAGAATTTCACTGCTGTATTTTTCTAGCATTCCCTCAGTGAGGAGTGGATCAAAAACTTTGTGATGCTTCAGGTGCCTCACTTTGGATTGGAGTACACCTTTGAGATGACTAGCAGTGTATGGTCCTGCCTGGTTCGGAGCTGGTACACGCTATGCCATCCACTCTCAGTGAATTGTTTCTACCACAGTGTCCTACCAGGCCTTCTGTGCTCGCTGTTGGCTAACTTTTGGGTGTGTAGCTCCCTTGGGTGTCTACTGTAAAAGGAGTAAACCAGCATTCCCTATGCTGTGTGAGCACATCTGCCACCACATACACAGTATTCCAGTCAGAAACAGAGACCCCAGGCTGAAGGTTAACGAGAGAATGCATGCTTGTGTTAAGCTGTCCTGTTTCTGTCTGTGTTTTGAGAGTGCCCTACACCAAAAGCTCAGCAGTGCCTACCCTGTCTTACAGAGCACACTGTGTAATGCTTGGAGTATTCTCCCTCCACTAGGGTGCCATGTGTGGCCTAGGGAAGATGTCTTCTGCCATTAGGAACCTCAGAAAGGAGCTGGATAGGAAATGCACATGAAAGCATCAATAGGAAAAGACAGGAGGTCTTTATCTTATCCTTTATCTTATCCTTTCACCAAGATGATGTCACGTCATTTATATAAGCTGCATTGCAGCAGGTTGTTGATGATGTTTCCATAGGAAGCATGGGTGGCATGGGCTTTGGACCCAGGAAGCACTACCTTTTTCTGATCTGCACAGAAGAGATTCCAAGGAGGCATATAACAGGCATGGAAAGGTGTGGATGCTTGTCAGAGCCATTTCTTGGCAGGAGACACATGCATTCTACTGTATTTAACACAAACACATGCTCTCCTTCACATATATTCTGCTTTAATTTTCTGACATTTAAAATGGCCCTGATCACCACTATTGACAGAATTCAAGAGTGTCAAGCTACCCTAAAACCTGCTAGCAGTGTGTTAGACTGATGGTGCTGGAAGTGACACCTCCAGTCCAGGCCATCTCCAGGTATAACAGAGCTATGCTCAAGTCTTCTCATGAACCCAAGCCAAAATGCTATAAACCCTTGAAGCTTTTGTGTTCAGACTTACTGGGTTGTTTTTCAGGTTATCCTGAGCCACTGCTTAACAAGGTTGCTTGGCAACCCTCCAGAAAGCCATACTGCTTAGGCTAGGTGTGGTATAGTCTAGCATGGAATAAGGCAGGGTATGAAGCATCCAAGAGTATGACACCTTCTGGGATGGCCCTGGAGGACAGTCAGGCAGAGCTAGCCAGTCTTCGTGCAGTGCCCTCCACACTGGCTTTACAACTGTCTTATAGCTGTTCTTTCAGACACACCAGGGCTTCATCAGCAAGGCACCTAGGACATTCAATCCAGAGAGACCTCACGAGTGAAGGAACTATACAACTGAGACCATGGAGGCCCAGGCCAAGGTATGAGTGAGCCATGTAAAGGGACAGTGCAGATGTATCCAGGAATCAGCACCACAAAGGACCTAGTAGCTAGAGTAGTTATCTGCCACACATGGCTCAAGTTTAAGTCTTGTCTAAATCTAGCATTTGAACTTGATTCTTCCCATGTTGCATAAAACTCTTTTAGCCATCAACTATTTGCTGCTCTGGTTTGGTAGTGAATCAATAATAACATATCGAGCCAGTGTAACAGCAAAGGGTAAGCAAGAGAGATGGACAGACTGATGCAGTACTATCACCGTAGTACTCATCTGAAAGGTAGGAGAGGAAAGTTCAAACATGTTTGTGGGAAAAACTACAATGAATCAGTACTTCCATCAACAAAATGATTACTAAAAGAATGCCAAACTTGTTAGAATAAGGGGAAAGAAACCAAAACAAAACAACTTCTGCACTTGCAGAATTCTCTCTTCACTGAGAACTTCCTATCTTTTAACTTCGTGACCCCTAACTTTCTTTTCTCTGATTTCTCTGATAAAGAGTTTTTAGTAATTTCCAGTATTCACTAGAAAACCTTGCCTACCTGCATATAAACCTTGAATAGAATCTTACAAATTTTTCAGTTTCATATTGTTTAAATACCTCAGAGCCAATATCATATAATGCTAATTTAGTAAATAAATGAGTGATTGCCCAAAATTAGGCTGAAATTTTAATAAAATTATATATAAAATTTATAAGGCATAGGTGGAAAGTGCTATATAACTTCTCTGGCATGATCATGAATATTAGCATTTTTATGAAAAACAAAAGGGAAAACAAAGCTTTATAACACTAGTAGGCCACTGAAACATGAAAGTTTGAGAAAGAGGTAAAATCTTTGTTTCTCTCTCAAAGAATCTTTTTCTGTAACACAGTTTCAGAGAATTTTTTTTACTCTATATAAAACTGTAACAGCACCGTAACTAGTATTCATCATCAAAGTATATTGCCCATATTAAAAATTTTAAGAAACCTTCTTCTATGAGACTTACTCTCGGTATGTTGGAGCATGAATCTGTAGTTTGACACTTATTGCCCAAGCGAGTGTATTCATTAATGAAAAATTTCTGAGTTTATACGATGGTCACAAAGTACCTTACATAATGCACCATTCATACTTTTTCAGTATGCTTGTTCCTAGTTTTTATATGAATGAACAATATTTTACCATCTCTCCATTCTTGTGAAGATGCGAGATGTTTATGCCACCATGTTTTTGCTACAGCAGAAGAGCATGCGTACTTCCAACCCAAAAAGTAAAATCATGTGAAAAACAGTAGGGAAGCAATCATGTAAGAAGTTCCCAAAACTCATTGTCAGTTCAGTACACGCACATGTAGCTGAGTTGTTAATTAGCACTGTTGGCTCAAGGACAACTTTGTCAACATATAGCCTTAATGAACATAACACCATCCATCTTATTATGTACCTAATTCCAGTTATGACACAGGGTTGCTTGTTATCATATAACCCAGGAATATTTTTCCAACAAGGAGACCACTGACACAGGCCAATTTATTATTGCCACTCAGGATGAAACATATGCTGCAAGCAATGGGTAGATAATTACCAACTCCCTTTTTTTCCACCTACGTCATTGGGAAGGCATACTCGTGACACATCGTCTGTAATGGAAGTATCACAGCACTATATAATGTTCTATGCACGGCACATCTCAGTAACTGGTCCTGAAAAAAATATAGGAATCATCTGTATGAATCAGTAAAAGAGGGGCTGGTGCCAGGATTATGAAGTATGAGATCCATCAGGGCTCAATAAAATGATGAATCAGAGATGTATCAGAGGTTGAGAAAAGAATTAAATGAAATGAAGAATGGTGGGTGGATGTCATAGGATAAGTCACCAGAACTGTATCACAACAAAACCCTCCTTGTTCAAATACATTAAAATACAGGGGGACACACTAAAGTCTATCTCCAATCCATAGGAAATTCACTTGGCAGTTAACTTTCACGTAAGTGGAGCCTTTTGTGAATGGGCTCTATTGGTTACAATCCATGTGACAGGTAATCAGGAAAAGGAGCAAAAACATCAGTACGGAAGAAGATGGTGAAAAGCCTCTGGAATCTGCCATGCAGGCAGAAAATTAAGGTATCTCAACCTTCTGTTACCTTGAAACCTATTTTCAGATTTCAGGAAAATGTATGAATAACAATACCAAAGAGAAGAGGTATTAGCACACTGTAAAAACAAATAAAGAAACCCCCACCATACTAACAACAAAAGAAAAGAAAAAAAATGTTAACCTACTCAGCTAAATAATACGATAACCAGAGGACTATTGAAAAATAGCTTTTTTCACTGTTGGTGAATTGAAAGTAGCTGGTGGTCAAAACTTGGCCTAATTTACATGGTTGGCATCATGTAATACTCTTTCTTGCAGCTGTAAAAATTCATCAAATATTTTTAGACTAGAAGTATTGAAAAAGATGAAGGCAGCCTATTCAGTGAAAAATGTGTATTCCTCTTAAAATTGTTTAGAAGACCATGTTACGGATCAAAACCCAACTGTGCTGTTCAGACACAGAACAAACACTGCTCTTAACCCCACAAAAATGGGAAATGCACATAAACAAAGCTGGATAGGAATGCTGATGGGTCACCGTAAATCTGTTTAGAAGGTTTTAGCGTGTTTATAAGTTTGATGGCTTATGAGTTATGATCTGTATTTCAATTTTATCACTACATCTTAAGCTTCTTGGCAATGTAAATGGCTTGGAAACCTCTTGTAAATATCTTGTAAATGGCCAGTCGGGGTGCAGAGGACAATTAGTAGCTAGAAAGAAACATGTCAATATAATTAACCTGGTAACTTAATGTCAACTTCCAGAAAAACCCCACAAACACATTTGTTACAGTTTCCAGGTAAGTTTCACCACTTCTTAGTGGTCATGAGACAGCCAAGTTCTGTGCTGATACATCAAAAAAACTATTATCTCTTCTAGCAAATTTTATAAAGCAGGTGTACATTTTCAAAACATAGCTCTCCATACACATAAAAACCAGAGGATTTTTAGGATGTCTAAAATTGATCCCAATGTCTAACTAAATCCTGTAAAGACTACTGTAGTTACGGAATTATTTTTTTTTTTTTAGTATATTCGATGCTTCCATAATAAAAACTTACCTATTTGAGGCAATGAATTTTCTATGGAGGTCAAAAAAACGAGGTCAAATGTACAGAAGAGAACTTTGGCTTTAAGAATAGCCATACCTAAACACACGGAAAAAATTCTGCTCTGTTTTTTTTTTTTTCTACACATCTACCTGTGGTCAAAACAGTCAAGGGCTTGCCCAGGGCTTTTATTTTACTTCAGCAGAAATCAGAAGTAGCCCCTGGCAATTGTGTAAGTCTTAAACAAAATAATGGCCATCTTTGCAACCTGTAATGATATATAACTAGTCAGTGTGAAAAGTAGCTTTTATCAGAATGGCTGGAACAACAACTCAAATGCTGCCATTACACAAGACAGATGGGGCAAAGGGCATCAGGAAGCTGCTGGCCATATGGCAGGCACTGTGGTGGGCCAATTATTCCAGGCTAGAAGAGCTATTTTATATTTATCTAATATGCTACTAAAAGTGCTGTATTTCATTCTGACTGTGCCCCTTTGCTTCTTTGAATCTTACAAAACCACAGAATTTTTTGTAGTCTTTCTTATTGTCAGAATTAAGATATGTAAGCAGATGGTATATAGAGCTTTTGCCCGTATTCCATCTTTAGATGGCTCCTATTATGATGTAAAATATAATGAGAATGAAAAATATACTGAGAATGACAGCTACTTAAAGTGTGAAAAAAAGGCTAAAATATTCACACCAAAATAAAAATGGATTTTCAAAGGTCCTGAGAACCTACAACTCCTATCAATTCAAACAATACTAATTAGTGTGCTAGTATCCTAGGATTAATTATTCCCTCGGTTCTGTTTGCAACCATCTCAAGGGACAAACCTCAAGTCTTATGTGTATTGCTGTTATCCCTCTTAAACAGGGCAACTAAAGAGACAGCCACATTTCTTCTTCCATAATAAATCAGATTTTTAAAAATGCATTTATTTCACAATTCATTGAAATTATCTTAAGAAATCTGAGTTATGTTCAGCATCTATTAATCAGCTAGTTTAAAGACAATGAAAATGAATCAGTGACAAGCTAACTTCCATTAAATGCTTTAAAGTGTATTTGCATTTTCAGGACAAAAAAAGTTAAAGAGAAAACATATTAAACTACACGTAGATTGTAAGCATGTTAAACTTAGAAAATATTATTATCTTAATGGGATCCTGGCAGGCAATCTCTGCACTGGGAATTTGCAACAATTACCTCGAGGTGATTCCATGGGAAACTGACCCATCAAGTCAGCACACTAGATTATTATATATGTAAAATGCTCACTGATACTCTAGCATACAAATATCATGTGTACCTATTACGACGGTCACATGCTTTGTAATAGTCTTTGATGTAACTGCTTGCAGAGCATCACATCTTTCACAACTTAAATCGAAAAAGATCAATCTAGCCTTTCTTTAGATACCTAAACATTACCTAGATGCCTAACTTAAATCTCTCAGCTTTAACAGTTTTGACTTAGCAACTAGACCATGTATGGAGAATTTCTAGCTTCTCATCTATTAGTTTCAAAGATAGTGACATTTTCTCTTTTTGTACCTTACAAATGCAACATACCTTCTTCTTTGTCCTTGTTTCTCAGCGTCCACATTTGCTATAGTTACAGCAAATCCATCTTGTGCCATTCCACTGGCTGGTTAGTTTGGTTTTTTTCCCCGTAAGCTTCCTATGATCACATTATTGTCTCTTCCAGTCATAATTGTTATACTATATTTGTAGGAAAATTCAGAACTCACCACTGTAAAGAACAGCATGTGATCAGATGACAAATTTTAACATTGTTTTAGTACCAAAACTAACTGAAAGTTGAGGTATGAACTATGCCTAAATTGATCATTACTGGTGTTATTCACCTCACAACCTAAACGTCACTCATGCACTCAAAATGACACTAATTAGGGTTTTTCTTGCAAAATGGAATGCCCAGATGATAAAGCAGTGTTGATATTGTTGGGCATACATGCAAATGTCTTTTATTCACATTCTGTAGACCTCCAACAAAGCATGTATTGGGCACACCTTCCCACTTGCAGCATGGAATTCTATGTTTTAATCTGAAATATTATACTGGTATTTTTCAGCACAGCATCAAACTATTCTTTCTTCTGCTTACAGATCACAGAACATATATAATGGGCAAACAAATTCTGTTCATACATCCAAGCATCAGCTTCAGTTTAGTTCATTTTACTGGCATATTAATGAATTGTGTGAATAATCTCTGTACATCAGTCTAGAGCCATACTGATGCATTTAGCCACAGACATATACCCAAAATTTTCAAAAGCATGTATCTAATTTTTACTGGCAATGAAACAATAACCTGATTTCCCAGTCCTGCTGGGCAGCCAACATTTTTAATTGCCTCTAAGTTTCTGAAAATTCAGTTGGTTTGAAAAACCAGTTCATTTAGGATTCTCTTCTTTCTACGGAATTAGAACATTTAAAATGACATCTATTGTATCAAGGTATCTCTTGGATCAAGCATCTGTATTTATATATGCAAACATCCAGCAAGCCAATTAAGCACTTGAGTAATTTAAAGCACATGTGACTGGGTCATACTGGATTGGTGACCCATTTAGAAGCTTAAGAGCTTCTCATTCTAACAACAGAAAAAAATATTGGTGTGTCTAGCTTTAAATCTTTTCTTACGCAGAATGAAGCATTAATGTGCAAAATCATGTTCCAAAATAGAGGCTTTATTAACTGCTATTAGGTAAATGCTTCAGACAATGCTGCTAATAATACAGAGAACAAATGCAGAAAAACATTCATAAGCTTACTTACTGGTGCTCTAACTTGGAAGAAAATCAAATAAAAGCAAATGCATTAACAAAAGAAAATTGTATTTATATGAAGTGAAATCATTTTAATAATGTAGTTTCTAGGAGTAAAAATACAAAACTGAGATATCCAGAATGCTAAATATGTGTTTGAATAACTTACCACTTGAAAAGTGCTGCATTTCTTATTCTATTCTTGTTCTTCTTTCAGTTATCTCAAGAAGTATGTTGCAGCTGTCTTTCCAGCACTAAATAGGAAACACAACTTCTTGATGATGATGATGATGATCAGGAGTACTGTTTATGAAAATTAATGAATTATTGCAAAACATTAACATAGACTAATTAGATTCTCTTTTTGGTAAAAATACTGCAAAATTTATTTTACTCTAGGACTGGTGTATCCACCGACATTTACTAACCACAGGCTCTATTAAAGTTTGAAGACATCTGCTCCAGAATCACTGAAGTCTTTATCATCTATGTAGAATGAAAGAAGCAGAGGAAAAAAAAATGTGGTGTTTGAAACATATAAACTTATTATTCTAACACACTTTTCTATCTCTGAGGTTAGCCTTTTTTGGTTTAAATTAAGACCTTGCCCTAGTAACTACAGCAGAGGATGGTGGAAAATTTCAAACACAAAAAAGAGGTTTCCTATCTGCCTTTTACTGATTTTCTTCTATGTATGTTTTCTCAGAAGTCCATGTTTTCTCTCTGCTATGCGTCTCAGTATCTCACTCCGTCAACTGGCAGCCCAATATACACGTGCTATTTCCCATAAAGGCCAGCTTTTACTTCCTGCCTGCTTACCTTTTCCACTAGTATCATTTCCTCAATCACCCCTTAAAGTCCACCTCTTCCAAAGATGTTGTATTTCACAGTGTTTTCAGTGTTTTCCATTAGATCTGATGACTGACCACACAAAACAAAAAGACTACATATAACGCAACTTACTGAATAATAAACCTATGATAGCTTAACCAGTAAAATGTTTTCAGACATATCATACAGAATATATACAGAGATCCCCAGTTTATTATTACCCATCTCATATTCCATCTCTTCTTCTCACCATACACTTTGTCTAACATCTCAGCACCTGTCACCCAGATGTTGGCTGACCTTTAATAGCAGGGACTTCATGTCTATCTAATTGCAAGTCTGACATATAAAATTGTTTTGGGTGTGTATTGCCACTTTGGAATCAAGACAGACAATATATTCTGTCTACTGTAGTACAATGGACATTAATGTCATTTCTATTAATATTTCTTTGTTTTTCTAAAATATAATGGCAGCCTTTTTCTTCTGCCTGTGCTTGCCATACCTACTCCTCAGTCCTCTGTCATGTAAGTGAACAGTTAAGTAGTTGCCCAGAGAGGTAGTGGAGGCTCCATCCCTGCAAACATTCAAGACCAGGTTGGATGGGGCTCTGAGCAACCTGATTTAGTTGGTGGTGTCCCTGCTCACTGCAGGGGGGTTGGACTAGATGACCTCTAGGGGTCCCTTCCAACCCAAAACATTCTATGATTCTATGTTCCTCTTCCAGTGCCTTTTCTGTGTCCTTGATGCATCACATGTGACAGCAAAAGGATTGGTGGAAAAGTGATTCATAGAGATTCCTGAGCTACTGTAAATATTCC
Source organism: Egretta garzetta (assembly GCF_000687185.1). NCBI lineage: Eukaryota > Metazoa > Chordata > Aves > Pelecaniformes > Ardeidae > Egretta > Egretta garzetta. The sequence goes on along the minus strand of NW_009259429.1, from coordinate 121,948 downwards.
AAGGTTGGATATTTATAACAAGGCCAATTATTTTTTCAAGTCTTGAGAAGAGCTTCATTATATTACTTCATAGTTGGAGTACATGCAGTAGATTAGTTTGTTTCATGACTGAAAATATATTCAGTAATATCAATTATATTTTTATTACATGAGCCTAAAACAGAGTCTTTGGGTTTTTTTCTTTCTGACCTTATTCCTTGAGACACGGGTAGAAAATGTATCCAAGCTTCATCTCTAGACACAGAATTCAGATGCTCTGGAAGATATAACTTTGAACATCTTTAGTAGAAAGGGAAAAAATTAAGTGCCCCAATTCTGTAATAAGTGTTCTCACCAGTAATCAGTTTAATTAAAAATGAGCGTTCTCTGTCTTGTGTTTCTCTTTTCTGATTTTTTAGAATAAAAATCATTGTGGCCCCCATGCTCTGTGCTGAAGTTAAACGCTTTGGCTTTGTAGTAGAGGCATGCCGAGTATACCTACTCAACCAATGTTGCAGAGAACATGGGAACATTTATGAACCTGATATAATCGCAAGCAGGAGGTAGGTACCAAGTCAGCCAGCAGAGATGGCTCATATATGTAGCATGAAAGCTTTAGGTGCTCATGTAACTTAATTAGCAAAGCAACAGGCACTATTGACCTTCTACTTGACTAATTCTAGATCATTCCCTTGGGTGTAAATGACTGAGCTATGCGTAAACTTTATATAGAGCACAATTGTGTGTGTGAGCATGAGTGAAACCAGACTTGTAGTTTGTGTTTAAACTCACTTTAAATGCAGAAAACAAAATACAAATGGTAAGCATTATGACTTTTAATCTTAATTAAGGGCAAATTGTGGTTTGGATTATGTCTCAGAAAGACATGCAGCAACATAGCACCAGTCTCCCCAGGTAAATAAAGATCATTAATTTGGAATTGCTTTAAGTTTGTTTACTTAATGCATATATAACAAGAGGATTACACAGGCAAATAAGATGCCCCAGGAATCAAATATCCACAGTGAGGTACCGGTGGAATTTAAACCAGCATTCACAGCTATCTTCACTGAAAAAATAGAAGATTAATGCAAGATAAGAGAAAAATTTCATATTTGTTTCACACTTAGCTTTGTATATGACCTTTCTTATCAAATGCAGTTGCTAAAGTGCAAGCAGTAAAGCTGAAGTGCAAACATCTTCGAAAATATACGCCATTGATGTTGCCACCTGCTCTCTCCTGGAATTTTTTTTGCGTATTCTCTTAGCCAGTATTTAATCTCTTGTGTTTTCAGGCACACGTACACACATGTATATACACATACAGCTTTTTCTCTAGCGTTACCGTTACATTAAGCAGGGCTTATGGGAAGTGAAAAAAGAAGCAGTTTTTGCAGGTTACTCTTATTTTGAAACAGATTTGTGACAAGCAAGTTTATCTACACGCTTTTGTTGACAGGAAGTATTAAACTTTAAAGGAAAAGCAAACAACAACTCTTCATGAAAATGTCCACATTTCCCTTATTTTCCTGGTTAAGCAAACTGAAATATCAATTACTTGATTTCAAAAAATGTGTGTAGGCACTCCCAATATTAAGTCCATAGGACTTGTCAATCAGTCTTTTCCTATGAAAAGACCATTTTTTTTATAAAACAGTCATCTTAAAAAATAAAAGCTATATGGAAGAACACCACATAAGCCTGAATGAGTACCTGAAAAGATCATTAAATGTTCTCAGAAATGGCTGATGGTGAGACCTACAAACAGTTTGCTGAATGGGAACTTGCATCTTGAAAACAAAGTTTTCTGTGGGTTAAGACCTTGTTGTGAAGCTTGGATACTTTCTTCTTTGGCTGATGCTGTAGAGGGTTTCTTGCTCTGTAAAAAGCCTGCTTAGATCTTTGTGGATTTACTCCTGTTTAGCTTTACCAAGGATCTTCTGAGTGCAGTGGAAGTCTGGTACATGGAAGTGATTAGTGGTTGCACAGAAGACACAGTAGTAGGTGTAGTCCGATGATGTATATTTAGTATAAAAATATTAGAAACATAGGTGATTGATCTTTCTTGCTCTTCTTTATGATGTTGGTTATTGTGTTGAGAAAGAAAAGATTATGAGACCTGGAGACATGAAAGAGATATCCCAAATAAGGCTGAAGCAGAAAAAAGAGAGTTTGCTGTTCTTATCACTGAGGAAAAGGAGCACCATTACTGATATTCCTGATGTAGTAAGAGACCTCAATTTGGGGGTCTTAGCCCTCTAAGACATAAAAACACATACTAGACAAAGCAATCGTCTGATTGAAATAATACGCTAGACTATTCTTTGTATCCGTTAAGCAAAAAAAAAGTAGCCATAATCTTGCAGATAAGCATTTTCCCCATCTCATTTCTTTCTGACAGGTTATGGGTAAACAGAGCTGCTCTGCTTCATTGTAATATTTATTCTGTAAAGAACCATACTGGGATTCCTATCAAGAATGATGGTGGGGACACACACACCAAACCACCACACTTGCTGACTCAGTTGCTTTTATAAACCAGTACTCCTGCAACCACGTTTGGGTAATTTGTTTGTTTAGACAGGTCTCCTATCTGCTACAATTACCCTCAAGCGTTGTCATTACAGAAGAGCTAATAAGGGGAAAGGCGTATATACATTTTAGTTTTCTAGAGTGTATATATATTTTGATTTTCTAGAGTGTATAAGTAGTCTTACCTACCTGTCTGGGTCCAGGAACCCCATACAGAAGTATGTGCCATGAAGTGCAAGTCCACAGAATAACTGGTAGACAGGGATCATCATCTATCTTTCAAGTGCCCAGTGTCACGTAACCTAATAGTTTAAGATAGAGTATTCATGTTGCTGAAAGGTTTTGCCTCAGAAATAGGAAAAATAACTGCCAGTTAACCGCTTTTATCACCTCTAGTATGTCCTTTAGGCACATAGCCAGGGGATCTCCCCCCATATTATGAATGTTATACTATGCAAGGGAGACCTGTGGGCTGTAGTGCAGAAAACAGCGTGCAAAGATAGCGCTTTAAGGAGCAGAACTACAGTTGCCTAACGGGAGAACCGTATTTACCTCATCATTTGTAAGTATAACCCAGGGAGTTTTCTCATTAATTCAGAAGTGGGTTTTTTTAAGGTTACAAATTCAGGCCTCCAAAGAAATACTGTTTACAATTGGGCAGATATGAATTGTGGCCAATGTTAATGTACCACCTGTGCCTCATTTAAGGTACAGATACAAGAATGAACATTTAATTATACACTTGATCGCTTTGATTTTGCAATTTAAAACATTTTTTCCCGCTGAAACAAACCCTGCCTCTGAAACTCCCCGAGTAATTGCAGTTTCCACAGGGCCCTCATCCTGTAATTTCCTGCGCCACGGAATAACTTCTCCCCCCTCAGCAGCTTTAGAAAGTTCCGACGTCCCAAAACCTTAAAGAAACCAAAAATTAAGTTACTTACACAGCTAATTACACCCACAAACCCGGGTAACAAGGGAAGGCTGCACCCCCATGCCCGCCTACCGCCGCCCCCCACCGGCTGAGGCGG
>NW_009259429.1:73794-117639 GCF_000687185.1 Egretta garzetta | reverse complement strand
GCCCTGCCCTGCCCGCAGCCTCTCCTCGCAGGCAGGAGTGGTCGTCTGCGCCCAGGCAGGGCAGGTCCTTGGGCAGAGGTGTTACTGTTTTTCCTCTCAGATCGGATACTCGCATTTTCAATTCTGCCGTCGCGTTAGTAGAACCCAGTGAAAACGTAACTGGGGGATAATAGAGAAGTTTGGCAATGTGTGGAGACTTGTTTACCAGGTTGAAGTGGATTAGGGCAGGTGGTTGGCTGAAGGCATAAGAACATGTCGTCAGCAGCGTGGCACTCGGTCTTCTGAAGATGTAGAATATACCCCGAAATACTTGGGTAAATGTGTAAATACTGCAGGAGTTGATTTCCTTTCTTCATCAAACCACTGTAACAACTCCTACTATGTGTTTTCTGACAGAAATGGGTATTGGCATTAAATATTTTTTCAGCTGGTTATACTAAGCAGCACTCTGACAAGGCACAAGTGGATGCCTCGGTTCCCACTGTCTGCAAGTCATCTCGATTTTATTTTTCCCACCTAGGTTCTAAAAAGTACTGTATGAAAACCACCTTTCAGTGATGAAGTGTGACTTCATCATATTCTAGTGTGTGTCATAGTATTTTTTTTTTTGTGTGCCATGAGTAATGCTTTTCGTATGGATGCTGGCTTTTCTGTAACAAAGCAGTATTTGAATACAGGTCAAGGTTAATTTGAAGATTGGTAGGCAACCCAAAGTTTGTATTGCATAAGGAGTCATGAGACCTTAAGATAGAAAGTAGGGGGGACTTATTTGAATTTTAAAGTGACTCGTATAAGGTACAAAGTATCAGTAATGCCTGGAAGTATGTACTTTGATGTATGGTGTTTATAACAGCTGTGACTAAAATTCTCCTGGCTTTGTTTCCCTTCTTTCTGTCACGGCAGGTTAGTGCTGTAATGAACTATGCATGCAGATTCGACAGTTCTTATCTTTTGAGGTTTTCACTGCATGCAGCTTCCAACCCTATGAAAATATAGGCATCAAACAAACTCAAGGCCAAAAGCAGTATGAAAATTCTTCTTAAAAGTACTCTCCCTTCACACTTGTTTTGTGTGCCACATCCTGAAACTAAAGTTAATATATCTTACCATTTAAACAAAAAAAAAAGTTTGTACTTCTAACGCTAATGTTAGAAAAAACTTTTCAGAAATTCTGCCTACACAAAAGGGACTGTACAGCCACAAATCTGTTAGATTTTTTGAAAGGTTTAGTTTCAAGAAGTTGTGGATTTAGTTATTACTTCTAATAGACTTAAATGTTAGCATTATAGGAGAAGTGGATTTTAGACAACAGGATACCCTTTTGGTTTGAGAAGGGCTATATTACCTCTACAAACCTTTATTCTTTGTTGCATGCATAGCTTACAAATAATATGCAAATGTTTTTTTTTCTACCCTTGAGGTAATCGCATGGAAGGTATTATAAAGGCATATCAAAATCAAAAGGACTCAAAAGGTTTCCTTAAGACTAAAGTTTCACTTTTTTTTTTCCTTCTTTTACCAAGCTCTTGCAAGGACTTTGTAGAGGAGAGGGTCATAGGTGTACGTATAAGCATTATAGTCCTACTGCTGTGTTGTTAAACCTACTGGACTGCTTAGAATTTATGAAGTACTCCAGGATAAACAGGGCTCTGATTCATCATAACTTTTATGTTTCTCAATGGACTGAGTAAAACTTGATTGCTGCTTCAAGATGACATAAGTATTAGTGACTTTAAAAACCTCACTGCCTGGACTGGCAGGGTCTCAAGAGCTATGTTTCATGTTAGAAAAAGAGTTACCAGAATCCAGTCCCCAAGTTTGCTTTTCTTAGAATTACAGTAGTCAGAATTCATAAATGGTGCTGAAGCTGTACACAAGGTTTTTGTGTCACAGGCTGCCTTAGAGTGAGGATGGAGTGGAAGTCTCCAAGCGTACGTAGAAAACATGGGAAGGATGGAAATGTCTGTAACGAATGAGAACACAAGGAGATTGGAGAGGAAAATGCAGAAGCTTAGGATGCCATGGGTAGGATCTGTTCTTTTTTATCACATTACAATGAGCTTGCCCATCTTAAATGAGTGTGGCAGTGTCATCGATATGAAAAAGGTCAATGAATTTATGATTAGAAAAACTAATACATTGGGCTTTATCTGTGAGAAACTTGAAGGTTCTAATCAGCAAAACTAATGAAAAGAAAAATGTTGGCATTGCTAGAAGCTGGATTTAAAAGAAGAAAAAAGTAATTCTTCCCAAGCAAACTCTGAAAAAATTTCTGGACCAAAATGTTCAGTTAAAACATGTTGTGTGAGCATTTTATAGGCTCATCTGCAGACTGTACTGTGTTCTAAGAAAGGGCTCTTCAAATCGGAGGCTTAGAATGGGTTGCTTGCAGCTTTCATACCTCAGCACAGAAAATATGTCAGTATAATGACCTGATAATATAATTACATTAATTTGTTTTGGGTGGATATCTTGAAGTAGAATATTTTAAGCTTACTAGACTGAATCATGAACTGGATGAATGAGCTTATTCCTAAAGTTCCTTGAATATCACGGTGTCTTTCCACTTACTTTAATATAGGAAATTACAAGTGAACTTTTTGAATTAGAATTTAATGGCAGTTTAAGCAGCTTCTAGATTCAGATGATGACATAAACATAATAAAGCATACATATTTAAGGGTGCTAAATCATATGGGGGCCTGTATGTTAGGCTATCATTTTAAGAAGTTGACCTCTTAGACTGACTCAGGATGGGATAACTTCCTGTGCAGTCTGACAAGGTGATTTCTCAAAGTGACCAGTGAAATTGTTTTCTTTGGGTCATATAAAACTGAGCAAAACATAAGGTAGGATGCATATGATGCATAAGCAGTGGAAAGAATTCTGAGAACAGTTTCTACTCTTGCATATTTCCCTTGACAAACTATAGATAACATTTTGACTCAAGCAGATGTTCCTTTGACTTAAGAATACTTTAAATAAACCTATTAAAAATATAAAAACAATACTTAAATAAAGCTCTGGTAATTTTCCTGTGAGTTTCTGAACATAATGCTCCTGCTTGTAACTGTATATATATTGTCTTTTTTAAAAGTTTGTACTAATTATAGTGCAGGTTAGGATTTTGGGCATCCCAGAGGAGTTGAATTTATGCTTATAGCTTCATGCTAATGAAGTGGTGAATGAAGAATAAAGAACCTGGATATTTTGGGAATTCAAGCCAGCTAGTGTAATATGTGTTGCATATTAGTAAGAACATATTGGAAATGCAGTTATCCTGTCAAATGTCTTTTATGTGGTTACTCTTGATACCCGAGTTAAACAAAGGCATGTACAATTCTCCCTGTATACTCTACCTCATCCAGAACTCGGGGTGTAGATGTGAATAATTGTTCTTTCCCCTGCCTTTGAGTTGTCTCTTGGAGAGGGGGGAAAAAAAAAGCAAAGCCCTGGAGGCTAGTCCAGTTAAGTATAATCTTCTAAGAGATACAGGTGGGAATTTTGCCTGTTTACAGTAATTAAAACACTTAGAACTTAGATTGTCAGTATAAAAGTTGGAACCCTATGAAGTTGCTGATGTAATAGTGAAGGCCGTCTCATCAAGAGTAACTTCTTCCTTCTCTTCACCATACCTTTTCATTTATAGAACTTTAGAAGGAGAACCAGTCAGGAGGGGATGAGTGAGTTTATTCTGCAGTGTTTCCCGTGGTTCAGGTGCATGGATGCTACTGGCAGCAGAGGGTAGGGTGGTATGGATAGAGAGCCTATCTGGATGTATGTCAGTTCAGTGAAACATGTAACTGTGGATTTAGCATTAACTGGTCAGAATCTGTGACTCAGATATTTGAGCTCACCCTGTTGCAAACTTTGTTATTGTTGGTTTTTTTTCCGGTGTACTAACCTCTATTCTGTTCTTCTTGGTCCTTTACAAACATTGCCCTGGCTCCTAATGAATGTGCTCTAGAAAAAGTTGACACCTGAAACAATCAGGTCTCTGGAGCTGATTTACCTTTCTTGCTACAGTTCCTGGTAAAAGAGGACTGTCACCTTAGAGCAGCATATGACCCTATATGTGATGCAGATAAACTCTTTTCTACTGGGATTTTTTTTTTTTGAAGAAAGTGGGAGTATGCTCAATTATAGTGGTACAGAGTTCCCACAGCTGTTTCTTAGAGTTCTCTTGGAGTGGCTGTTTTATCAGGTAGGGTCACCCCTACTGCACAAGATGCTGCAGCTCTAAGTAGCCTACAAGAGTGGTTAACTTAGGCTTGGTATGGAAGGGAAGAGGATGAGTATGGGCTGTCTTGGGGAGTTTCTTTAAAGCCAATAATGATGTTAGTAAAAAAAAAGTTCTGGTTTGCTGTCCTTTTGACAGGACGTTTATTGACACTAGGGCTTCTTCAGGCTTTTGTTAATCTTAGTCCTTCCATGCTTCAAGAGTCTGGAATGATGATTCCTCAGGTGCTCTTGCTCAGTTATTTTCCGTAGCTCTTCCAGACCAACAGTAATCCTGGGTACCCCCTTTTAGCCTTTATGCTGTGTGACTACAGCTCTTTCCTTATGCCTCTGTCCCTGTATCTACATTACCTTCTTCCTTTTCTTCCTCCCTTATTGCTTTCCAACAGCTACTCCTTTTCTAGCTCGCTCTCTTCCAATCCTCTCCTGCTGAGGTGTGGGCAAACTGAACCTTAACTCATGTTTTAAGGTTGATGCTTCATATTTTTCTTGAAGCAAGATAGATAGTCTTAACAAGCAATATTTCTGAACCATGGAAGACATTCTTGGATTGTACGTGACTTGAACTCCCCTTCTTAAATAGCCCTAGACATAGTACTGTGGTCATGTAGCTAGACATCTATATTTTCTGTAACAAGTTCCAGAATCTTACCTAATTTTGCTATATACTTATTAATATGTCCTGTGGCACATAATGGTTGAAAAGGTATGCACATTGTGTGGCTTAAATACAGAGGGTGTTTAATTTCTGGTGTTGTGATATTGACTGTCTCTCACTTTCAGAAACCAGATGTCTTGACCACTGGTGCTGGGAACCCAGTAGGGGATAAGCTTAATATTCTGACAGTAGGGCCACGTGGGCCTCTTCTTGTTCAAGATGTCATTTTCACTGATGAGATGGCTCATTTTGACAGAGAGAGGATTCCTGAAAGAGTTGTGCATGCAAAAGGGGCAGGTATGTTTCCAAATGCGTACTTTTTTTTTTTCTGTGCGGAATTAGACTTCTAAAAGCTTTTGAGTTAATACATAGATTGTTACAGATAAATTGCATTATATTATCTATAATATAGTATTGTAGACTATAATAAATAATTATATACCAACAACAGTGAGAACAGGAGGTAAGGCCTAGTTTAAAAGAACTCGGTGCCAAAACTTGAAGCACTGAAAAACTGTTAAAAAAAAGTAGTTCTAGCCCTTGGAGTTTTCCTGTATTTGCTGTAATCTCTACTTCCTCTGTCTGTTCCTCCATAGTACCCCATTCCTCTGGAAGGCAAGACTTACCCATCTCTATTTTAATGTCTGTTTGCATGTTACTTGATGGAGGTTCTTGTCTTTGTCATCTGATACATCTGTCTGCCAAAGCACAATGACGGTCTAATATTAAATCTAAAAAACAAACACAACCCCCTCATTTTAAAATTTGTTACTGTTCTTAGTAGGGTAGTACTGGCAGCTCTGATTTTTGTTATGCGTTGCCCTAGAGGAAAAAAATATGGGACTGAATTTTATTATAATATGAATGTACCTGGGAAAAATTCCTCTGTGGGGGTGGGAAGAACTTTGTTGCTTCATCCAGCTTACAGGTGGACCAAAAAGTTCTGCAATACCTATCAGGATTAAAGAAATACTTGTCTTGCTCTGAGATAAGTATGCAAATCTTGGCAGAAGATCATCCAAAAAACTACTGTTTGTTATTTTGCAGAGTAGAAATGAGGTCTGTGTTGCTTCTGGGAACTGTTAACTATCAGTTAAGGAGGGAGAGTGAGTGCCATACAAATAGTAAATTTCATTTTGTGAAAATAAATTGAGTGTTTTAGTGCATAAGTATGAACTCTGTTTAAACCGGTGTATTTCCATGTTTCCTTCTGACTTAAAGTTGTATGTTGGATCATACTGGAATAACAGATACTCCATGAGTGAAAGAAAGGTATCTATATCTGATATTTTGAAATTACTTTTTTTCAGGAGCCTTTGGCTATTTTGAAGTCACTCATGATATTACTCAGTATTGTAAGGCAAAAGTGTTTGAACACATTGGAAAAAGAACTCCAATTGCTATACGATTCTCCACTGTTGGTAAGGCTCTAAAGTTGTTGTATGTTGTCTTACATAGTTACACTGATAACAATGTTTGCATTGTGGAGCGCTTACTGTACTTAGTGGTAGTTTGCCTTCTGCCAACCAATTCCTCTTCTGTGAATTCATTTAAATTGTAAGACCTTAAGCAGCTTCTGCATCTTTCTGCCAGAGCTTGCTGTAGACACTTTTCCCTCTGGAATGTGAGAGAAAGGAATAGTCTGAGCTATTTTTTGTTTTGATGGAAAGCTTGCCTTGTTTCTGCATGGATCATAAGCAGCACTTGCATATTCCAGTTTAACACCTGAAAATTAAATATGCCATAGGAATGTTTTGGGGGTGAATGTTTATTCTTCTTTGCCTGGTACTTATTTTGATAGCAATCTTCCATAAATAAATGTTTATTTATTAGAGCTGAGTACATAAACTAGCAAAATCCTAAATGTCGTTAGTTAAAACATGCATTATGATCAATATCTTGTCTGATAGGAAAATGGTCTTTCAAACCATATGTATTGCTACTTTATCTGTATTTAAAAGAAATCTTAATGAGCGTTCAGTTCTGGAAGTAGAACTGGAGAGAAAGTAGTAGTCCAACACAGCTCAAGGAGCTGCTGGTTTTGGCCTACTGGCTTTTCCCTGTGTCACCAAAACTTAAGGGGTCCTGGAATTTTCTACAGGGGAAAGACAAGCAGCTAGTTTGTTCTGCGGACTGTGTGTTGAAGTGGGTTGTTGCATCGTTACCTTTCCTTTCCCTGCTCTGTTTGAACATGTTTCTTCCTAGGTGTTCTGTAGTACACAATTGTTATTTATTTTTTTTTTTAATGAATGAGTGTCCTTGTTATTTCATCATGATGTTTAGCATTAGCAGTTCCTGAATACTTCTGAAACCCCTGTGCTCAGGTATTGTGTTAGGCACTTCTGGTATAAAGTTACTCATTGAAAGGACTGTTTTGGATAAAGCAGGAGGGGAATTAAGAGTTGCAACTCTTCTGTAACAAAATTCCTTTTTGATTAGGCACGCTGTTTAGATTGCTGCCTTCCAAATGACTGCTTTCACACTGGGATTTGATGCACAGAAACTAATGTATGTTTAGCTAATTCAGCCTTATAATCTCATGTTCTCTCTGTTAGCGATTAACACAAATTCCACTCTTAATTTGTTCAAGTGGATATACTTGGGTTTTCTTTCTTTTAACTGTGGCCCAAATATTTGGGTGGGTGTCTGTTCACACTTTGGAAACTTCCAGTGCCTGAAGTATTGTTGAAAATACGCCAAAAATTCCTTGGTATAGAAAAGACTTAAATTAATAACCCCTCCCTCTTTAGGATTTTGTGGCATAATCTCAAGTTCTATGTTTTTATGCTTACAATTTGTATGCATTTCCTGTCGTAACACTTCTGTATGTTCATGTCTTCAAGCTGGAGAATCTGGGTCAGCTGATACAGTTCGTGACCCTCGAGGCTTTGCGATGAAATTCTATACAGAAGAGGGTAATTGGGATCTTGTGGGAAATAATACTCCTATCTTCTTTATTCGGGATGCAATGCTGGTGAGTAAGCACAAAAGGTGAGGGTACTTTGTGAAAGAGTCCAAAAGTTTGTTCACATCTTGTTCTTGCTTCACTGAGAAGCAAAGGCTGCTGTTTTGACATGCTTAAACTTGGTTGGTTGTTAGATGGTCCAAACATTTTTTGACTTGAAAAGATGTTATTTAAAAAAAAAAAAAAGAGGAACTAATGCTTGATTACTCATACCACAAATAATGCATGTGTTTAGTTGTGTTTGCTAGTGCATATGCCACAGCAGAATAGCCAACAAGTAACTACATTGTTGTGTTTTTAACTTCAGATCTGATCAGTTTCGCCAGTGTTCAAATTAGCTGTTCAGCTCTGTACAGTTTAGTTTAATTCTGCACATATATTTTATAGTGTCTCTGTATTCATTTAGGAGTCAACACATTTCAGATATACCAATCTGAAAAGATTTACTTCTCAATTTATCCGTCACAAAATGAAAGTATTCTTTAGCTTTGAACAGCCTTTTTATCCTAATTGTAAGTGTTTGACTTTACCCTAATTTTATTGGTCTGTGAAGGAATTTGGTTATAGGAGGGGTAGGACAACTGAAGATTTTTTTCAGTGATCTTAGAACTTTGTCTCATCTTTCAAGTCTGTTCCTTTCACAGTTAAGTGTATTGAAAAAAACATTTGTCTTGTTTTGTACTAGGAGTGCTTAGTATACCCCATATAATTTGGAGGTGTTACAGAACTTTTTTTTTTTCCCCCCCTCCTTCCTTCCTCCTCCACTTCTGGACAAATTAGTTTCCATCCTTCATCCATAGCCAAAAGAGGAACCCTCAGACTCATTTAAGGGATCCAGACATGATGTGGGACTTCTGGAGTCTTCGCCCTGAGTCTTTGCATCAAGTAAGGTTCTCCTTTGACTTTATTTTGTATGATTAAGAAAATCATGTTATGACAGCATATATTTTTAACTATCTCTTTTCCATGTTTTATCTAGAAGTCTACATAATCTTCTAGGAACAGTAAATGTGAAAGGCCTCCAATAGCTTTTAAGGCTGTTAGTATGTCTGGTTTTGCCTTTCTTCTTTTAATACCTCTATAAAATCGGTGGGATTATCCTGTTTTCATAATCACACTTTATATAGGGATGAAGGGGAAGTTGCTTGGTTTTCTAATACTAAAGCCATGGAGATGCTGATGAACAGCAAACTATTAATGTTACCAACCATAAAACACTGGGAAAGTAATGCTGTCACATATAAGTTTATTTAAAGCTGTATATTGTGTAGCACATTAGATCAACTCCAAAAAGCATTAGGATTCACAGCGTGTTCTAATTATTCTGAAATGTATTTGTATCTAGGAATGTTATGCAAAAAAAAAAAGCTAATATAAAATTAAAAATGAACTTTTTTTTTTAAGAAAATGGGTTCATAGAGAAGCCTTCCAGTAATTACTAATTGGAAAAAGTAGTACCACAATCGTTGTTTGTGATCATAAACCTAAAGAAAAGCAGCATTTTGAATATATGTTTGCATGGTGGTATGCTTACTGCTTGAAGACTTTGAAGAACTAGTTGTTAAGGACTTCAGTTTTCAGATTTTTGTCTTTAGCCTGGAAGTAAAAATCTCATTTATCTTTGTAACTTAAATTATCCATGCTTACCTGCTCTGTGCTTATAGGGGAAATCAGAACATTATCACTAGATTAATGTCTTGTACTGCTCCAGATATTTCATGTGGGCATAAAACTTCATGTAGGTTTAATTCACAATTCTTCTTTGCTTTGGTTTTGCATAGTTTTATTTCCTTAACACTCTTACAACTTAATGTTAGAAATTCCTTGAGGAATTTCTAGTTTAAGATAGCTTCCAGTGGTGCAGATTAATGCAATAAACGAACTTTGTCTTGAATGGTCACTTTATCCTTGATCTGGTGAGTCCATTAATACTGTCTGACCTTTCTCTTTAGGTGTCTTTCTTGTTCAGTGATCGTGGTATTCCTGATGGTTATCGCCATATGAATGGATACGGATCACATACTTTTAAACTGGTTAATGCTAGCGGAAGAGCAGTTTATTGCAAATTCCATGTGAAGGTATTGATTTTTTTTTTTTCCAGTTATCTCTTGGAAGTATACATCGTATTGGATAAAAAACCAGTTTAAACTGATGGTCTGAAAATGTTCTGTGACTTTTCAAGTTTAATTCAGGAAAGACTTGGTGCGTAGACTTAGTCAAAAAGGTGTGTGTGGTTTTTCATATTGGTTGCATGCCTTTAACAAGTATGATGGACATCATTGTTCTTGCTATGACACAGTAGGTATTTATTAGACTATGAAGAACTCTTCTTTGGGGAACTGTCTTCGTTGTTGAACTCTGTTTACTTCTGTGGTGAGCTTGGAGCACCTAGCTCAGCTTGTTGCATTTCAGCCTCAAACCACTAAGTGTTTTGGGCGTGAAGCTGTGCAAGAACTTCCCTTGCTATCATTCAGTGCAGCCCTTTGGAATCATGTTTTATTCAGTGTGTGGTATGTTCCTGTTTCATGTTCAGTAGTTTGGATTCAACAGGTGCTTCTTCAGGTAGGAGTTCTCTCAGTCTGGATCTGGCTTCTGTTCCCATTTATCTTCTGGATGTGAGCTGCATTGATCTAGTATTTTTAAGATGGCCTCAGCTGTACACCAAAATATAAAGGCTCTGCAGCTGAAGCTCACAGAACCTCACAGAGCTTCCACACTTCTCTGAGAAAGCAGTCTCTAGCATATCTCACTTGAAAACAACTTCCCTTTGAAGTTTTAAAGGCAATACAGCTTCTTATCTCATTTGACTTTAGTGGAATCTACCTGTGAAACAAGACTTAGGAAACCCTTATGTTAAGCCAAGGGGGATTGTATAGCAGCTTTTAGCCTTCCAGTTGTCAAAAACTTATGAAAGTGAAATTTTAGTTAGTGCTAAAGATGTCACAGAAGTAGGGGTGGGTGGTGGGAAACTGAGATTCATGTAGAATCCAGAACTTTTAGCCCTGAGGGCTGCAACAGTTTTATCATTTTGTCAGCATGTGATCTGTGGGAGAAGGTGGGATGACGGGACAGCAAAGGAGCACTCTGTCCTGTAAGCGAAACCTCTTCCCTTGATGTGCTGTAGGGATCATGCCTTAATGTTTGATGTCTTATGTTCTGCAGTATAGCATTACGTATTTATTTCACTTTTATCAGAGAACTAATTTTTTTTCTGGAAGGCAGCTTTTGAATGTACTTTTATTCTGAACTCCAATTATTGGAGATGGGAAGATGGACAATCACATTATTGGATTCCAAGTCTTATTAAAGCATGTTCTTATTAATGTAATACTTATTTCTGTAATACTTTCTGCATGTCATAACTGGTGCTACTGCTTTTTTTTTGCTTTCAGACTGACCAGGGCATCAAAAATCTTCCTGTTGAAGAAGCAGGAAGATTGGCTTCTACTGATCCTGATTATGGAATACGTGATCTTTACAATGCCATTGCCAAGGGGGACTATCCATCGTGGTCTTTCTACATTCAAGTTATGACATTTGAAGAAGCAGAGAAGTTTCCATTTAATCCTTTTGATGTAACTAAGGTATCTCCAATACTGCTGTGAATATTCAATTTCAGCTAGTTTAAAGGTCATGAGATCAAAAGGTAGTGAATGCCAGAGCTGAGCTTACCTATTAAAGTGTAACAGTTTCCATGGAGTAGCACTGTTTTCTTACCAGACACTGGCAATAAAGTTAGTCTGTCCTTTTTATTCTTCCCTTCTATTTTTTTTAAGTGTGCTCTTTATTACATGCTCATGATGAGTCAGAAATTCTGGAGATGAAATTATATTGATATTATATCTGATGGTATTCTTCCTCAGTGAAACATGGATAGGGCTTGATTCCAGGCCTGTAGATTACAACTGCACTGCATTTCCAATGTATGATCTCGGATCATATAGTCACACCCTGAGCTTGCTAGTTTTAACTGTTGTTGATAACGTAGCTTCTGATTGTTGGTCTGATTTTTGTCAGACATCCAATTGCTCTTCTGAGGAATGGCTTGTTGAAAGATACTATCGTAGACTTTTTTTTTTTCCTCCCCCCTCTCATATTGCTCTCCCAAAATGTCTAAAGACTCTTAATTTGGAAGTACAGGCTAAGATGACAGAGAAGAGGCTAGCTAATCTGGTTGCATTTTGAAGTAGCTAGGAACAATCATGCTACCAGTGCCACCTATGATATTGCATACCTAGGCAGTTTTTCAAATGCCTGTGGGTATTTCATTTAAGTATTCAAGTGCTGAGATTATGCTGGGATGATGAAATAAGTTTCATTAATACTGTATTAATTGCAAAAGACTTCTTAAAATAAGACATTTCTCAAGATGTTTGTTAGCAAAAAACAAATTTCTTCAATACTGTATTTTCTAAATAAAGACTTCACTAGGCAGCATTACCTGATCTGTTATTTAAGATGAATAATACTGTAATAATATTGATTTTAATGTATGTGTGTTATGTCTTATAGATTTGGCCACATGGTGACTACCCTCTCATCCCTGTGGGAAAGCTTGTCTTGAACAGGAATCCTGTTAATTACTTTGCAGAGGTAGAACAAATGGCATACGATCCTAGCAACATGCCACCTGGTATTGAACCTAGCCCTGATAAAATGCTGCAGGTAAACTACAATGCATATAAGATCTTAGCTGAAGAGCATTATGTTTGTTTTGCTGTTTATGAAAGCATTCCTATTGCTGTCTGTGTAGCAGCAGCAAAATAACCTGACAGATAGAAAGTGACTGATTTTTGGTGGTTTTTAATGATCACTGTTTGATGTGCTCAACCAAAATTTAAATATAAAGAGAACAGGAAAGAACTAAAGGAATAGAAAAACTAGAATTTAGTGGATGTCTGCAACAACTGTCAAAGCTGATGGGGAAACCTTTCAGTCTGGCAAGAAGTACGGGATAAAACCATAGCAGCAATGCATACTTATTCACGCTTTTACAGTGTATCTTAAAATTATAAACTATGAGTGTGAGAGGTGGACTTCAAATGCTCTAAAATACTGATGTAACTAATCCCTGATAAAAACTGCAGGACTGTTCTTTAGAAGTAGTATCACATTTCTTACAGGTCAAGATACTTGATAAGACTGGGTGCAGTAGACTATACTGTCTGCAGAGTCATGGATGTTTGCATGTTATGCTTTTTCAGATTAAAACCAGATTGTTGTTTCAAATTACATCCATGGAAACAAGAAGGTATTTTGACAATTTTAACTGGATGAACTCTTGAAGTCATGCAGTTCTTCTGTTTTGTCTCTCTTTGCTCCCACGGACTTCGTGGTTAGAATTAGTCTGTTTTCTTGGCATCCAGATGTCACTAGAACTGCTTCAGAGTCAGTTCTATAAATAAATAAGGGATGACTGTATTTCAGATGTAATCAATTTTTAAATCTAAGGTTGAAAATAAGTAGGAAAATGTTATTTCTTAGTAGTATTTAGCAGCATTGTAGTAATTTTCATTTCTACATGTGTAACCATTTTCCTGCTTGAGAATAGGTTTAGCATTCTGAAGTTGGCAGGAAATACCCAAGCTGTGTAAATGCAGCTCAGGCTGCCATTCTTCACTGGTATTCCAGCAAAGCTACTTTGTGGCTGAGTGTCACTATGGACATAATTTGAAGTCAGTCAAGAATACATACACAAAGGCAGCAGTCTTCTCCATTTTGCTATTTAATGTATAATGCTTTGAATTGGGATATACAACTTAAGCAATCTCTTTCAGCAAGTAGTAGTTAATGTTTGTGGTAAATATTTTAGGGTCGTCTTTTTTCGTATCCTGACACTCATAGACACCGTCTGGGACCCAACTATCTGCAAATTCCTGTGAACTGCCCATTCAGAACTCGTGTGGCCAATTACCAGAGGGACGGACTGATGTGTATTTCTGACAACCAAGGTAGTAAGGAAAATATCTTAAATATAATGATACTTATACATGTACTGCAGAATTCTTTTCTGTTCACGGGGGATTTAAGATACTTGCTAAACAGATTGTGTTATTGGATATTTCTAACTTATGCTGTGAGAAGTGCTACTTTTTCTCCTCAACCATTCAGTGTCTCATGTGACCTTTTTCCCCCAACTCAAACTTATCACTGTATAACTTTCCGAGCTTTAGATTTTCCAGTCTATCTGTTTTTTTCCTTTTATGTGAAAACTGTTTCTTACCTCTCAAAGTTTGTCAACCTTTTAGTACCTTTCCCTATATCACTAGATACTTTTTGAGGTTAAATGACCTTTAAAGGTCCCTTCCAATGCAAAGTATTCTATGATTAATCGGCCTTGCCTGCAGTTGTTATAAATCCACCATGGGCTTTTTTCCGTAGAGTGCCCTAAAGTTGTCTGTGGCCTGTTCCTAATACTGTCTCTAACTTGGTGCTCACCAGCAATCAAAAAGTAATTCACATCAAATTATCAAAATGAATTCAAGATCTATTTTGTGACAGGTAATAACACATCTTAGAATCCATAATTGTGCATGTATAAAGTTGCATGCATTTCTGTTCCCTATCTGAATTACAAGGCAAGTAAAATTATTTTCAGAAAAGCAATTTCCATCCTCTGTTTTGATATCATGAGATCCTGTGTCAGTATAAATAGCCAACTTTGATTTTGACTAAGGTTTGCAGAGGCTAAGCTGTCAATTTATTATTTGCTCCCTTTCCTAATAACTTTATGAAAGTGTTGAATAGTACTAGTCCTCACACAGATCCTTGAGGAGGGTCTACCTGCTTAATTCTTCTTAATAAGAAAAGTGACCTTTTATTCCTCCATTTCCTGTGTTCTTGATATGATTTTAATTGATAAGATACTGACTTTTATCCTGTTACCGCCTGTTTGAGGGATCTTATTGAAAGCATTCTTAAATCTGAGCATGTTGTATTGCCTTTATCACTTTTATTTGTGTATCCACTGTATGTCTCTTGTCAGTCTTGTATAAGTGTTGAGAATCGACCCTTTGCTGTAAAACATAAGCATGCCCACGGAGATTACAGAATGTGTTCTCCACATTTGGTTTTTTGGTTTTTTTTTTTAAAGAGTTTAAAAGAAGCAACTTCATATACATACATACTTATACAACTTCAGCCCTGTGTGTAGTTGATAGTCTCTTAACTGTAAGTGTTTTTCAGTTCTATGTATGTAACTTCTACTTGCTACAAATAGACTCGTTTCTAATTTTGTAAACAATGGCAGGGGAAAAAGGGGATTTCCTTCATGGTTCCTGAAAAGGGGCATGTTTGTCATCTTTACATACTTGTTTAGTCTGGGTGTGTATCTCTTCTATTAATCCAGGAAAGCAGACTTTGTTTGGACAGGGGGTGGGGAGTTTAAAAGTGTTAAAACCAAATTAAGCTTAAGGTGTGTTGAAAAATTTACAAATAGGCCTTTAAGAGAACTGGGGTTTGCAGGAGAACAGTCAAATGAATTCAGTTCTGTCCCTAGCTTATGTTCCTTTAAAGACTTCTAGGCACGCTTGTTAAAGGGGACTTAATTGAAAAAGTTAAAAAATATTTCTTCTTTTTAAATAATTAATATGCCTGAGAAATGGTTTCACAGAAGTTCATCACTACCTCTTTGTTTCTACTTCTAGGCAAAAATCTAACAATAGAGATAGCCTAATTATCTTGGAGAAATCTGTATTTGCCTTCTTAAATTTAAAGACTGACTTTTGTATACTCAGTCCACTTTGTTAAACTGCTTTGCTTATCTGATTTCCAAGAGATTGCGAAAGGCAAGAGTATAAATGTCAAGACTAGAGCTTTCACTTTGCATCTGTTCAGCATGTTACATTCTGTCAATGTTTGCCCAATAGTGACTGTTTTACACCTGAGAGTAAACAAGGATGTACTTAAGCTATGCCTCGTGCCAGGAACACTGTATTCCTCTGGGCTATGAATTCTAATGCTTGCTGAGGAAGGAAAGGGAAGTATTTGGAAAACAAGCTGCTCCTGTCCAACAGCAGATAATATGTTTATTTTTGTGCAGTTCTGTAAGTTCATTATGTGTTTAAAATAAACCCCCTACATAGTTAAGATTAGTAGTACTTCAGATATGCAGATGAAAGTGGTTTTTTTTTTTTGTTTTTTTTTTATGCTGCCTTGGACTAAAACTTTGAATAAATTCCATGACTTTGCTCAGACAATGTTGTTGCGAGAGTGGCTAGACCTCTTTATTTCTGAAACAAATTTTTCCCACAAAGACCCGTTGAAATTCTGTTTGTAATAAGTGCTGTTAGGTACTGGCTTGAAGACACAGCTCCTGATGTTGCACTTTATGTGACAGAAAAATACTGACAACTGTTTCTAATAAAGTAAATCATAACTGGGTAATTGATTTAGGTTCCTGTAGACAAAAAACTTTATCTGTCTTCTGACTTAATCAGAGAGAGCTGGCATCTGATTGTTTTGGTTTGTTTTCAGGTGGTGCTCCAAACTATTATCCAAATAGTTTTACTGGTCCAGAAGATCAGCCCGTGTTAAAGGAGAGCCGCGTGTCTGTTTCAGGAGATGTGCAGCGCTTCAATAGTGCGAATGATGATAATGTGACTCAGGTATGACGTGTGAAAAGGTTTTATATGGTTTGTTTATTACATCAGATGAGTTTATAGGATGAGTCTAGAGAATATTAATAAGAATCATCCAAACATGGCTTGTCTCTGAAGTATCTCGGCTAAACTGAAGTTCAGTTCTCATGAGAGCTTGGAAGATCTCCATACGGCTTAATTTTGTGAATAAGTAAATCTTTGACAGGACAGTTAGTGAATTCTCGCAGACCTTTGCCATCTGTATTCTGAGCACAGATATCTAGAGGTTGTGACTCTGTCTTCTTGTGATTAGTGTCTGCAGATATGCAAACTAGAGTATGCATGTAATGTCACAATCATCAATTCCTGAACTGGACCCCAACAGCAGTATTTGTTTTCACTAATTCAATAAGCAACAATTATTTCAAGCTAGACATAGAAAGAGCTGTTAGCAGGTTTGTGTGTTTAAAAAAAAAAAAAAAAAAAAAAAAAAAAAAAAAAAAACACAAACAAAAAAAACCCCCACAACCCAACTTTACATACTGGTTGCCTTTAATTTTAAGTATTTTGAGTATTTTAAGTGCTGCCTGACTGGTAGGTGAAAGCTATTCTTTTTCAGTAATAATGAATCCTAGAAGTCTAGTAGGTATTATTGGCTGCTACAGGTAGAATGACTTGGTTTTAGGAATTTCAAAATAAAACTTTGTTTCTAATTATAAGGTGCGAGAATTCTATACCAAAGTGCTGAAGGAGGATGAACGCCAAAGGCTGTGTAAAAATATTGCTGATCACCTTAAAGATGCACAACTCTTCATTCAGAAGAGAGCTGTAAGTGGCCAATGTGGTTTTTAGCCTTTGCTCTTTATTCCAGGTTTTCTCGCAGTCTAGTAACTTTGTCAAAATGGCAATATGCTTATGGAAAGGAAGATCAGAAATTCCCTCTGTGAGAAGACAACTTCTAGGTTTTTCTTACGCAGAATTATCAGTACAGAACACTTACATATGTGCGTATTTACATAATAAAACACAAATAATGTGTAACATGTTTAAGTAACATCTTCCTCATGGGAAGAATGGGACTGATATTAAACATCAAAGATGTCATTATGTGTTTAGCTTGCTGTTTCAAAAATCAGGTGACTGCCAGTTTAAACAAGGAAAAGGCAGTGAGGGCCAGGGAGGGATTGGATCTTGATCCTTCCCAGTGGAACTCTGTTTAAATCGGGAAAGAGCTTTATGTGAGATAATAGAAATAGCATTTGAAGATGTTCATAGCTCCTTTCTGCCTGGTCAGAATTAAACTTTTCTAAAGGCATTTTTATCCTCTTTCTTCCTTATGATACATACTGCTTGTAGACCACAGAGCAGAAAATGTGTGAAAGAATGCATTTGAAGCGGAGGAAAAAATTCTTGTTGCCTTTTCTGTTCTGTGTTCCCGTTTAGGTCAAAAACTTCACTGATGTTCATCCTGACTATGGTGCCCGTATTCAGGCTTTGCTGGACAAATACAACGCTGACAGTGGGAAAAACGTACGCTAATGACTTCTGTAGTTGAATTTTGACTGTGAATTATCTTGGCTTCTTTTGTAAATCTAATGAAGTGAGAAAATTGGTCTTGATTCCCATTTGGTTTAAATGGCAGAAATCAGTGCATGTAGAATTACAAAATGAAGAAACATCACTCTAATTACATTTAATTAAATGTTGATTAGCCAGTGATGTACAATTACTTTGTTTCAGTTGGGTTTTTATAAGACTTCCAGAAGCTAACTGTATGATACACAATGTGTTTAGGTTGATTCTTCAGACCAAATGATTACCCTCTCCTTGTAATGGTAATGAAACATTTTGACAAGTATTCTGGGCTCAGTGCTTGCTACATAGAGTAATAAAATTGTTGCTTCTAGTACTTTTTTTTTTTTCTGAAGTTGCCCTACCTCCTTCTAGTGAAACTTGCTCTGAATATTTCTTTTTTTTTTTTTTTTTTTATTTTCAGGATGTAATTAGGACATACAGACAGTCCACTTCTCGTGTGTCTGCCAAAGAAAGATCCAACTTGTAAAGCGTGCTGCAGAGATTTACTCTGACTTTTGCATCCTTGTAACCATAGTATGATCTGATGGAGATGTTAATGAATGTAGCAGACTTCCGCACAACTACAGAAGTGTCTTTACAGGCTTGATTTATTAAGCTTTCAAGTGCCTGTATCTGTATTGGAAACTAGGTAACAGCTAACAATCCTAGTGCCTTTCAACACTAGTGCTTTACTGCTTGTTAACAACATACACTGTTTTTAAGGAAATTCATGATGAAAAATTTTCTTCATTTCTAGAAGCAAATGTAAATTTTATCATAACACTGTTTAATTTTTTTTATTGTAAAACTTACCTGGCTAAATCACACAATAGAACTTCTATAATGACACTGTGATTATCCTTATGGATAAACTTGTTCATGTTAAAAAGTTGATGTTGCTCAATATTTCTAATAAAATCGTTACTATATGTATTTGTAGATACTTCCTTTGAAATCCACTTATGGCCTTCCAGAAGTAAAATGATACGCCATAGTTAGAGTACAATGTTAGTTATGTCTCATTCCTTATGATCAAAATGAAGCTAACAAGAAAGTTTAATCTCAATATATGTAAATTTTATTCCCTATATGTATTAAGATGATCTTTGCTTACTAATGCTAGGTTGGCTATAACTGACCTAAGGGGAGATAGGAGAGGATATTTTCTTATTACCTACACTTTACAAGTAGATTGATTATATCTTACAGTTCTTTAGGGGTGAGAATTGTTCTCTCTAACCTGTAAGAACTTAAACAGAAAAGTATTAGTTTTCCAAGTGTCTGAGAAATAACCTCCAAATGCATGGAAATTTTTATCTTGGCCAAATTCAAGCTCAAGCACTTTCAAAATTATTCCTAATTGTTCCTGAAATTCTGTTGTTTTACTGCCATAATCCGTTATTGCTATCTATTGATCAAGTCAGAGCTAATTTTCAGAGTTAGACTTCAATTAAAGTGGCATGTTTGTATGAATGTGGATATCTATAGCTAGATGTATGTATAAAACCTGATCTTAGGCATATTGTAATGTTGCCTGGTATCTGTAGTTCAGTTAATTTGGTGCAAAAAATTTTGGAGCCCTTTGGATTGAAAGCGTTCCCTGTTACTATTCCTTAGATCCAAAGGAGTTTCTTTAGCTTAGTAATATTTTTTTTTTTTGTCTTCAGTCTTGGAGTCTAATCTCTAATCAGGTTTTACTAATTGGCACACAATGAAAGTGTGTGTATTTGAAACTTGGAGCAATAGTTAAGTGTTAATTTTGGAATTTCTGGACTTAGCTTGGTTGAATATGAGTAGTGGTCACCTAAGAAAGCACATTGTCAGTCAGCATCTGAATACAAGCACACAACAAAACCAAGACTCTTGTTTTACTAGGTGTGGTTTTGGCCCTTATATTTTTCCTTAGATAATTATTTGGAAAGCATTACCCAGTTATGGGGTAACTAGTGTCCAAGCTGACTGTTGGAGTTTTCAATAAAAATCTGTCATACCTGTTGCACATTGAAGTTAGGGCTGACAGACCAGAAGAGTTTCAGACGTGTGCTCAGTAAGATCAGGCAATTCACCATGAGTGTAAAGTCCTGGCAAGTTTTAATAACTACTTGGCCTGGTACTTGTTCCTCTTCCCTTGCCAAAGAGAAAGATCAGTGTATATGTGTGATCAGTCTAGATCTTAGCTGCACAGCATTAACCCCCATTTGAAATATTTGCTTTCTTTGTTTGCCTGCTGATACAGCCTCATTAGCATCTGGATTGGACAAAGCATGAAAGATGATAGAGAGGATTTCAGAGCCCAGCTACTAGCTCTTAACTCAAGCAAATGTTATACAAATTTCAAGTCATAGCAGGTTTGTTTTTTCAATATTTGGTGCACTTGGGGGTCTGTCTTGAATTGTATTTTGAAAAGGAGTATTTACTGATTTGGCGTATGAGCATGAATTGGCATTCCAAGGAGTGATGGCAGATAGATAAAGAAGAGTAGATACTAATTGCTGTTCCATTAAGTTGTAGAAAGCTGCTACTTCTCCAACTCATTTATCTACTAACCTATTGTGAAAAATTAGCTGTGATATAAATGCAGGAAAAGAATATAACTGATAGCCTACTCTGTCCTGGGATTCAGTTGGATTTTTACCTGATCAGGAAGGTGGGAGATGTGACACAAATGGGTGGGAATATTTCTTGCTGGAACATAGAATCCTAGTGAATTTTGGAAAAGAATAAGCAAGGCTTAATCTTCAATTTTGGTTTTGTCTGCTAAATGAATTATGTTGTCTTCCTCTTTTATTTCTGAAATAAAATCGAATTTAAAAATCTGTTGGCAATGCATGGTCTCTTCTCTGTGTGAATATTTTAGAATAGTTTATTTTAATCTAGGAAGTTCATACCTTCATCTGTGTTTTGGAAATTGTGCAGAAGCTGTTGGAGTTCTGGGTAACTGGTACCTATTTCAGAACTTTGTTATTTGGCCTGCACAGGCCCTGATTGCCAACAGGCGCCTTGGACTCATGGCCAAGCACTGAATTCTGCTAAGCTCTGATATATGAAATTACCTGTTGGGAACCTTCTCTTTCATTTCCTAAGCCTTCAGAAAAGGGAATGCTGCTCATGTCTGTGGTGCAGCAGTGCCTACGACTGTGTACCAGATGAAGGGGAAAAAGATGCTGTCTCACTTTACTGTGGGTTTTGCTGATGATCCTTGGCCTCTGTTTGCTGAAGAACCTTTTGTTGGCTTTGATCTAAAAACTTTCGTGGCAATTTACAGAATTGTCACAAGGTTATTTAGTTTTTCGTCACAGTTCACTCAAATTTTAGTGAAGGATGGTTCTTAATAGTTTAACAGAGTATGTAGAGTTGAAATACAACGCTTGAAGTGTCTCAAAGCTACCATACAGCCTTTCAAAAGGCTGTCAGAGATTTATGCTGCCATCTATATTACCCAAAGGTTCAATTCTGCTTTTCTTATTGCAGTTACTTCTTTTTTTTTTTCCCCCTGAAATTGTTACTTTGTTTCAGTATGGAACTGTGTGCCTCATGCTTTGTTGCACTTTGCAGGGTAACCTTTAGAAAACCGTGGATAAATAAACCTACTGACCATGTGGAGGAACGGGCACTGTGACATGACTTTGTGGAGGTTTTAATAGAGTGTTTAACATGGACAATTATTTTATTACCTTTGTCCAGGTGGCCTTTATCTGACCATGCCTGTAAGTGATTATCACTAATAAATTCTAGTGTAAGTTATACTAGTTTAGAGGTTACACTGAAATTTGGTTTGTGTCAAGTCGGGAAAAGGAAAAATCCAGCACTAGGGAATGAGGAAGAGAGAGGAAACATCTCGTGCAGTGATGTTGAGAAGACATAGAATGGGCTAGCTAGGTAGTATGTGCTTTCTGCAGCTACCTTTGTTTTGAAAATTCACAATTTAGTGTAGTTGTGCTTAAAAGACTGATCTATGCTCTGTGCTGCTAAACTGACCATGACAAGTAGTATAGAGTAAAACTCAGCTTTTTCAAAAGGCACTGAGAGTGTTGGGCAGCACTGGAAGAACAATAATGCTATTTCTTCAAATAAACAAGATGATAAATCCATTTACAGCTACTTACCGTGAGAATAAAAAGACCATTCACATGACACGACACAATTCCAATTGTGTTTTGACTTTGTGTTCTGCTCAAGTGAAGTCAAATATTCCTTTGGCAGGTTGTTGCAATGCAATTTTCAATTATGTGTAAAGAATTGCTCAATGTTTTCCTATTACTGTTTTATTTTAGATGCACATCTATAACAGTGGAGTTGGGAATGAATTTGAAACTTATGTTTTGGAAATTACTGCTTCTCTGGGAGTACTTCTCCTCATGGGCCCTTTCCCTTTATTCCTAGGTTGTTTTCCCTTTTCCAAAATGTTTGGACTTGAATAGCCAAAAGCAGCGGATCTTGGAGGACATTTGTTGAGGTGGGCTGTGCTGGGAGGTGAGTAAGTGTATGGAGTTGCTAAATCTCCAGGGGAAAAAGGGCAAGGTAGTTTTGGATCAGATAGTTACTATTTTATGTTGGAAAAGTAAGCCCTGAATTCCTTTCTTGAACCTAGCTACCTCATCGCCTGCTGAAAGCCATTGAAGGAAATTGTCTACAAAGCAGCGTGTAGGTGCCCATGACTTTGGTGTCCATTAAATACATTATTTGGCAAATCAACAAGGTTTAATACACCTGTTACTTGTATTGGAGGAAAAGGCTATTTTGTATCTCCAAATGGAGAACATACATGAATTCTCAAGCAGGCAGGTGAGTCACGGGTTTCTCACAAAATTACATCCAAGCAAGAGTCTTTCCTAATACCACAGGAGGAGGTGGTTGCGGTCTATGAAGGTTTAAGCCTACCTTAAGCCTGAGAACCCACATTTCATGTCTGAGTGTCCGAGTACATTTTTACTTGAGGCTCCATGTCTGAGTGCCTGAATACATTTTTACTTGAGGCTCCATTATTCTTTCTTTTTAAACAGTTTCTTTTGGTTCCTTTGCAAGTTAAATGCTAATTGGGTGAGGAGGAGTGTCAAGGAATGTCTGCTTTCTTACTGAGTTAAAGTTATGGGTATGAGTTCATGATCCTAATTAAGTGACTATTGATCAGCACTGTGAACAGCATAGTAGATGCACACTAGAGATGAACTTTACCTACCTGTTTTACAATTTGCTATAGTAAGTGTCAGGCTTCATGATAAATACTAGTTTTAAGACCTTAAAGGGCTTAATCTGAAGGTTGCCATATGCACGTAGCTTGGGACTTCACTTAGTAGGTTAAGCCTTCTTAAAAAATAGCTGTGTTAAGAGCATGCCTTTTGACATCACAGATGACAGTTTCAAATAATGTCTGAACACTTAGTCATGAAAACAATGTTTTCTGTGTCGTGAGAGAGCTTTGTAGCCTACTTTGCCTGGATGTAATTTAATTCTAATCTAATTTAATAAGATTTTAACTGAAGTTTATAAAGAGTAACCACCATCATTTTGCAAAGAAAGGAGTTTCTTCCCCCTTCTTCCCCCCTTGGTTGTTTTTTTTTTTTTCCATCATTCTTTCTCCAGTTGTTCACAGTCTTTGTTCTGCCTGTGGGCTGGTTCCTGGCTTGTGTCCTTCCCTTTCTTCTGTCTGAGGGGACGGTGATGATGTGACTATTTCCCAGCTGTAAATGAGCAGGTACTGAGGGGTCTCATTTGGGTATGCACATGCACACACGCTGCACGGTCTGGTGTTCTGGCACGCAATACAAGTTGGAACTCACCGTTTAGCCTTCATGTGCTAACCTGCTTCACTCTGTAGGTTTTTAAATGCAGTGATACCCTTGCCTTAAGTCAAACCTTTCTGTACCTCAGCACAGGGAACACATTGACCTCTTGGAGAGGGATCAGAGGAGGGACACAAATAATCTGAGGGATGGAACATGTCTCCTGTGAGGACAGGCTGAAAGAGTTGGGGATACTTAGCCTGGAGCAGAGAAGGCTCCGGGGAGACCTGATTGCAGCCTTTTGGTACTTAAAAGGGGCTTATAAGATGATGGGGATAGACTTTTTAGTCAGGCCTGTAGCAATAGCACAAGGGGAAATGGTTTTAAACTGCAAGAGGGTAGAATCAGAGTAAATATGACGAAGAAACGTGTTGCAATGAAGGTTGTGAAACGCTGGAACAGGTTTCCCAGAGAGGTGGGAAATGCCCCATCCCCGGAAACATTTAAGGTCATGTTGGATGGAGCTCTGAGCAACCTCCTCTGGTTGAAGATGTCCCTGTGTGCTGTGGGGGGTTGGACTGGATGGCCTCTAAAGGTCCCTTCCAACCCAAACCACAGTCTACAATTTTTTTTCATATCTAATTTTGTTTGCTGTGGGGCTTGGGGCCTCAAACCAGTACTGCAGAAGTGGATTAGTCCAGTGATATGTTGCATGTTCTTACATCTTGTTGATAGCAAATTAAGTGAAAATGTGCAGCACATGGTAAAGCTTGACCCTTCCTCCCAGGTAGCATTGCAGAACTTAATCTGAACTGATGTTTGGGCTTGCAAGTGTGAGATCGTGGCACAGCTCATGACATGCAAAGCTGGACTCGAGCATAGCCTTGACTCAACTGACATTGTGGATGTAACTTAAGCACTTGCATAAGGCCATTTTGGACAGAAGTGGGAAAAGAACTAAGGCACTAGTCTGATTGTAAATGAAATAAATCTGGCAAAGTTGCCTTTATGGTTTGTCTGTCAGTAATTGCTAGATTCCCACTTAGTTCTTGAATCCAGACTAAGAGCTAAACACCTTGATAATCTGTGCTGCACCATCATCTCACAAAATAGCTGTTTAAGGTACCTGCGAGGCATCTGTCACATTCAGAGAAAGCTCTTCTGTCCCATTAAGAAGGTATCAATGTACCATTGTGAAAACCTCACACGTGAGCAGTTCTGAGGTCCTCTTCCAGTTCAGGGTGACTTCTGAATTTTGGGGATGGGGAATTTAGGCTGAAGATTCCTGAAAAAGCCCTGTGTTTGCAAAAGGTTGTAAAGGCTATAGACAGTGAGGCAGTGATTTAATAATAATAAGTGGAGCAGCTTGATACTCAGTTCACTGGTAATGATGATCCTTTTACAGCCTGGGTTGCTGTGGAGAGCCTGTATGATTTAGTTGTGTGATAAAAGCTTGAACTTTGTCCTGGTGGGGTTCCACCCAAAGTCAAACTTTGACTCCAGTGCGGCTGGAAATCCCACTGCATTGCAGTCTGAGAGTAAACAGGCCCTCAGGAGCGGCGCTGATATTTATTTTCAGGTCACACACTACAGCTTGGTAAACTGCTAGTTGTACTTTTTTAATTTAAAAAAATATATACATTTTTGCATCCTGCTTACCAGAGCAAAGTAGCTGGATCAAGGAGGTCTAGTACTGTTACATGATTAATGGTGACATTTTTCAGCCTAGAAGTTGCAGCCTGACCTGTTTCATTAAATGATGATACATTGCTCTTTACGTTGAAAGAAAAAAGTAGACACCGGTTACTTTGAGGTTGGGTTTTTTCCCAGAAGAACTTGCAGACAATGTCCTCAAAGTTTCTTGAAAACCTCAGAAATGTTCACCTCAACCTTAGTCCATCTCCCTCAAATCATGACAAGATTATAAAAGGCGTTTTGCTTGGTTGCTGTAATCAGAGTTAGATCCAATGATCAGATTCAAATACTGTGAAGCTATAATGGAACAAGTTGGAAGAAAAAGTTCATTTTCTGTTTCATAGCATGTGATAAATCACAAAAATACACAGTTTCATAGTTTTATATAGATTTATTTAGTTTTATAGAGATTTGCTGTGTCTGTTAACTTCAGTGTTTATTCTTTGCTCATTCCTCTTAGATTTCACCATTTTAAAACTTTAACCAGTATTGGGAACTTTGCTATTTTTTATTGATTTTTTTTTTTTTTTCCTCAGTGCAATAAATCCTGTGACTGTTGATTCAGGATTGACAGCAACAGCATTGATGCAGAAGTAGATAGACCCATCTACAAACAAATAGCTGGGGAAGAAAAATTTCTTTTCTATTTTAGAATCATAGAATCATTTAGGTTGGAAAAGACCTTTAACATCATTAAGCCCAACTGTTAACCTAACACTGCCATTAAATTTTTTTTGGCCATTGTTTTCTACACTGAAGTCTCGGGAACCTTGTGCATGTATGTTGTAAGAATTATTGAGGAATAAGGATGAGGGGGAGATACTGTTTACAGGCCCAGTTGCAGTTGCAATGCTCCCCAAACAGAATGAAAATGTAAAATGCCTTAAGGCAGCCTTCCCTGCCTCTGCACGAGGGCTGGTGGCTGGGTGAGTTTTCAGCTTTAAGTCTGTCTCTTGCTCGCAGACCAGCGTCTGGGGTTGCCATTGAAAACGTGTGAAAAAGCAGGTAACTGAGTTCCTGTCGAAGCTGACATCTCATTTTCCGTACTCGGATGGTGTTGTAAGACTGTGAAAGTGTGAGGTTGTCTAGGTGAGAGAGACCACTGGGTCAAAACTAATTAACTAAACTCAAACATGAGCCTCTCAGCTTGCTTTGTTCAGTCCACTGCAGTTACTTCACCCTCGTAGATCACATCCAGTGGCCCTCTTGGTTCCTCCTCACTTTTAGAAAACAACTCAATTAAATGTGTTGCTTTTTCACATTCGCATTCTCTTGATTATAATAGATCAAAGTAAAATATGTGGAGTAAATGGCCTGTTTGATCAAACATCATCTTTTGTTGCCTGCTTTAGCGAAGAACTTTCCAAATGCTGCTTCGCTGAGCCCCTGCCTGAGCTGAGGTCTGCATGACCTGTTCTCTGCTGGCTCTGCTGAAGCAGCAAGCTGGCCAAACCAGTGCTGCTTTAAATTACACAATACTTGCTCTGCCTCAAGGTGTAATCTTTAACAGAAGTCTAACATGTTTTGCCTCACTGGCATTTTTTTCTTCTGATCTTTCTCTTAAACCCAGTTAAATAAGGTGGTAAGTCTGGTGTTCCTTTTTGTGTAGCTTGAGAGGAGGGGAAAAATCAAAATTAGCAGGTACTAAGGAGATGAAACCACATAGCTCTGCCTAATCATAGCTCTCCTATTGCCCAAAGGGTCTTGACAACGCTCTTAACTTTGCGGAGGAAAGTTGGAAAAGCAAGAATGAAGAAATCTCTGCTTGTTTTCCCCGCGTATATGCAGAGTCCAAGGTGCTTTTGACACTCTCTTTACTTTTCCTAAATGCTGCTCTTCCTTGGATTTAAAACAAATAAGTTGCAAGCTATTTTTTAGGGAAGTTATGCTACCTGTTAGGCAGATATGTACAACTTTGTGAAGACTGCAGGATGAAGAATAGTTTCAACACTTCCATGAAATAAACAGTGTCATTATACTATAAAAAGTTTGGCTAAGAACTGTCAACCTTTTAACAAACACAGCTTCTTGTTTAAAGATTAAGGTTTTTTTATTATTTGCCATTCCACTTTATAACACAGTGAATGTGCTTATTTCATTGTTTTTTATTATTTGCCATTCCACTTTATAACACAGAAGACACTGAATGTGCTTATTTCATTGATTTAATATCCAGCTATTAATGAGGTACCATATATAAAATGAAATTTGTCACGCACACTGATATTTCTTAAAACATACCCTTTTTCAGGAGAATTTCTCGGAAAAAATACTTCATTTTAATTTCAACTTTTCAATATTATTTCCAGTGGAAACTGTCTGTCCTGGACTTCCAATTTCAAGATACAACCATTGGAAAAGAATGGAATTTGCATTTCAGAGTTACAGGAAAAAAGGCTGTGTTTTAGAGTAAGTCAGTCAATGTTTTGTATTATTTCCCTCATTCTTCACATTTAGAGCAGATACTGTAGTGGTGATGCTAATTTTACTTTCACTGTTTTCAGGTGCCATAATTTCTTTACGTAAGAGTAATTTGTTTTTTTTATGCTTTTCTGTTGGGTTGTGAACTAATTTGTATACATTTCCTTCTTTAGCCCTCACAGTGATATCTTCTGTGTAAAATCTCACCAAGCTATTAAATATTTTGCTGGGGTAATACAGGCAGCCTTTCATCTAAACCTAGGCTACCTACCCTACTGATAAGATTGGTCAAAGATGCCTGGGGAAAATTTGGCAACTCCTGTTTGTTCTGGCATTGATCCATATTGCTTAGGCTTTTTTCCACGTTTATCCTCAGCCCTTCATGTCAATCTTGCTCAACCTTCTTGCATGCCTTTCCTCATTTGTGCACACTGTTGGGCCCTCAGCTAATGAAGACGTTTGCAGCTCTTTTCTTTTTCATTGCATTTTGACTTACAGGGGTCCTGACTGCAAATTGCACTAGAAGCCCAATGATTTCAAAGGTCCAAAAAATCGAATGCTGGTCTTCAAAATCAGGGCCTCTCATCTACCCAAAGAGATTATTTTAAAAAGACTGCTGAAAGTAATTTTAAAAGGCTTTTTCAGGTAGTGGAAATGTGTTTGCAAATAGCTGATAGCATTCTGAGTGCTGCTTCACTCCTTACTTCTCCGACAGAGTTTTCGGGAATCGCTTCTTCTACTCCCATGATTCAGGCATTGTACTTTGTGCTGTTAACCTCCAAACATAATTGCACGTTTTCCAGGGCAGAAAATAGTTCAGTAACAACTCTCTTATGTATTCTGGCTGACTATACTGGGTTAAAGGTTTTTAAGTAAAAGTGAGTGCTGAGTATGGCACATGTAATTCAGACAATCATTGCACAAACAATACAAAGTCCACTCATTATCTATCCAGAGGCTTTCTTATATCTTTTTACCAGGCAAGAGCTCTATTTATTAAACTCATTGCTTTCATTATTGTAAGAAAGTGGTCTTAACTGCCAATACTCAAAATAATTTTTTTTTTTGTTCCCAAAGTCTCCTTTCCAAAAGTTAGTCTTTTCTTTCAGGGCCTGATTATGTACACATGACGGTATTCACTTCAGGCAAAGAACACACTCTCTTACTAATTAACGGAGAGATATTGCCCCCTCTCAAGGTAATTCAAAGTACCTGGATCAGCCTCTTTCTCTGACTCACCTTCTGACTGCCAGAGCCAAAATCTGAGTCCACTCGGGTAGTTCAGTTTACTCTTGAACTCTCAAAACTGCCTTAAAAATCTTGATCTTAATAAGCTTTGGCACACAAAAGTCTGTGGCTCACCTAAAACCTTGCGTCTGGATCCTGTACTGTTGTTCCCTTACAGTATACAGCCAGTGCTTAAGTCCAAAAGGCTGGCACTCTACCTCGTGCGATGCTGATTTAAAAAGTAGCCAGGATGCAGCCTGGAGCAAGAGAGGCTTTGCATCATCATGAGTTTACATGGCCGTCATTCCTGCAAGCCAAACTTGCATAAGCAATGATCCAACTCTACTCTTTTCCCTGCTTTCTCATCCCACATTCCTCACCTTATTTTATTTGTAATCTAAACTCTCAGGTTCATTTCCAGAGCTGTAAACCTCACCGGGGAGCAAGTAAGCTTACTGCCACTCAAAACGTCCTAGGATGGTTAGAAACGTGGTGTGACTTTCTGTAACTATATAGCATGAATGAGCTCCAAAAGCTGTAATATAAAACCTCCCTATGTATCAAGGCATAGGAAGAAAGAAGAAAAAAAAAAAAAGGCATTTTAGTTCATTTAGTCAAAAAATCCTCAAATCTACTTGAATGGACTAGGGTTAGGTTTAATGTTAGAACTGTTAGGGTTAGGTTTAGGGCTAGGGCCTACTAAGGTTAGGGTAAGGGCTGTTTGGGTAAGGGCCTATTAGTGTCAGGGTTAGGCTTTGTCCCAGTGAGTACAACTCGCTCACAGACTGAGGGCGCAATGAAGAAATAAACCAGTTCCCTATCGTGAAGTTCATTGCACGTTCTTCAACTGCAGAAATTCTGAACTTGGTTCTACTGATTATAGCAGCAATCTAGTGATTATAATGGGTTTCTGATTTCTATGCGGAGCCAAGTAATGGCTCAACTTTGTTTTGAGTTTGCAAAGCCTCAGAACTGAGGCTGTCAGGCTTGCACAGTCTGATCTTTTACTGGCCTGTCTGCAACTTTGTTTTATTTGTTTTAGCTGCAACAGTAACTTTTCTATTTGATCAAATGTCTATGGCTAAATTATTTTATTTTTGTTTTATTTTTCTACAGCATGATCGCAGTCTTTAAGCAGTTACTTGATATAGAATGAGACATAGCTGTCTGTCACCATAATGAAATACAGATCTGCTATAACAGTAGCAGCTTTGAGAAGTGAAGGCAAAGGGTGTGGCATGAAGGAGTACAGGCATGAAGTGTTTAAGGGTACTTTGGGCCACAGACTTGACAATGGAGACCTCATGGTTATAAACAGCTCAGCCAGACCAGCACAGGGAGCATACATGTAGCTCAGCCCAACACAAAGTACAAAAACCAAATAATGAATAAAAAACTTTGAAGAGAGCAGCGGGCTTGAGCTGGTTTCAACCCATGTATTTCTTCCTGACAACTGGGGATGCCCAGTATTGTGAGAACGAGGATATTCAAGAGAACAGTAATGGGAAATGTATTTATATTGTTGTTCAACTGCATATTGCAGTTGCTGTACTCTAAATGCGATATGTAGTTTATTATAATTTATTATGATTTAAGCGCATTGCTGGAACACCATACTTCAAAATCCTGTACAATTCTAAATGACTTCAAATAAGCAAACATTGTATTAAGCATTAAACTCTCCACATAAGGAGTACTTAAAAAAAAAACAAACTAAAAAAAAAACAAAAAACCACCAAACCAAAACTGGTCAGAGGACTCTGACATGAAGTGAAGTGTGTGCAGCTGCACCAGTCCATAATTGGACTTGAACACATATTCAGGCTCAGAAATGCTCTTGGCCATATTTACTCAGACACAGCTAGCAAAGAGTTTCTCCTGTGCTAACCAGTCACGTCCTGCTTGCCCTATCCACTTTTGATGTATCTGAACCAAAACACCAGGAAAGACCAGAAGTAAAATGTGGGTAACTTCATAACTATTGGAATCATATCCTTCAGTTCTTATCCATTTTCTTCTGCCAGAGAGTCCCTTGTGGTCCCTGCTCCTCATCTTGCTGGGAATGCAAAGACGTGGCAGGCTGTGAATGGTACTGTGAAGCTTTGTCATCTTATTTATGTAGGTAGGCATCAAGCCAGAGCTCTCCTGAATTCTTCAGAGAGCTGAAAAAGAGAGAGAGCACAAGAGGCCACATTGTGCAGGGTTGCTTAGGGGAGTGTTGGTGGGGACAAGGGAAATGAGCTTTTCTGTATGTTGATTTGTAAGAGAAGAACAAGCCAACTCTTGTTCTTAGGCCTCCAGTCTCTCCTACATCCTTCTGCAATGTTTTGCCAGTGTTACTTACTGCACAATGTCTGCAAAAGCCGTGAGCAACGGCTTACATTGGTACTCAATGCCGTGTTTGGCACACAAGGACTTCACCAGAGGAGCCACCTTCCAGTAGTTGTGTCTTGGCATTGTGGGGAATAGGCTGTGAACAGGAGACAGACAAATTCTCTTCCAGTGCTCCATAAGAAACACTGCTTTTCACATATCCACATGCATTATTATTATTTCCCAGGAGCCACACAGCTCACACTGAGCAGGGTCTTTAGCTACTGCTCCTGGGTCTTCTTTCCCCTTGGTGTGCTTTTAGCACAAGTAACTCTTAAGACTTTCCTGCTTTACCCCTCCATTATTTTCCACAGTTGTCTCTAGCATCTCTGAAGTTGCATTTCTCCAAATTAAATGCTGCTATAAACTGAAAGAATCTACTTTCCTCCTGTTCCTTCTCCAGAATTAACCATCTGCATAGCACAGAAAAGGAGATGAGCCCATCCTTCAGCTGTGTATCTCAGTCTCTAGCATAACAGTGTAAGTAGTCAGCATAGGTAGGCTTAAACTACCATGTCAGACCATAAACGGGGTGCCTTAGCATGTACATTTTCACTAAAACATATGAGCTACTACTTTGGATAGATCCTGTTGCTGTCTGTATGGTTTCATAGATCCTGCCCACGTTCAATTTTTACTAGTCATTCTCACCTTCCTGAGGGTCCAGTGAAGCTTTTGAATTACATTATGATTTTCTTTAAGGTTTTCAGTTTTTTTAAAGACAAACTCATTGGTGCCCCACACCTATTTGTAGAATTCAGAGCACAGAAGAATAGGGAAAAGAAAAAAAAGAAAGAGAAGAAAAAAAGGGAAGAAAATTCTCACAGGGTGTGTACTCACTGATGTTCAATCTGGAAGTTCAGATGCCCAGTAAACCAGTCATTG
Organism: Egretta garzetta; assembly: GCF_000687185.1. Classification (NCBI taxonomy): domain Eukaryota; kingdom Metazoa; phylum Chordata; class Aves; order Pelecaniformes; family Ardeidae; genus Egretta; species Egretta garzetta. The sequence continues at coordinate 85,299 of NW_009259429.1, read as the reverse complement.
AACAGAGACTGCTCAACGTTGCATGTTGCCTGGAGCTAGAGGGAGGGGAAAAGAAAGCAAAGTCAGTACAGATTGGTGACTGAAGCCTTTCTCATTTGTCTAAAGAGCACAGAATGCTGTGCTACTCTGTTCTATTGTTTTCTTTTAACCTAAGCTGAGCTACCTCAAGCCAGGGATCATAATCCTCCTTCAGCTTTGTGGACCAGCAGAGGTACGTAGACTGGCTAACATGGACCATGGTAAAACTAGGAGTTGGCTCTGTGCTCCTGTGAATGCATGTGAACAGTCAAAAGTTCCTCCTGGGTCTTCTCAAACCTATGTCTGCAGAAAAAGCAGAGATGGCAGGGTACTTCCATGATGGTCAGTCTTTACTGCTGGACTCCAATAAGTCTCTCTGCAAAGAGGGGACACCACACTGGCATTCTACTAGTGCAAAGTTGCTCAGCAAGAGCGGGACACAAATTTCCACCTCTGCATAAGTGGAAAAGGTCCAAGATGGAGTGATGCAACAAGCAGGGAGGTGGGTATGTTTAAGAACTAGACCTGGGACCTAGCTTAGATTTTAGATTGCCCATGAAGGTGTCATTGGTGTCCTCCTTTACTCTTACTGCAACTGAATCCCATTATCCTATTAACTTTCACTTCCCGGTTACCAAAAGGTTTTCACCATTAATGCAACAGAGGACTTGCTTGTCTTATGGTTGGAATTTGTACCTGTATGGCCACAATTCTTAAGAATGGAAAATATTTTACCTGAGTAGACACCCAGTCCAAATTGTTGTCATAGTAAATATCCATAGGGATATGGTTCATCTGTGAAACCCAGACAAACCAGCTGCTCTCCAGCATCCTGTGCAATCAGACAAGAGGCCAGAATTCAGTAACAGGTAAGCATGTCAATGACGAGCCGTTGAAATAACAGCATAGCCAGACTTACAAACACGTGGCTGAACACCAGCCTTGCTAACCCAGCACCTGGAAGAACTTCCAAAACCTGGAAGTTTCATACTTTCATAAGAAACTCATTATTATTTAATATGTTTTGTTACAAAACCGATGTAGCCTGTTATTAATCTCGTTTTGTTTGTAGCTGAGGACCAAAATGATGAGAATCAGTAAAATGATCCAAGTGGAGAGTGTACTGCCCATTCAAGCCAATGCTGCTGGATAACATTTGCAAGCCCAGGCTAAGCTGTTTCTGTTAAATGTTCTCTTTCTCCAACCAGTAGCAGACCCAACGCCCAAAGCATGGAATGGTATTTAAGGTAAGTATTTCTCAATTTGGTCAGGACCCAGTAAAGTCTTTTTTGCTGCCAGAGCCAGTGAGGCAATGTAAAGCTTGAACTAGCAATTAAGCAGAAGAGTCTTAGTTTATTTTTATGGAATTAAAAAACTAAGCAGAAAACGAGATGGTCAAGGAGAACATGGAAAGATAAGCAAAAACAGAGAAAGGCAAGCAGGCACAGGTGGAAAGACTATGTAGAAGAAAGCTGAAGAACCTTCTAAAGATATATCACCTGAATATAAAATAATATGCAAGGAGACTCTTTATTTCCAATAATGATCCATAAGTAAAAAAAAATCTGATATAGAAGGTTAGCATCCAGGCCAAGTCCTACCAAAACCAGAGACAAGAAGAAAAGCAAATCATTATAAATTACATTTGCTTAAATCTTTTTCTAAGCTTCATGTCATGTACAAGAGAACAATCTGCATTCAGCTTCTGTAGGTTTTTGCTAAATTGAATCATCTGGAGCAATCCAACTTAACAGAAGCTAATAACACTTTCTTTTCATGGCTCGCTATAATAGAGATGAATCTGAGCATTCAGGCCTGTAAGTAGATTAATATATTAGCATATGTCTATGCGTTCAGAAACATGAGCTGAAGAGTTGTATTGAATCATTGCCCAGGACTCCACAGTGAACTAAGTGCTAGACCAGCAATCTTAGTTTTGGCTGGAAGTTGTTCTGTCCTCCTGTGTGCATAACACACACAAGAGAAGGAAGAATGAAGCACAAATTCTGGCTGCCTGGCATAGAAAGTAATACCAAGTATATGCATACTGCCAACAAATCAAGGACAACAGTTCCTATAAATCCACATCCTTCCATTCCTGACCACTACAGACCTTCCAATTTGCTTCCCAAACCAAAGGAAACAGTAACCTTCGTGGTTCTGCAAATGAGGCAAAACAGTACAAGCCAAAGAGCCTATCGCTTTTTTCCAGGCCTTTGTCATCGAGCTGGGGAATGTAATGGGTTTAGCAGAAAGTACACGGAGCCGCTGAAAACACTGCACCAAACTGGCTGTCGTATTAGACTTAGCTGAATGGCATACAGTGTCGCACAGCAAGGGCTGAGCTCTGGACACAAGCTGGCTCTGTGTTCAGAAGAAAGGTTGAAGGCCCACAGCTGACCCCTTCTTGGTTGCACAAGTAGCAATACTTACCACCCAATACCTTTTTGTGTATGCAATATAAAATGTGTGGCAGTGGAAGTAGGTGGGAAACAGGAGCGGAGGAAGAGCTGTAAGGGAGAATTCATCATCACTGGTAATGTCATGGACTAACTGACAGATAATCAAACTGGAAGCAAAGGATCCCTGAACAGCTACTCAATATGGAGTTTTAGGGCTGCAGAATTTTCTGGATCATATCAGTACGCATCAATGCGGACAAGCAGTAAGCAACCTGGGAGTCTGCTGACCTCAAGAGGTAAAACAAAGGTAAGACAAGTAGTTCTGAAGCTTGATTGAGGACAGTTCAGCGTAACAGCTACTGCTTATGGCACCTGGCAACACAGGTAGCATTGCCTTCCGCTTCCTCATGGAGAGCTATGGCCACAGCTTCTTTTAGAAAAGAGTGGAAACAAGAAGGGATGGGGAGAATCCTGAAAAATAAGGAGGACAAGACCCCAGAAACCTAATAATCTTTTTGAGCACCATGGTAACCACTTTACAAGAAAGCAACTGATACTTATACTGGTTAGGATGCTATGGGGGACTCTGAAGATGCCCCTGCTTGTTGCAGGGGGGGTGGACTAGATGATCTTTGGAGGTCCCTTCCAAGCCAAACTAATCTATGATTCTATGATTAGTGCCTCTAATAATTTCCAGGTCTGTCTAGTAATCTGATCATGCTTACAAACCCAAGATCTCATTTTAGACTTCTAATTGAAGAACAGCCACAGAGTAGTATTTTGAGAAGTGGCTTCCACAGCCCCAAAGCTTACCTGGCTCCCCAGTCAGTTGTCCAAAGCAGGGGAACAACAGGAGTACATATGAAATCCCTTGCCTACCAGGGATTTTGGGTTGCAAGAACACACAAACTCAACCTTCCAAGTGGACATCTCACTTGTACTTGTGGTATGACACTAACTCAGAGCCACTGTGGAGGACAAGGAAGATCTGGGATAGGATCACCTTCCTTAACTAGGCGTCCCGGAGCTGCATATCTGAGATACACACACCCCTGAACTAACCCTGCTAGTTTTGTCTAGCCACATGAGAGAACAGCTGCTGCTGGCGGGCAGCTCCTACCATCTTCAGAGGTGGAGGGGAAAAAATAGGCCAAATGATTCATGCCTTGAAAGTGCCCATTTATTCTGGGTTTTAGGGTTCAAATTCATACTTTTCAGGCAAGCATCCTAAGCAGCAGCCTTCAGACTATTCTGGAGAGATGCAAGACGCGGTGTCGTCTTGTCCTGTGTTGAAGTTGTGCTGCTTTTCAAAAGGAATAAAGCTTCACTAATGTGGGAAGAAGAGGGCAGGAGTGAGCCTAGAGATCAGGGCACTTACAGTGGAGAAATCCCAAATTTTTCCCCTGCTCTGTTTAGGCACTTAATTAGCTCACATAAACAGTCCCTGGAGCCCTCATCTCACTCTCCCAAGTAACTTCCTTCATTAGTGAGTTGAGTCTTTCTCCTTTTCTCTGTCCAAATAGATATAGGCTTATTTTTGTAAAGCAGTACAGTTTTAAGATGACCTGGGATAAGCATACCCATCTACTTGTTCTACCCTGCAACAAACTTAAGCTGTTTGGTTAGAAATTCTCAAACCAAATGAATGTGTTTCAAGTCAAGAAGGGCACAGAAACCAGATTGTACGATAAGCAGAAACATAGGATCATATGATAATTCAGGCTGGAAAGGACCTCAGGATCTCAGAGCAGCATCAGCTATGAGGTCAGACCAGGTTACTCAGGGTTTTATCCAGTCAGGTCTTCAACTCCACCAAAAATTAGGTGCAAACTGATCATTACGTTCTTTGACGCAGGTACCTGAGTTCTGCTCAACTCCTACAGGTCAAAAGTAAGATCTACAAACCCCATCAGTACCCCTCATGGTATTGCAGGAGAACAGAGATACTCACTGATGAAGAAGTATTTGTGTTGGTGATTGTAAGGCATGTATTTTTTCTTTTTGATCCCAAGCTGTGAAAAGAAACAGCCAAAAGAATTACTGAGTGGACACCTAGCAATCTGCACAGGTAACTTTCTGGTTTCCATTCCTTCTTCCCCAGAGGCACCCTTCTTGCATGCTTCCCAAACCCCTCATTCCTACAGTCTCCCTCTTGTGTACCTGTCCTATTGGTTTACATACATAACATGCCCTTTCCAGAAATCCTCGTTCCGTTAATGTAAGGCTTTAATGTCTTACGGCTTTGTAAAGTCCTTCAGAGATAAACTGTTAAGCAAGCACAAGATTTTTCTCCAGTAGGGGAAACTAAGTTAAATAAGTGATTCTGAAAAGTAATTCTAGGTATACTTATGACAAGGCAAAAGAGAGGTAACAGCCCATAAGAAAAACTTTCACTGGTCTATGGTAGAAAGGAAACTGCTATCACACACATGACCATTATCTGCATTGGAATAGAATGATGTAGTAAAATTATACCAGAATATTTAATCCATTAAAAGGTGGTATGATCTGTAAGTTATGATAAAAGTAATTTTGAGGGTAGATAGAGGTGAATTTTGACTGGTGAATTTCCTTGGGTTTGTGTTCTTACCACGTTCATAATTCTTTTGGTAAAAAAATAGATATTTCAAGGCTAAGTTCTATTATCAGTCAAAAATAGTCACATATATTTTCTCTTCCCCCCCTACTTTCTTTTCTGATTCTGTGCACTTAAATGACAGTTTCATGATGGCAAATGTCTTCCAAGGTCAAAAATATTTCACTGCTGTATCTACACTGCCAGGCTCTCAAGAACTGATGAAGTTGTATGGCAGAAGGGCTTCAGCATTGTTGCTCCTGGAAGTGGCCTAGCAGTGCAAGCCAAGGACATCCTATGTGCTCAGATGACTTCTGCCCACTAGAGGGACCTGCCAACAACCAGTTCTACAGGAGCTACAGGAACAGCCCTTGGGTATTCAGTCCTGCTGTGCTGGCTGCATTTCACAGCAAGGCTTCTGTCTTCTCCTAGAAGGCATTGACATGCCAAAGCTGCCTGCATCTCTGAGCCTCAGACATTAATATTAAAGTAATAATCCCAGACCAACTGCGGGCATGCTTTATATTAATGTTTACGAGTTATCTAATAATCATTAATTACTGAGTTGTTCTACTAGGTCATTAAGTTGCTATAACCAGTCTTTTTGCTGATGGATTTTCCACCCTATATATGATGCACGTATATTATATCTAATTTATTTACAACTACTTGTCAGCTCTTCAAGAAATTTTTAAAGGAACTTAATGTGAACTGTGACCTGCTTACAAAGGCTGATGAAAGTAGGCACAGATGAAAGCAATCTTTTTTCAGAAACTGTCATCACATCTTAGTTTTAGATCTTTATGGTACAGCGTGCTTTTTGTTGATAGGGTGTCCTTCCCAGTTCCTGGGACATGAGCACACGCACATGCACACACACACACACACTGACCTCCACAGAAAACTTCTTCCCCAAAGTAAACAAGAAAGGGTGCATATCAATATCAGGATCTTTCCGGAAGCAGTTGGGTTTGGCATGGTGCCGGGAGTGCAGAAGAGTCCACCATTTGGCTGATGCCCCCTGTTTTGGTGAAGAACAAAATCTGAAAAGTACAAGCCAGTTTCAAAGCCAGATTGTCTCCAATTCCCCTCCTTCACCCATTGCTGACCACACCATCCTCCACGGAGTCTTCAGAACACACACTTTTACATGAAAGCCATCAAATCAAAGCAGTTTTCTTAGATCAGGTACTTACAATCAAATGGCACATCACAAACTTATGCAGCAAGTGGTTCCACTTGGTCTTCCTGAATACTGAAAGATGTCCCAAATCATGTTGTAACCATGAAGCCTGGACCTGGAAGAGGAAAAAGAAAACATTGGGAAGGGAGGAAAACAGGAACTGAGACCAGGACAGTGCCACACCCTTCCTTTGCTTTGAAATGTCAAGATTTATTTCCCAGGCACTGCTCCGAAGTCACAGTTGGAAAGGAGCTATGAAATCCTGATACTCTTAAGGCTTCCCCCAGAATATATCTTGCTGAAAGACTCCCAGACTAGGCTTAGTGGGAGCTCCCCACATGCAGAATTTCTTTACATCTTCTGTAAACGCATGCCATATGGTGGTTGTCTTCTTATGACAAAGGACAACTACGCGAAGTAAGTAAACAGAGGACTACAAAACTGCAATAGTATTATGTGTATGAAAGTTGATGCAAGTCCATGTGCATGTGCCGTGGACTTAGTTGCTTACCTGGGAAATGGTCAGCACCAGCAGAGAGACAACAAAGGGCATCAAGGATGTCCCAAAGTAGAAGAGAATGAGCCAAGCGGCAGTATCCAACAGGAGGATGTGAGCGAGGTGCAGGAAGAAGAAGAGTTGATTTGGCCTCAGAAGTCCCATTTTCTCAACCGTAGCACGCAATTCTCTGAAGTCTTTCACCAGCATTTTCTGTGGGAAGCACCAGTGTTACATGTTCCCTGTTTCTAGAGCGTAGACTGCAGCCTCAGAAGTCAAGGACCACTTTAATGGAGGAAAGAAAGAGTAAAGTATCTGGCCAAATAGGCAAGAGCAGGGCTTGCACAGCAGTAAACTTAATCATTTTTCTCCTACATCTTCTCTGTGTCTTTGCCTGACAAGATGCATAAAGCATAAAACCAAGTAGCAGCCGTCACAGAGCCTAAGACTATCTTTGGTGCTTCTTCCATCATCTTCTTGGGAGGTAGCATAGGGCTCAGAGGGAAGTTGTGTCTAGTGGAAGCTGGACTGTGTGTGCATGAGCATAGCATGCCATCTTGTGGTAGGCCTTTGGCATGCAATTATTCCTCTTCTGCCACGAGTTCCAATAGATCGTTATATGCCTCCACGTTACCCTTCTCAAGGTTAACGGGGAGGGTAAAATGCCTGTATGAAAAATGGCACCGACAGCTGGCCTCAGGCTACTGGGCACTGAGGAAGGAGGACGCAACAAGAAATGAGCACAGCACAGGTGCTAGACCAACCCACCTTTGGGTTTGCCAGCTCCGCAGATGCCTCCCAAGCCTGATTCTTCTCTCCATGCAACCCAAGCCACAAAGGAGCTTGCCAGCCTACTTTCCCAATCATTTGGGGGAAATGGAGTTTGTATTGAGCAAGGCAGATGCAGGCTCTGGTGCAGGCCAGCTAAGGAATCAAGAAATAGGTAAGGAATAGCCACTATTTTGTGTATTAAGGAATGGCCTCTATTTGTGTACAGTTGCTGTGATAAGAAAAATCTGTCTTCAGGAAACTCATTCTCAACCACATATTTGTGGTTGTGTATTATTTGTGTATTATTTCTAAGCAGTAGCACAAAAAATTGTGAAGAATCTGGATCCCATTGTTCCAGGAGCTACACTGATACAGAAGAATAAGGTTTAATCTCAGAATATTTCCCTTTAATCTATCTTTGGTCTGTTTTACAAGGATAGACTTACATTTTTAGTGGGCTCAATACTGGGTTGATCTGGTGCCAGCTCCCCAATCAGCAGTGACTTCAGGTACTTGCTCACCAGCACCTTGTCAACATGGAATGCTACGAAAGCATCCTGCAAATGCATGAGAGTAAAGGAAGAGGTAAGAAAAACAAATACTATGGTACTAACCTCGATCTGCTGTGCACAGTTAAGACATTTGCTGTGGAGGAACCACAATGGCAAAGCTGGCTGGTTTACCTTTCTATCTTCTCAAGCTTTCGTTGACCTTTTTTCTTCTTTGTTTGTCCTATGCTCTTAAATGAGATCTTATTTCAGCTAGCAAATGGAAGAGGTCTGACTTCCCCTACTGCAATTACTGCAGGTATGCGAGCTCCATAATAAGAAATGGAATGAATCTCCATTGTACCCCCTAAAGCAGAGTCTAGTTCCCTTGCCTTTCTTCTTCCCCCCCTTTTCAACACCAGTATTAGTGCCTTTTCCATCTTCCTCGACATCGGGTGCCCAAAAGACCTTTTCTTATCAGTGGACCAGGATCTTCTTTGTCGTGCAATATGTCAAAAGAGAAAATTGCCCTTTCATTCTGACTGCTTAAAAGAAAAATGTGGTTCCTTTTATTCACTGGGTAGAGAACTGCCTCCCAAATTAACTCAGACAGGAAGGACCAAGGGATACTAGAGAACTTTTTATTTTTCTCTAGTACTTGGAAGCATTCAGATGGAAATGAATGCAAGGACACAATTCGCAAGCACAGGCCCGGTGTTACTGATCTGTCTTAAAGATACAAGCATGAGAAAGCAATGGTGTGGTAGCCTCTAGGCAGGGCTGGGGACAGAAATGACAGGGTGCAGAAAAGCGGAGGAGGAGACAACAGTGTTGGCAGAGCGCAAAGGGGGGAGTTGGAGCCCTAAAGCACAGCTGGGACTGAGCTGAGAATTCGGTCTGTAGGAAAGGATCTTCCCCTGAAGATTCTCCAACCATGGAAAATTGCTTTTGTACACCCATGCCTTCAACTCATTGATCTACTTGCATGCCTGCTTTTGTGCTTTCAGCTGATTCGGTTTGATCATCCTATACAGACCAGAATCAGTGCTTTACTGCAGGCCAGCCCCAGAGTTACTCTGGGCAAATGTTTATTAAGAACAGTTGTGTGACAAAAGTTGGCTAGCTAATCTCTTTGAGTAAATTGCTACAGAATTTCTGCTCTCTACTCCAAAATGACATAGGTTTGGGCAATGATGTGACTAACACTAAGGCATATATGTAGCATACAGTGGGTTTAAATACCGTGCACCTCATCGCTATCACTGATGAATCCAAAAACCAGAAGGCAGTTTCTCTGCAAATTAATCTCCTGCAAGTACTCAGTCATTTCATGACGTTGCAACACCAGATGTTGTTACAGTCTCCAAAATTCAACCAAATTCTACCAAATTCAGCCAAAAATTCCAGTCTCAAGATTGTTGCTCCTGTTTGCTAAGTCACCTCATTCCTTAACTCTGCTCTTCTGTCCTTTGTGAGAAAATACCACAACAAAAAGCAGCAATAAAAGGACTCTTCGCAGTTCTGTGCAGTATCACTCTTACTGATACAGTGGCATTAATTATACTCTTTTTTTCCATTCCTTGGGTTTCTTTTCTTACCGAGAGCCTTCCATGTTTTTCATCCTTGCCTAAGTAACAGTCTTTCAAGGCTGTATGCTCTTGGTACAATCTTCCAGTCAAACTAAGATAATTTTTTTTCATGCTATACATCCAAAAGACAAGCAACAGCAATTAAACCTATTCCAAGGTGCACAGACCTCACTGAAGTCTCACAGATTTTCTTAATAAATGCCTCTTTCACTTATTTTTGTCTCTGCCTCCCAGGTTAACTAAAGAGCCTGTTGAATTCATGCTGTCTCATGAAACTACTCTTAGAAATGAAGAGGAGTTTCTTACTTCACCCACAATGTCCTGTATGTGTTCCCACTGCAACTCTGTGTGGATATAACCAAGTTTGCTCTAAACCAGGTAATTCACACTTAATCAGGAGAGCGCAGAAGTCCATGCACGCTGATTTACCCTGCTCTGTTTGAGGCTGACTCGTGCCAGCGCGGCTTACTCTGTACTGTATTACACAAACCTATGGCAAATATTCCACCTTTTACTCTCTTCCACAGGTTTTGCTGAGGCCGAGATGCACAGCTTGTAGGCGTGCAGAGTTCAAGCAGGGCAAGATGCTCCAGTACCACAGGTATCGGTTTGCCTCAGAATAAATAGGTATTCTGAATATTGTGCCTTGCCAGAAGTGATGATGCTGTTGTTATCCAAAAGTGCTGAGCTGGAAAAGATTTCTGTATCCTTCAGCATCTCTGGAGCAAAGTAAAAACCCATCCTATTAATTTCACTTACAGCCCTTGAGCTGGAGTTTTATCATACATGCTTAAAAAGAGAGAGGGGGAAATAACCAGGCATTTTTCCACTATGGTGCACAGCTTATTTAATGTGCTTCACACCTGAGTGTGAGGACAGTTGGGCTGGTGTCTTGAAAATCTTGCGATGCTCAATGATTTGGACTTGGAACCAAACTATGTGAACCAGCTCAGATCCCAGAAACAAAATATTTGTGTTTTCCAGGTTGATCTGTTGTCTAGGGTATTCCAGCATCATAAAATGAAAGAAACCCAACAGTGCTAACTAGAGCAAATGGCTGGTAGAAAATACGGAATGCAAAGTGTAGCTAACACAGAATTTGAAATTTGAACTTAGTGGACCAAAAATTACCTTTATTTCCCTGAGCCTCAAATATCCCTTATATAAGGAAGATCAGGGAACTATTTATGTTGTGGGTTTTTTCCTTCAAAATGCACAGCAAGTAGGAAGCAATCACATTTGTCACATCTTTGTATGGATGTTAATTTACCACTGTTTTCTACCCTTCCTGCACATTCCAGAAGGCAAGAACTCCAAGGAATTTGCTGAAAGTTTTGGTGTGTGTTTTACCACAGGTTTCCACAGCATTAAAATAGCAGTCAGACAAGGAAATGCAATGCACAGAAGTCTTGTTTGCCCACACATCAACTCACCGGCAGTTGGACACTTGTTAACTGATTCTTTTGATTTTGTTCATCTGCAGGGTCAGAATATGCACATGCAATAACTCCAGCAACTTTCCTGGAAGACCACTTGGGAAAGAAAACTGCCTTTGCTTTCCCTCCAAGTTATGCTGGGCGGCATTTAGGAGGGATGCCTTTCCTAAAGGTATGTTTCTGGAAGCGGCTCCTGTTATTGCCACAGGGCCAATGTGCTGCTTGTGGCAGCTTCCCTGCCTTACCCTGGGTGTAAGCAATCACTGTGGCTCGCAGTAGCTCAAAAGCAAGATAGCAGGTAAGAGTAATCCTAAAGACTTGAGCTGGATAAATGGTTACAGTCTGATTACCCCACAGGCTAAGCCTCTTTATTTGCATGTTTCCATAGCCCGCGGCTGGAAAGCTTAGACGTAGCAGGGACGCTACGTACCTGGGACACTATGTACCCCTGACCCTACTATATACCCCCCACCCTGCTATGTACCCCCAAGCCCCACCAATTCCCACTGAAGCCGCCTCCCAAGCTCTCGCTGCATGATGCTTGCCG